>NW_015165234.1:1081573-1084320 GCF_001447785.1 Gekko japonicus
CTTGTCTTATCCCTGTATGGGCCCATCCTCCTTTGCCAGGTTTTTGCTTTCTGACAGCTAGGATGTGGTTCCTAACCTGCAGGAGTTTCCAGAAGCAGCCAAAAAGGCTTCAGGGTTTCTGCCCCCACCCTTTTGAACATCCAGCCTAACGAAGAGTTCTGGAAATCTCAAAGGCTTACATACTGCTCTGTGTTGCTGTAGCTGGTCTGAATATATGTGTAGCATGTCTTCATCTCAAGGATTGTACTTAAATTCTAGTTGTGGTAAGAGAATAGCTGTGAACTGTAAAGTACAAATGTGATAACCACTTGAGGATTCAGAAATTAAAATGACTTATCAGCATTGTGTTCTCAGTAAGGTAAATGTGAAAGCCAGGACTGGAAGAGATACACTGAAGACCCTTGAGAACAGAATCTCAGTGCTGTGCTGGAACACCAGTCATCCTAAAAATACTTGATCGAAGATTAAAGTTCTGCCAAGCAAATAAGGAATTATGTTCATCTTACTTAACAACATTAATTAGTGCTCTAATTCAAAATCCTTCCACTACTTAAAAATACTTGTGTAAATCTTCCTGTAAAACCTTGATGTTTTAAGAGTGTAAGTCAGTCTGACAAGATCTGAAGCTGAGTTTTCTTGCTGGTGAAGCTCATTGAGCTAGGCTCATTCTTTCACAGGGCTACTGTGATGATAACATAGGAGAAGACCAGTAACAAACTGCAGTATACTATGTCAGTCAGACTGTTGGCCTATCAAGGTGAGATCTGTCCACTCTTGACTGCTCTGCAAGGTTCACAGGTCTTGCTACCTGATAGCATGGATTGAGAACCTGCAACCTTCTGCGTCCAAAGCATATGCTCTACTAGTGAACTATGCCTCCTGGATTGTGGATTGTGGAAGGGCATTCTGAAGGATGTATGAAAAAGCATGTGTTTTAGTGGAGCCCCCCAGCCCCCCCCCCCCCCCGTTTTCTACATAATTGCAGATGCCTCAAAAAACAGCATACAGCAAGGTTCAAATTGGGGACTATGACAGGAAAAAGACTGGTGGGGGGATTACATTTGAACAAGCTACAATTGTAGAGGGGAAATAACATACAACACAGCCCCAGACTTGTGCAGGAACAAAAGAGGAAAGAACTCTTGAGGCCAGATTGCCACCTTAAACCTGATTTTAATATGAGGCTGGCTGGCTGATCTTCCTGACCTTGGATGAACTGAGCATCTTGTTAAAACCAGTGGTAGATACGCGGTATTTGCTAGGCATGCAGCACTAGCACACCAGCGCAATAAAAATGGAGGAATCCGCAATGTGCTAAGGTTGCATACGAAGCGGCTGAAAGATCAATTTAAATGAGACGCAACATGCCTGAAAAGTCACACAAACACCACCTACTTGCCACTATCATTTGTGAGTCCGGCTTGGCTCACACACGCAGAATGAGGTGATGGGATGCAGTGTGCCATTAAAGGGCCACGAATGGGAGGTTCTTTCCAGCTCGGAATGTTCCTTCGCATAAAAATCTCCATGCATACAGAAAACTGGCACAGCATGTACTTTTTCGCTTTACTTGTGATAGTTTTCTAGTTGCAGGGACCTCCTAAATACCATCCTTCACTTGCAGTGTGAAGTAGTACAGCCCATTCTTTCAGTTCAGCCAGCCCCAGGTTTTTTTGCACACTAGGAAGCTGTCGCAAATTATCACTGCAATACTTTGGCCAGTTAGCAGGGTCGCTGTAATTCAAGCCAGGCACAATTCCAATGTCTTTTGTAGTCATTGCAGTACTCTCAGTTTCCTCAAAATCCTCTGTTTCCTCTGTGTGTTCCACTGGAATATCTCCAAATTGTGAGACTTTTTCCTCAGAAGTAATACCACTTGTCGTAGGAGCAACATCACTTGTCGTGGGAGCTTCCTCTGTGGTAGTTTCACCAAGGGTATCATCATATTCTTATTCTTTACTTGTTTTTTCTGTGCAAAGGTATTTCCGGAGGAACACCTCTTGCTTGGCTTGCTCCTTGGCTCTTTCTGCCTTTCGTTTGCGGAACTGAGCTCCGGATGGCTTTTTTAAAATCAGCCATAACTCCCTAGACAAATGACCAAATTTATAAAATTACTTTAAGATCAGGAACGATGAAAACTGGTGTGTGCTTCTAAACCCTTGCTTCTAAATGGTGGCTGACCCTTGACTTTGAAAGTACTGGAAGCAGAGACTCAGTATAGTGATTTCAGCAAGCATTTATTCATTACATTGGGAACTGAAGATAAAACTGGCCAGCCGCAGTCTGGTTTATATACATGAACACACCACACCCAAACCACACCCAGCACACACCCCAAGCCAAGTGATAGGTTCTATTTACACGCGACAGACCTTGTTGGTCTACTCTTGGATCTGGGCGAACCCATTGGTGCGCCTAGGATCCGAAGTGGCTATTGTTCGCTAGTGCGAATGTCCGTGGCTGTTTTCAACCGCATGGCCAGACCCACGTGGCCGAGGCCATCTCTGCTCAATACATTACAATTTCTAAACACACAAAAGGATCAACCTGACACTTAACACTGTCTGCATAGCTTCTCGTTTCAACATCAAACAAAGGTCATGTTGGAAACAGATCAACTTTATGTTGCATTATGATATGCCAAAACTAAACACAAGTCCATATCTATCTGTAATGACTCACTTAAAATGGTTACCAGCTACATGAAAAATCCTCCCTTCTGTTTGGTGAAACCACTTCTTGCTTGC
>NW_015165234.1:1084396-1109914 GCF_001447785.1 Gekko japonicus
CAGCTCTTGTGCCTCCTGCTTGTCGTGGGTATAGTGTGGTGAGAATGGGGGGGGGGGGATTCCTCTCTCGCTCTTCTGCAGCTGGTGCCCTTGCCATTCAAGCCTTTCGCACAGGCACCAAAACGAAGTGGGTGGACGACGAGGGAGGAGACAGACCCGATGCGGGGGGGAGGGGTTGAAGGGTGGGATCACACACACTCAAGCGACTGCTGCCGCCGGACTCCTATGCATTCATCCCAGGGGCGGCGGCAGCAATGGGCGCGCGCGCGACGCAGGGCTCTTGGCGGAGGCGGCTTTTTTTTTGGGGGGGGAGGCATTTTTCGGCGCCGGCATCCAGGGCCCGCCTCCGCGTTATAGGTGTTGGGTTAGACCCCGAAGTTGAAGGAGAGCGCGAGGGTGGAGAATGCGGCTGGAAAGGTTGAGCCTGAGCGGCTGAGGCCTCTCCTTTCCCCTCCTTGACGCCAGGGGGAGCAACCAGAGAACCAGCGAGGTCCTCCCAGAGGAAGAAGGTGGCTGAACTTCCGGGCCATCTTTTTTCTGATGTGTGCGTGATTCCAGCGTGGGGATCGGCGGCGCGAGGATGAAGTTCGCTTACAAGGTGAGAGTCAGACAGCTTTGCTTGTTCTGCTCGGGCTCTCCCCGTTCACTGTCCCTGCCGCCTCCTTTTGTTATTACTTTTAATTCTGTTGTTCTGAATCTGATATGTCCTCAGACGTGTCTTATTAAGCCGCTCGCTGCGCTTGGCTGTGATAGTGGAAACCCATTTGGGAGAGTACATCCTGCTTTTCCGTGTGTGCGCGTCGAGAATGTTTTATTAAGTGTGTCAGTCCGTGGAGACTCTAAGCCTGTCTGGACATCTTCCAGCAGTGGTTCAGATCTAATTTTTGTACCTATGGAGCAGGGCATAAGAGATGCTAATGTTTATAAGATTTGATCAATGTGTTTCCATGTTTGTTTTACTTGAAATTTTGGGAAGAGGGTAGATTTCCAGTCCAATATACTCATCTTCGTATCCTCTATGTGCTCTTACTCTGTTGTCTTTCCATTCCAGAGCAGCTTTCCAGTTCCTTCTCACCATACCTTCACTCTCTGCTATGATATTCCATCTCAGTTACTATCAGTACTTGTCTTCATAGCAACCCAGCTGCCGCCGCCGCTAGTCCATCACATCTGTTCCTTTTTCAAAGATGAATTCTGGGTTTCCTTGTACAATTTCTCTCAAATCATGTTTGGGAAATAGCTGTGCACCAGCAGGGCCCCCACAAGGACTCATGAGGACATCTGATCTTCCTCTCCCTCACCGTTTCCTTTTTCCTTCCCTGAAAACCCTTTTAGCTTCTGCCCTTTTCCTGCACTCTCCTCTCCTTCCTGCCTATGAGCCAACCTAGCTTTATCTGCTCTGTTGTTTTCAGTGTTACCTCCTTCCCTTCCCCTAGCAGCCTCTGCCCAGGAAAACGATGGCTTTGTGTGGTGATGGTCACCAGACTGGGCCTGGTTACTTGGTGGGGAACCTGGAAGGACTTCCCCCTGAATCCCATTCCTCATGGTATTTCCTTTTTTCCTCCTCTTGGCAATCCCCACATCCTCACATTTCCCTGCTTCCTTCTTTCCTTTCCACCTCATCACCCTACCTTTTATCTGCTCCCTCATCTTCAGCTATATTTATTATTTCATTTATTCCCTCCCTTTCTCCACAATGGGGATCCAAAGTGGCTTACATTATTCCTCTCCATTGTATCCCCATGTCAACTTTGTGAGGTAAATTAGGTTGAGAACATGTAACTGGCCCAAGATCGCCCAGAAAACGTCCGCAGCAGAGTGGGGATTTCAGGTTCTAGCCTGAAATTCTAATCACTACACAACACTGGCTTTTGTGGTGTGACTGCTGTTGGACAGTAGCAAGCAGCCAGGTCTGGGTTAGTTATGCAAGTTGTGTGGTAGCAAGTTGTCAGATTGTTGCTACTGAGCCTGGGCCTGAAGAGTCCTCATTCAAAGGCCAAAACAGTTCTGGACAGGGCCCTGCCTTTAACTGACAGAAACAAAGATTAAAAGGCTGTGTGGTTACCTGGCAACAGCCACAAAGGGTATTTGTTTCTTAAGGCTAAAGGTGCTGCTTCTGTTATTTGGGGGAGGTTACCCCTCCAATTTTTGTTCTTAAGAGTTCATATTTTCCTGCAAATCTGGGGTATTTTTCAGGTTTGTAGAAAAATCTATCTGGTCTTTTTAGGGCTCCAGTCTCCGGATTTAAGTATCCACAGATTTGCTATGTTGAGGGTTAGATGTATTGATTACCATACATTCTTAAGTTTACTTTTCTGTTTAAATGCAGTAGTTGTAACTTCAAAATTAATATTTGAAGCAGTTGTCAGGAGAGTACTGGCTCATGGACTTGTATACCTCAGTTTTCTGGTTCAGTCACATTCTTGTTATTGATGTATTCTAGTTCTCCAACTTGCTGGGCACAGTTTACCGATGCGGAAACCTGACTTTCACTCCAGATGGGAATTCTCTGATTAGTCCTGTGGGAAACAGAATTACTGTCTTTGATTTGAAAAAGTAAGTTCTTTCTCTTGTTATTGTTACAACTGAACTATCCTAAACAAAATGCAAACCTTTGAAGGACTTCTGTAAATGGATGAAATATGTTATATCGTCTTCACACTGTATGTACCTCAAAATAATATGTTCTTTAATTATTTTTTTTACTTTCTAAAGGGAGAGGGTTGTGTTTCCCTTGGGTGTACAAATCTGCTGAGTAGTGCTAAGTTGAGGTCGTGAGTAGGGATGGGCACAAACCACAAACTGATACGTGGTTTTGCAAACTGAACCAGTTTGAACTGGTTTGTGAGCCATTTAAAGTTTAAATCCCTGCTCTCTGCGGCTTGGAGCATTTAAACTAAACAGCTGAGGGGCAGTCTCCATCACTCAACTGCTTGGAAACCCTGGCTTTCTGCTCCCCATGGCTTTTTGTGGGAAGCAGAAAGCAGAGTTTAAATGGCTCAGATCCATTTAAACCAAACAGCTGTTTTTCTTGAAGAGCAGAAAGCAGAGGTCTGCTCTTCATGAACCACTATTAACTGCATCAAAAGTCATAGAACTTTCTGGTGGTTCTTTAGTTTGCAAACATTGCTTTGCGAACCACAAACCGTCCAAAATTCATGACAAGCTTTAGTTCGTCACCCGGTTTGTGCCCATCCCTGGTGCTGAGGAGTTGATGTGAGAGGTGATTTTCTTATTATGAAAGCACACAAACTCATTCACCAGTAGAGTGGAGTAGCAGGTAGCCTCTGGCACAAGCACATTGGGCCACTTTGTTGTGAGGAGAAAGAGGAGTCTGGTGGTCTAGCTAGAGGTTGGGGGGTCGGGCCAGCATGCTTGTGCCTGCTCTCCCTCCCTGTGCAGTGAGTCACTGTGCAGGTGGGCTGTCTACACAGGGCTCTTCTTTCCGCTCAGCCTCATGCGTTTTGTATGACACTGACTAGCTCATTTATTATTTCACGCAGAATTGTCATGTTTTAGATGATTGTTAGGTCTGCAGGAATCTTTGAAAATTTAAGGAAGTTGTTAATGCTATATAAGGTGCAAGATGAACTGTGAAAACAATTATGTGATCACTTCTGGGAAATAGCTACAAATGTAATTTACTTAGTTTTTGTGAGTTTAAAAAAAAGTGTTGTGTCCCCAGTATGTTTTATCCTGGGTATATTTTAGGTGGGAGAATAACCATCTTAAAGTAACTGTTTGCTCTGTTTCAAGAGTGTCTCAAGGTTATGTTTTATTTCATTTGCCCCTCGAGTTGTATCTGTCTTCTCTTGTGTGTTTACCCACTGTGTTGCCCTGACCTGGATAGCCCAGGCTAGTCGGATCTCATCAGATCTCAGGCGTTAAGCAGGGTAAGCCCTGGCTAGTATTTGGATGGGTGACTTCCAAGGAATACCAGGGTTGTGATGTGGAGGCAGGCAAACCACCTCTGAATGTCTCTTGCCTTGAAAACCCCACAGGGTCACCATGAGTCAGCTGTGACTTGACAGCACTTTTGACCACCATGCACTGTGTTCCTCGTTGCACTGAAAGTTAGTTGTAACCTCCCTTGAGGATGTTTGTCAAGAGTGCTGTGAAGCAAGTGGTGACGACCTTTTCTTAAACAGGCCCTGGTTCCCTATGTGTTTGAAGGCTCCATGGGTCGTGGCCCGAATACTGCAGGATAGTTTCTGAGTAACACTGATGATTGTAGGATCTTGGTGTACGCACATACTTGGGTATGACACTGTGGGCTGCCTGTCCTCTACTTTGCATGAGGATTTCCCTTCATCCAGGGTGCTTAAGCACTACTAACTTTGGTAGCACTAATCAGCTGTAGAGAAGAGAACTGAGTCGTCCCCAAACAAGGGGTCCTTGCCGTCAGAACTGACAGTGCCAGTCAGATGTTTAGTGGTGTAAATGTAGTTGTAGATGATATGGGACTGATGCTCCAGTGGCTTTAAGAGTTATTCCTATGTAGCTGTACTCTTGCACTTAGAACCCCAGTCTTTAAGGGCAATCTACATGCATACGTCTTTTTCCAGCTGAATCATCATTGCTGAATTGAGTTGAGGAGTATAGCTAAAGTTACTGCTTTGATTTTTACTTTGCCTGGGGTTTTTTTTGAAAAAAAATACATGTTTTTGATTCTCTTCCCTAGTAACAAGTCTGAGACGCTACCACTGGCAACCCAATACAATATCACATGTGTGGGACTCTCTCCAGATGGAAACCTTGCCATACTTATCAATGAAGGTATCTATTTTGTTTTGACAAGTGTCAAAGATAAATATAATCATGAGGAAGACGTTTTTCTTAACACAAATATTAAGCTGTATAAAAAACAAAAAACAAAAGACCCTTTGCCAAGAAATTGAATTAGATTCCCTTGAATAAAACTAACTTTAATTTAATTAGAATGTTGGGGCTTCAAACTTTGACAGAGTGTATTATTTGAATGTTGGAAATATTTGTTCCCTTGAAGCATATCTTTGTTTGCTCTCTTTCCTTTAGTGGGAGCTGCCTTGCTTGTCAGCTTGATCAGTAAATCTGTGATTCACCAGTTCCATTTTCAGAAACCTGTACACAGTGTCTGCTTCTCCCCAAATGGAAAGTAAGAAGAATTATTTTTAACTCAGTTTTTCTCCTGCCTTTGACAACATGATGTGAGTAGAAGTTATCCCCAGATTAAATTTGGCCCATTATTAAAATAGGGGCCAAGTGAATGAAATCCGTAGACTCATAGAAGAGGAATAAAATCTTCTATCGGTTCTGCTTTAGATAGCGAAGGACATGTGGTCTTTGTGCTGTATTGAAGTATATTCTAGGGATAATAGAAAAAGAATAAGCGGTAATTTCTGTCTCAGATGTTTACACAGTTTTACCTAATTCTCTGAATAATTGTTGCCTACCTAATATTGCTTGGCTTCATTTTATTGTTTTTCTTGCTCTGATGAATTATATGCAACACACCTACTCTGTATTTTTTGTGCAACAGGAAATTTGTAGTCACAAAGGACAAGGTTGCTCTGATGTACCATGCCCCAGGAAAGAAACGAGAATTTAACGCGTTTGTTCTTGACACAACATACTATGGTGCATATGATGAAACAACATGCATAGACTGGACTGATGATTCAAAGTAAGTGTGTTAATACATGGAACATGTCAGCCCGTCAAAGAAAATCTGCAAATATGTTGAAAATCAGTTCAGACTTGTGCTTCATGCTTCTCTCGATACATTTTGACAATCTTGCCAACTGCTAACATGAAACACTGAAGGGAACCACTAGATCTGAAGATTTTTCTCTAGTCAGTTTTTGCTTTGTATCTCTTTTAATTTTTTGTTCTTGTAGATATTTTATTAATGCCAGTTAGCTTAGAACAAAACAATTTTGGGATCACAAAGCACTTGCAAGGAACAAAATCCCATCTGTCCTGCAGTCCCCCCCCCTTTGTTCAACCTCCTACCCTTCTGCTGCTGCCGTGCCTCTCTCCTGCCCAACCCTCCTAACACCACTGATGATTGCTCTTGCCTTTCTCCCTGAACATCCTGCCTCTACCACTGTCTTCTGTCGTAGCCTTTCCCCATTCTCCTCTCGCTATCAACTGCCACATGCTTAAACTTGAATGATCTCCAAAACTGCTGAAAGCATGAGAGTTGGGGACTGTGGGATAGATCCAGTGGTTCCCTTCTGTTAATGGAAGGAGTCCAGTGAAAAGCTCCTTTCATGGATCTAACTCTCTCTTCATTCCTTGGTGTCTTTCCCATGGTTATCATCAACCGTTTAGGTAATCCATTGTACCAGATTGTTTGCTTGATCTCAATAGTAACTATTGGTTTGTTCTTTCAAATGTTCTAAGTATATCTGTTGCTGTTGTTTTTTAATTCTTGTAGATGTTTTGCAGTTGGCAGCAAGGATATGTCAACATGGGTTTTTGGTGCAGAACGATGGTCCAATCTGATTTATTATGCTCTGGGAGGTCATAAGGATTCCATTGTTTCCTGCTTTTTTGAAGAAAACAGTCTAGATGTATGTACATTTTTTGTATGTGTTTTCACATTATCTGTGTTTTTAGGTTATCAGCTAGCTTGCTTTGGGCAAACTATGTGGGATTTTTAATTTTAATTTTGCTTTTTTTATTTACATTATTTATAGTCCACTTTTCTCACTTTGACTCAAGGCAGATTACACAGAGTGAGTCAATACAATTGACAGGGTGAAACGTTCAGTAAACAACACAATAGGAATTAGGGTTGTAGAACCATCCAGAAGTCTAAAAACAGAACTGAAGCAAATCATAAGTATTAACATGACACATTAAATTATACAAACATTCCATAGCAAGATCCTAGTTTCAGCAAGCTATACAGAGTAGTATAGACCACAATCCCTAATAATTTAAGTAACTTTGTGAATTATTTAGTACAGTGCAACCATATTGCCTGTATAGAAAAGTTCTCTTGAATAATTCAGTTTTGCATAGTTTGTGGAAAGCCAGGAGAGTGGGGGCCACAACAGAGAAGGCAATGTGCATAGGTGGACAGTCTGTACTGCTGTCAAAATGCTTGGTTCTTTTACAAAGTCATCATTAGTGGGGACTAGAGAAGTGATTTTAAGTGACTGATGTCTTGAGAGTAACCCAATTATTTCTAATCTCTAAGTCCATCTCATATAGGAGCCTGGTTGTTGAGTTTGGGCATTGGAAACTAGTATTCATTTATATATGTATTTGCTTAATTATTAAACACACGCAGGACTCTTTTTGTAGCAGGAACTCCTTTGCATATTAGGCGACACACCCCTAATGTAGCCAATCCTCCAAGAGCTTACAGTTGCCCCTGTAAGAAGAGCTCTGTAAGCTCTTGGAGGATTGGCTACATTAGGGGTGTGTCGCCTAATATGCAGAGGAGTTCCTGCTACAAAAAGAGCCCTGAATTTATTTTTATGCTCACAAATGGCACCCAGATTTGAACAATAAACAAGGCCTTTTGTAGGGGTTGTTTTTGATAACTAAAGGCTATGTAGATTTTGAAGAGATTCTAGTGAACTGTGATCAACTATTGCTAATCTCTTATTGAATCAATGGCATGAAATTCTGTTTAATTCATTGGTTTAATGCTCAGGTCTATTGTATTGTGATTGGTAGTAGTTGTATATGTGTTTTTGTTTTCCAGCTATACACTATTAGTCGAGATGGGGCTTTGTGTGTATGGCAGTGTGACACGGAACTAAATGGCTTGAAACCCAGAGTGTCCAAACAACAGACTGAAGACAGAGAGGAATTGGCAAAAGATCAAGAGGAAGAGTTCACAGAGGAGCAGCAGGGCAAAACGATTCAAGGGAAAGTCAACGAAAATGAACAAGAAAGTAGAAAGAAAGTAAAATACTCATGTGCTGCCAAGTGAGTGATCTTTGAGGGGGGGGGGCAGCACAGGAGGAATTTCGTTTTGATAAACATATTAGTCTTGCCCCCAAAGCCATGATTTATAACTTTCTAGTTTTAACCACCAAAACCAAACTCCACTGGTTTCTTATCAGCTTGTGCTTGAATTATGTGAGTTACAGGCATTACTGAAGTGAATGGCTCATTTGTAACTAGACTTCTGAGCTAGAAAAACAGACCAAAACATGAATAATGATTTTAAATCACAACATAACAATAAAAGAGGAGGTGCAACTGTGGGGTAGGCCTGATCAGGTGGAAGAACCTCAGCTTTTGATGGAACGGTTTCCCCCTGCTTAGGGGTGGGATCTTTCCCCCCACCCTTCCTTTCCCGCAGCAGCTTACCGTGGTCCTTGAAAAGGCATTGCTGGGAATCACAGAACTAGAAAAGGACAACATTTTATTTATTTACTTCATACCCCACCTTTCTCCCCAAGGGGAACCCAATGCATCTTCCATCATTTTCCTCTCCTCCGTTTTATCCTTAAAAGAACCTTGTGAGGTAGGTTGAGGGTTGGTAGTACATGAGTTGCCCAAGGTCACCTAGTGAGCGTCTGTGACAGAGTGCAGATTCTAACCCAGGTCTCCTAGATTCTAGTCTTGTAACTGTTGCATTATACCGGCTCTCACAAAGGCCACTGAGTACTGGATGCTGCAGCCAAGAGAAAGAATTAGGAGAAATTAGTTCAATAATTTTGGGGGGTCCAATTCCTTTTCTTTACTGCAGGCCCCTTTCTCCATGCCTGTTGGCTTTTTGTACTGGCAATTTAGGCATTGTAAGGATCTGGTTGCCATTTTCAGGAGACTTGTAATCAATGCTCCCTTTAAGCTTGTGGGGTCCTGTGAGCAAAAATTCTACTTTGTGAGCTACTGGCAGTAAAGTTGGGAGCAAGGGATTTGGCTACTGCATAAATTAGTTTGCTCTGGAGCCATCCTTCCTGAGCTAAGGCAAAAACGTGTGAGCTGGAGGCTAAAAAACTGTGAGCTAGTTGATACTAACTCAGCTTAGAGGGAACACTGCTGTAGAAATGGGATTGGCACATTGTTAGTCCAGTCTTCTATCTTACATTGGAAATACCAGTCAACATGTGCCTCGTATTAAATGTGCCAGTAGTACATCTCATAGCTTCCTAATATTCCTCACACTTTCACCTTTCAGGTATTTTTTCAACAAAGAAGGAGATTTTAACAATCTGACCGCTGCAGCTTACCACAAGAAGACCCATCTGCTTGTCACTGGCTTTGCTTCTGGAATTTTTCATCTCCATGAGCTTCCATACTTCAACCTCATCCATTCTTTAAGGTTAATATGGATAGTCCTTATTGACTGAAGATAAGTCTCAGTATTGTGGTGTTAAAGGAAAGTATTGTGGTGTTGAAGGAAACACTGGACATGATTAGCTTTTCAATGCAATCCTAGGTAGAGTTACTCCAGTACTGAACTAAAGGGGTTTGCTCTTTTCATTGTATGGCTCTGAAAAGCTGCTAGTTATAATTGTATGTTATCTATGTCCTGGACAAGGAGGCTTTTGTTTTAAAATCAAAGACCGTTTGGTAATGTAGAGAGACTGACTGCCATCCATCTCTTCCAATTGCTGAAGTGTAATTTAACAATTAAAGGCCAGGTAAAAGTCAGAGTACTGCAGATACTTTACAGTGTTGGATATTTAAGTACATACTTGACCATTACAGTGTTTGCATATCTAGAGTAATGTGCAAATTTTAACTGGAAGGGATTAATTTTGCCTCAGTATAATGCTCGTCAGTGGATGCAGACAGTGTCCTGTCAACCCAGCCATAAGATATGATGTTAAGTGTAAAGCTCTCATTCTTTATGATCAGTTCTCTGGTTTCAGCCAAAGGCTGTTGTCATGAGGACGTAACTGAGTCAAGCCTATTTTGCAGTTAATGTTGTTTGGATTTACTTCCAGTGTGCTCTGTATTTGTAGTAGTATCTAATAGCAGTTCAGTTTCATCAGCACCTTAAAGAAGCACAACATTAAAAATCTGTTCTGTAAAGCATACACTTATGCAGCTCCACTGAGTTCGGTGTCATGTTGTTTTCGGGTTGAAGTTTTTAAACAAACTGTAATGGTGAAGATAGAAATACGCGTTTGTGTATTTTGCTTGATCCCTTGTCCTGGAGTGGGCCATTTTACAAAATCCTTCCTGGTTTCGCTATGCCAAAAGATCATCTACTGGCTTCAGTGTTCTAGCCTCCTTTATAATGATGGAATAAATACTAGTCTTTTAGAGGCTGTTGGACTTGTGTTTTGTCTTCCTTACTTTGGCAGTCTAATGTCTTTTATATTAATATCACTAGCTAATCTTTGTCTGATATTATGCCCCTATCAAAACAGCATTAGAAGCTAAGCTTTGATTAGAGTCTGCCTGTCTGAATTTAAATTTATTGCCTTTTAAATTTAGCATTTCAGACCAGAAGATTGCATCTATTTCTATCAACAGTACCGGTGACTGGATCGCCTTTGGATGCTCAGGTATGCGACTGTTTATCAGTGTTGTGCTGGGTTAACAAATGACTTGCTTCAACCACTGAAGCTTACTTACAAGTGAATCACAGTACTTGAGAATTGTCAAATCCCGCCTAAATTTTAGCGCCTTATGATTTCATTTCTCCTTCATTCCAGGTCAAGATATAAAGTGAACAATGGCAAGTTTATTATTTGTAACACACAAGAGAGCAAACAAGCTTCATGTTCTGTAGAAAAACATAATAACCTGTAAATGATCAAGAATGTTTATTTATTTACAAAATTTGTATTTTGCCTTTCTGCTAAATCAGGGCCGCGAAGGCAGCTTACTATTAAAAACAGACCATAAAACCAAAACTAAAGCACATGTATAAAGCACAAAGACAGCAATTAAAACATAAGGCAGGAATGAGGGGTCACGGAGGGACTGCCAGATGAAATGAATCTTCACCCACTGGCGGAAGTCAGTGATAGAAGGGAACAGACAAATAACCCTGGGGAGGGAGTTCCATAACTTTAGTGCTGTGACCCAAAAGGCCCTTTCTTGGGTTGCTATTCTTCTAATTTCAGAAGGGGGGGGGCATTCAAATCAGGGCCTCAGAAGATGACTGTAGTGGTTTAGAGTCATATGGAAGTAGACAATCCTTAAGGTATGCAGGTTCCCAAATCATACAGGGCTTTAAATATCAACACCAGTGCTTTGAATTGGGCCTGGACATAAATTGGGAGCCTGTGCAGAAGGACCAAGACTGCAGTGATATGATCCCTACATCCCACTCCAGTCAACGACTTGGCCACAGCATTTGAAGTTCAGAACACCTTTCACCCACATATAGTGCACTGCCATAATCTAATCTATATGTTACCAACATGCACACAATAGTGGCAAGATCGTTTCTGCCCAGGAAAGGCCATAGCTGGTAAAAACGCTCCTTGCCATTTCCACCATTCACTTATCCAGGAGTACTACCAACCTGCAGAGTGCAGCCTGTCCATGGGAGGAGACACCTCATTGAAATACTCTGGGGACTGAAAGGCCCTTTCTTGGGTTGCTATTCTTCTAATTTCAGAAGGGGGGGGGCATTCAAATCAGGGCCTCAGAAGATGACTGTAGTGGTTTAGAGTCATATGGAAGTAGACAATCCTTAAGGTATGCAGGTTCCCAAATCATACAGGGCTTTAAATATCAACACCAGTGCTTTGAATTGGGCCTGGACATAAATTGGGAGCCTGTGCAGAAGGACCAAGACTGCAGTGATATGATCCCTACATCCCACTCCAGTCAACGACTTGGCCACAGCATTTGAAGTTCAGAACACCTTTCACCCACATATAGTGCACTGCCATAATCTAATCTATATGTTACCAACATGCACACAATAGTGACAAGATCTTTTCTGCCCAGGAAAGCCCACAGCTGGCTAGCTGGTAAAAGCGCTCCTTGTCATTTCCACCATTCACTTATCCAGGAGTACTACCAACCTGCAGACATACGCTCCTTCAAGGAGAGTGCAGCCTGTCCATGGGAGGAGACATCTCATTGAAATACTCTGGAGACTTGAACTTAAAAAAAAAAAAAAACTATGTACACACCAAATTGGTGTAGAGTGGCACTTTTTAAAATAAAAATGAAGAATATTGCCAGTAATTGCATTTATTTACTAGCCTGAACTGGTTCTTTTAAAGCTGAAGTAAATGCCCAGCCTTCTTTTCCATTGTGTTGACAGGTCTGGGACAGCTCTTGGTGTGGGAGTGGCAAAGTGAGTCCTATGTGTTGAAGCAGCAAGGCCACTTCAACAGTATGGTGTCCCTTGCATATTCTCCAGATGGACAATATTTGGTGACTGGTGGGGATGATGGGAAAGTAAGTCTGCCACGGCTGATGAAAACTGGATTTGTAGTTATCTAAAACCTACAGTTTCTGAATATATACTTTAAAGAGGTCTGGTACTTCTGAGGGTTCTGTCAAGATGCCAGGGCCCATGTTTATTTGAATCTGTGTATTGCATTTACCTGTGTGTACAGTTTTGCTTCTGTGGGAAGTGTTTGCTTTTTTTTTTTTTTTTTAAGAAAAAGCTTTGGAGGTATTCTGGAATTAGGAGCAAATCCAAATTGACGTTTGGCTAATACTGAAGTGACTTAGGTTCCAAGTTGGCAGGACTGATCATAATATATAGCCACATAATTAACAAGATATGCTGTTGAGGTGAAATGACATGTTCTTGTCATTGAGATTCTCGTGGTGTGATTCTCAATTCCATGCTCAAAGGGAAACCTGGTGGGAGCTTATCCCCACTAAGGAAGGTGTGTGGTAATGTGCTTTCAGTGGTTGAGGGGTATCTGGAAGTTAAATACTTTGTCCATCCCAGGAAGAACAAATGACTGAAGCTTAGTAAAGGACTTTCTGTTTTTGTTTTCAGGTTAAGGTATGGAACACCAACAGTGGTTTCTGCTTTGTTACCTTTACAGAACATACTAGCACCATATCTGCTGTAACATTTACCTCCTCTGGTTATGTCATTTTGAGTGCGTCTCTGGATGGAACAGTGCGAGCCTTTGATCTTCACAGGTAAATTTGTCCATCCAGCTTTCAATTTTACTGAGTTCTGTTTCATCTTGGTATACAGACTAGGGGATTTATAGATGAATATTCTTAATTTAGATGTGTTCTACAGTTATGTTAATTCCTTTCCTGGGTTAACTAAGGCACAGTCAAATGTACAAATTCTTATTATAGTACAGTCCTCTCACATAGTTGCACCACTTCAGATGATATGTGTACACTTGGTAGTTTGAAATATTTGATGTCTAATCAAGCCTTGAACCAGCATGCCTTAGGGAAATAAAATGGAATATGATTTTAAAATATTCAAATGCGAAATTTACATTGTTGGCACTATTAAACTAAAGAATTAACTTTTGTTTTTAAATCACAATTCTGCATATTTTAACAGGTACCGCAATTTCCGCACATTTACATCCCCTCGACCAACTCAGTTCTCCTCCTTAGCTGTTGACAGCAGTGGTGAGATAGTTTCAGCTGGTTCACAGGACTCTTTTGAAGTATTTGTATGGTCCGTACAGAGTGGACGACTCTTGGATGTAAGAAACAGACTTTTGTTGTTGTTGTAGCCTCAAACTATTTGGGAACTCTTTCCTGAGGCCAGCTTTATGGCCTGTGAAGAAACCCTTCCACTTGTATATTTAAAATATGGCATCAAAAAGAAACCATTAGAATTCTAAGATCCAGTTTGTTCTCTGTTTGCTATTGCCACAGTTTTATGGACATGAGTGGTACATAAGACAGCAAATGCAGCTATATATTGCATACTGCATGGTATGGGAGGCATACACCCCCCCCCGCTACATTAACATCAATGCGGGGGGTGAGGGCCCTAGAAGGGTAGGTGGAATATCTGCTTAACATCTACTATGCAATGCCTACTGGGGAATGTTTTGGTGTGTGGTTTGTCCTCTCCGACACTTTTGAAGGGATGCTGTTTAGTTTGAGCATTTTATTGGTTGATTGGGTTTTAAATCCTATATTATGTTTTTAATTATACTAAACTATTTGATGTTTTTATGAGCAAGTTTCTTGCCTTGTAAGCCGCCCTGAGCCCTGCGGGGGAGGGCGGGGTATAAATTTGACAAATAAATAAATAAATAAATAAATATACCAGGCCAACTTTAAGTGTAATTGTAGCCTGATATACCTTTGCACTGGATACATTCATTTTAAACACTTTGATGTAATGCTGTATGTTTAGGTAGCTATTCTTTTTGTGAATTCCATGTTTTACTTTTTTTCTTTATTAGGTCTTAGCTGGCCATGAAGGCCCCATCAGTAGCCTGTGTTTTAACCCAATGAAGTGTGTTCTAGCAAGTGCCTCTTGGGATAAAACAGTCAGATTGTGGGATATGCTGGATAGCTGGAGGACCAAGGAAACCCTAGCACTGAACTCAGATGGTAAATGCAAATCTCTATAAGCTGTGTTGTTTGTGTGATACTTGTGCTTTTGGGGTAGCCTGCCTGGTTGAAGTTTTAATCTTAATAGCAGTTACTGTGAGGAAAAGCCTGTCTGTGATGCAACTCTTGCCTCTTGAATGAGTTTTTAGCAGGTAATCTAAACTGAATCTTAATTTGTAAGGATAACTCATATGTTGTCATGTTCACCATGTTCAGTGCCTTGGGGATCCTGATTGGGTGGAAAGCTGGCATAAAAATTTAAACGAACAAACGAATAAAATAGCAGCAAGCCATGGCTGGTTGTTATGTGAACCAGCCTGAGAATCCTCAAGCTCACATGTTTTCTCCCACCCCCTTTAAAATTAAACATCAAAATCCTTAGGTTTGTTCATATAACTGTCTTGTAACATATAACAAGCCCTGTTGTGATGCTACAGCTGCACCATGCGTGAGAATATAGAACTTATAACAATGTTTCTTGAAACGAGATTTAACATTTACTTCTCTCACTGAACACATTTTCTGCAGTACTTGCTGTTGCTTTTTCCCCGGATGGTAATGAACTTGCAGTTGTTTCCTTGGATGGACAAATAACCTTCTGGGATCATGAAAATGCAGTGCAGACTGGCTCAATTGAAGGAAGACATGATCTACAGACAGGGAGAAAGGAACTGGACAAAATAACAGCCAAGCAGGCTGCTAAGGGGAAGTAGGTGGAATATTGGTGAACATTTTTTAGATTTGGGTTTTATTAGGATTATTGGGGTTTTAATGGAGGGGCAGGAAGCTTCTGCATAGCATTGTACTCTCTCTCTCCCTCTCTCAAAACTCCTTTGTGTGTCCTACTAGCTTGTTTGGAATCTGAGAAGCTCAGCTATTTTTTTTTTTTTTAATTATCTCATGATGTATTCTGGATGCAGAGAAAAGTTTCAGTATTCCAGTGGCAGTGCTAATATTGGTTTGATATGGGCTTCTTAACTAAATGCTCACACCTCTGTGGTATGAGTGATTACATTATAGTATTCACAGTATTGCTTATAGTTTAATTTTGACCTTTTCTGTTCAGATCTCTTTAGTTAGTAACTTCACAACATGATTTTCAACTGAGGTTGGGAAGTAAGAGGGAAGGGAGGGTGCTGTTGTCTTAGTTCAGTAGGCTCCTCTGTGTGGCATATTCAGAGGGTCACCCTTCCCGGGTAGGACTGATTCTTTAATTTCCAGTCTACTGGATAATGCCCTAAACGTTCAGTTTTCATATTGTATATCGTTGTACAATCTGCACCCTTGTTGTCCCTGGATAACAATCTCATTTACTGCTGCCATGGCTTATATGTCAAGACAGTTAAATCTGGAAGCGATGTACTAAACCTGTGGAAGAAGTTCTAATGGGAGGCTAATTGTATAAGCCTCTGTGTCTTTTCTCTCAAATAGTTGCAGTTTCCACAGAGTATCTATGCTGGGGAAACATGGTGAGATTTTAAATTCTGGGATATATAAATAAAATCACTAATTTACACTTTTTGTTTTCTTCAGATCCTTCACTGCTCTCTGTTACTCAGCTGATGGGCAGTCCATTCTGGCAGGAGGGATGTCGAAGTTTGTTTGTATTTATCACATCAAAGAACTGATTCTTATGAAGAAATTTGAAATATCTTGCAATCTTTCCTTAGATGCAATGGAGGTTAGTGACAGATTTTGGGAAGGTGATACTGGAACTTGGTACAGGGATATCTACTGAGTTTGGGACAGAAATTGCCCTAATCGAGGTCATGGAACTGAAGTTTGTACAGCTAGTGGTAAACTGGTAATGAGTTTAGTCTTTGGCTCATGTGATTTGCCAGACTGTAATCAGGGCTCATAAATAACCTGGTTGCTCTGTAGTGCTGCTCAAGATGCTTTTTAATTTTTCAGTCTCATAGTACTTCAGGCTTCATTCTTTTGAGAGCAACCACCACAGCCCATTTATATTCTGAAATTCCAGATACTTGTTCTGAATTTGTCTGTCTTCAGCTTGGAGGCTGTAAAAGTATCAAACTCTCAATTTTTCACAGGAGTTTCTGGATCGCAGGAAAATGACTGAATTTGGAAGCATGGCATTAATAGATGAAGGAACTGGGGATGACGATGGTGTGGCTATTCCTCTTCCAGGGGTTAAAAGAGGTACCTAAAGCTTTTTAGGAATATTCAACCATTCACCCGTGACATTTGCTCTACTCAGTGAGTGAAGTTTCCTTGCTGAGTTATACAGGGATAGAAAGGACAATAGTATTTAAAGCAAGTATTTTGTACATTACTTCTCACTCACACCTTTAAACCTAGGAGACCCATTGGTAGCATTATGCTTTTGTTTGGGATCTACAGGGAAGTGAAACTGCTCATGTAAGAATATTTGCACTGAATCATGTTTACTTAGATAGTTAATTGGCTGTAGATACAGCAACCAATTCCATGCAGTGAAATTCCTGACTTCACATCTTGAATAGCCCAATGTTATTAGAGCTTGGATTCTAAATAGAGTTCTTGGTGGATGGGAGACCACCAAAGAAGACTAGGGTGGTACACAGAGGCAGGCAATGGTAAACCATTTTCTGCCTTGAAAATCCCATGGTCCTGGGGTTGCCATGAGTCAGTTGTGGCTTGATGGCATGCACAATAATAATAAACTCCTGTCCTGACTCAGTGTAGTAGCAAGTAGCACTTTCAATTCTGTCCCTGCTCTGTGAAGGAGTCTTTGTTGTTGTTGCTGCTTCTCTGAGTTTTCTTTCCCACTCTAAGTGGGCTTGATGAGTGTTTGTGGAATGAAGAGTACTAGATGTGTCTTATATGTTGCTATAATAGTGACTGATTTTCCTATTTGGAAAACTGGAAAACATCGGATTGGATCCCACAATCCACAGATGCAAGGATTGCTTACCTTTCTCATGTTTCCCTCCCTCCTCAGTCCTTTAATACCACAGGGAGGCTTATTACTAGAGTTGAGGGGACCTGCACAGACTAATAGCAGCATAGATCAGAAAGCTGCAGTGGGACAGCAGAAATTGCTGTCTTCCTCTGTTCCATCAGCAGAGCTTTACTGAGGGGAAGACACAGAGTGATTTCATTTCTTAGCCTCTACAGTGCACCCTCCTGACTTACATAGCTATTAAACTTTCCGGAGTCAGGGAGGGGAGGGGAACGTGGAAAGCATCCATGACTGTCAGTTCCCTTCGCTATATGAACTTGTGTGAACGCACGTGCTGTCTTTGTCACACGTGTTATGGCTGACTCAATAGACTTGCAGTGTCAAGATTAGTATGTACAAGATACATCCAGCATGTTATGGAATTGCTTCTCGTTTCAGGTGACATGAGTTCTCGACATTTTAAACCAGAGATAAGAGTGACTTGCCTTCGCTTCTCTCCTACTGGTGGGTGTTTTTATTTTAACTAGTTTGTCAATTATGTTCTCTCCATCCACTCATCTTCCAATAGCCTGCCATACATGTCATGCTGCTGAAGGTGGGAATGCATAATAATGGTTTGAGTTGGTACCCAGTAGTTGATGGAGCTGCTTTGTGGTAGCTTAAATGGAATAAATTAACTGCCCTAGCCCACACCCAGGATACTTTAGCCATAATTTAATTACTAAACATTTTTGATTATTTAATTACATTCTTCTAAAATGTGATAGGCAAGTGAACTGTTTGCTGTAGTGTCAGATCACATGCTTTATAGTAGCAGTTATGTTTAAGATTTTTTTTTGTACAAATAGATTTGACTTTTCAAGATCACTTATAAGGAACATTGCCATCCGTTCACCTCTAATATATCTGCCTGCCAACCTTCAGGCTTGCATGTTCTTACCTATTAACACTTTTCAGGACGAAGCTGGGCAGCAACCACTACAGAAGGCCTTCTGATCTACTCTTTGGACTCTGGTTTGGTCTTTGATCCATTTGACTTGGAAATTGACATCACCCCTAGCAATGTTCACAAAGTACTACGTCAGAAGGAGTATGCCAAGGCAATTGTCATGGCTTTTCGACTGAATGAGAAGAAACTGATTCAGGAAGTCTTGGAAAATGTGCCATATAATGACAGTAAGTAAGATAAAGACAGTAAAGTTTTTTCAGTTCAGTGTTATAGTTGTAGAAGGCAAGATTTTCTGGAGTTCGAGACTGTCAGCAAGATAGTCTGTGTTTTATGGAGAAGGGAAAGGACCAAATCCTCTGATACTTTGGTGTATTAGCCCAGGTGACTCCATCTTTGCTAGTTGCCCTGAGTCTCTTGGGAGGGGACAGCATGAGCTGCTCTCAGGGGAACATTCTCACTCTCATGCTTCACAGCAGAGCCTTCTCTTCAAGGCCTGGGTTGTTTCTTCCCCCCACTGGAAGCCAGGTGCAGGATGGCCTGGCTCATCCAAGTGTTTGGTATTAATTAATCATTCTTTGGGCTCTCAGCCAGCATTTAGGGTGTGAGACTCCTAGTTCTAGTTATGCTCTTGGTCTCGAGGGTTTGGCTAAGCTTTGCTGTGTGTGTGCATCTCGAGTCCAGCTGATTGGAACTTAGCCCTGAATCTGCTTTGATAACCCTGATGTGTTACTAAAGCTCTCCTCATAAGTGAGCCCAGATCTCTCATTTCCGTTACTTGGGAACTTCTGTGACCCTATGGAGCCCCTGGCCAGGGTCTGTAGCACTTGGCATCAGTGGTACATGGGCATTAGTAACAGGAACCATCACAGGAATTGGGAGGGGGAAAGAGAATTTATTAGGTTATAGTTTGATTTTCTTTGCTTGGAAATGTAAATAGATTTAAAAAAAAAAAACCTAAATCAGGACTAGCGAGCTTAGTGATGGGTCATGCTTAATTTAATGTAGTGCTCACCCTTTCTGCAAATAAATGTTTTATGTCTTCATGTTATTTCAACTAATAACAATTCTTATTTTTTTAAACATAGTTGAGGTAATCTGCTCATCACTCCCAGAACTGTATATAGAAAAGATGCTGGAATTTTTGGCCTCTTCCTTTGAGACATCTCGTCATTTGGAATTCTACCTCTTGTGGACTCAGAGATTGCTTATGTTGCATGGGTGCAAGTTAAAAACAAGGTCTGTAAACTTTTAGAAAGACACATGCTAATATCTGCTGCTCATCCAGACAATTTGTAATGGGAACAAATTGAACATAGATCTGCTTTGGCTTTAGAAATGCAACTACATAAAGCACCTTCCAGCCATTCTTTAGAGGTTTACAGCTGTCATATTAGAGAAAAGCTTGGTATGTGTGTGTGTGTTACCACTCTTGCAAGAAATAGGTGCTTTATTGCTTCTTTTAATACTTGATGTAAAAAATACTTTATGTAAAAATTAGCAATTTAGTTTTTTTATTTAAAAAAACACAGAATGTTTGTACAAACTGAGATGTAAGCTCTTGTGATTTTTCAGGTCAGGAAAACTGCTGCCTTCCATTCAGTTTCTTCAGAGAACTATTCAGCGTCACTTTGAAGATGTTTCCAAACTGTATGTATTTTTCTTGAATGCATTCTGTTTTGAACACTTTTACCCTCTCAATAGAAAGGGATGATAACTGTGATTGGATTGTTTAAGACAGGCATGCATATCGCAATGAATATGTCTTTTCTTCTTCCACCCCACTCTCCCATACTAATGCAGCAGACTCTGATCTGGGGGCTTTCAACTTCGTGTGGCTTTGTTTTGACCACTCAATCAGTGTTTCTCTGTTGCATTAAATAGTTTGTCTTCAAGTGTGATATTCATGCTCAATATTAAAAGGCCTGATATCTGAAAATATAGAGGCGTGTCTATTTTTACCTTCTGTATTGAAAGATCTGGCAACAATCTGCACTTGCAGAAGCAACTAATAAGAAATACAGGTCCTGTTACATGCATGCACATACAGTCATGAGTTGTATGTATGAACGTGACCCAGCATAAATGTTTCATATTGTCTCGTGGTAATATATTTCAAAAGAGCGAGTCAACACATTTGGTGCGAGTTAAAGATGTTGAGTTTCAAGTGCGCATGTGTGAACTATCCTTAGAAGCGCATTGCCTCTGATCACTGGCTACATTTGTATACAATGGACAGGCTCTTACTAACACTGCTTTGAATTTAGTCTAAAATCTTTCTGTGTTTTTTCTTTCTATAGTTGTGACTGGAATCGCTATAATATGAAATATATTCTGGCCATTTCACAACAACGGGGAATGAAACGTACAGCAGAAGAATCTGAAAATGATGAAGAGCTACAGAATTTGGAAGAGTCCAGTAATGATTCTCTCATGGAAGAATCAGTTGTGCCTCCATGAAAATGACTTATGTTATTAATTGTTGAAGACTTTTTAAAAAAATCACACTGATTTAAAAGGAGAACTGAACAGCCCTCATAGTGACTTGTTTTGTACAAGTGATATGGATGTGCAGCAACTTGATTGAGGTAGTCTGCTGCCTCCTAAGTTGTGATCTCTGTATTCTTCTGAAAAAACAGAATAACAGAACTTATATGTAGTTTTCAAGCAACAAATGCCTATGATAATCTGTCAGTCAAGATCAACATTTATGGGGTAGAATCTAAAGTTCCCCAACTAGTTTTCTTCTCATGCTTGGAAATGTGTTAACCTGCCTCCCTCCCCTTTCCAGTGTCAAAGTTAGGTGTCCTCCAGATCTGCACAAGGGTTGAAGAAAGTATCTCCCCCCCCCCTTGTTTGCAAATGCTTTCTGCTTAAGTGTGGGGTAGGAGTTTGGATCTCAGGCCTGGCTATTTCTTTGACATTAGGTAAAATGTGTAAAAGTAAGAAACTCATATTGTAAATTTTCTGTTCTGCCTCCCAACTGATAGGAAAGATTAGTGGTAGGAAGCCTTGAAAGTTCTGTAGTTGGGCTGCTTTTCATAATGCAGTAAGCATGTGGTTCTCAGAGTACTGCAGTAGATGTGTTTATTATTTGTGCACTTTGATTACAAAATCAGAGAAGAGAGACCATGAGCTGGTATTGTGTCTCTTAAGGCTACATTTCCATGCTTTTATTTAAAAAGTGAAAGTTTTTTGTACTGTCTGGTAGTCTGTCCGTGCTGTTAGGCACATCAGTTACATAGCCAAGCAGTTTAGTTTTTCAGAGAACAGGAAGATCTGAAGGTATCTTTTCCTGTGCCAAAACTTGAGTGTGCAAGAGGCACTGTACCAGTCCTTCTCTAAAGGGATTTTTACTTTTGTAAAATGGAGTCTACTTATTTTTTTGTAAAAGTATTGTTTTAAAATTTTATACTATAATCTGTGTGTATTATGTTTATATTTATATATTTTGTTGCCACAAGGGAGCTGCAGACTTGGGAGGGAAACACTCAATATTGTACACATGAACTCACATTTATATAAATAAGTGGAGGACTCGCTAGAACTTGCGGGAGGCATCTCATTTCCCCTTTATTCTCCCTCTCCACACTTTCCTCTTTTTCTTTATGGCATCCCCCACAGCCTGTCCCCATTTCTGTCTTCTCTCCTTCCTACCCAGGCACCAACCTTTCTTCATCTCCTGCCCGCCATCTTCACCTTTCCCTCTCCCCACAAGCCTCTTCCTGGGCAAAGTTCAGTCAAGTTCCAGCCATAAGTTGCTCTGGAGAATTATGTGGTAGCCAATTGCAAGCCTGCTCATGCTGTGCGTTGGCCAGTCATGACAGCCACTGCTGGGCCCAGCCAAGTTGTGTAGTAGTAAGTCACGCAGTGACCACTGCCAGGTCTAGTTCAGTCATGTGGCAGTGAGTTGCTCGGCAGCCACTGCTGAGCCCAGCTAAGTTGTGCAGGTTGCACAATACTCCTGTGTGAGTCATCTGGCTGCCGCTGGACCCAGGTGTGAGTTGAATGACCGTGAGTTACTCAGTGGCTGCCGGTGGGCCTGGTGAAGCTGCACAGGTCACACAGCAGCTGCCACCAGCAAAGTCATGCAAGTTGCGCAGTAGCAATACACCTGTGTGGCTGGTTTGCTGCCTTGTAGCTCACATGTGAGTTGTGAGGCAGCAAGGTTTCTGGCCCAACAACAGCTTCTGTGCAAGTCAGGCTGCTGGGCCTCGCTGAGGTGAGTCCTTTATTAGGTTGCCATCTTCCAATTGGCTCAAAGCTGTTTTGTTTTTTTAATGATAGCCTCTTGCTGAGAGTAGCCAGGTGCGTGATTTTTGTGGTGCTGAGTGTAGACTAAGACATGTTCTACAATATGACGGTGGTTTTATTTTGTTTCAGTGTAAGACTCATGAATTCATGAGGATCGATGCCTCAGATACATGTTGTGCCATTGCTGTGCTGCAGAGTATTGGATCTGTGTTTTTTAAGGTTCAGTCCGTCATCCTGGCTTTGACATATGATTTGATCCTGGATTTGGGAGAGTTCATTGGGGGAAAAAGGGTCCATGTACATCAGGTTTTTACTTTTTTCCTTAAAATGTATTTATTTATTTATTTATTATATTTATAATCCGCCCTCCCCGCAAGCTGGCTCAGGGTGGCTCACACTGCCTGGCTCAATGCCAGATTCATATATAACACATTTAAACTTAAAACACTATTAATACATTTAAAAACATTTAAACAATCAGCATTCGAATAAAATGTACTCTGTAGTTGTTCACCAAGATGGCATAGCATATCATGTAGCTCCACAGCTACTGGCTCCCAGCGGTTTGACTCTGCCTCACTACAGCCAGCCTCTACCCCAGATATTAATGGTGGTCATTGGTGGTAATGAGGGCGGCTCCCAGTTCAAAGCCTGGTGGAAGAGCTCCATCTTGAAGGCCCTACAGAACTGCATAAGATCTCGCAAGACCCTGATCTCTTCTGGGAGCTCGTTCCACCGGTAAGGAGCCGCCACTGAGAAGGCCCTGGCTCTAGTGGCCGCGAGCCTGGCCTCCCTGGGGCCTGGAATAACCAGTCGATGTTGTGCCCCAGACCGTAGTGCTCGCTGCGGTACATATGGGGAAAGGCAGTCCCTCAGGTATGTCGGACCCTGGCCATATAGGGCTTTAAAGGTAAGTACCAGCACCTTGAAGCGAATTCGGTATGCTATTGGCAGCCAGTGCAGGCCCTTCAGCACCGGCTGGATGTGCTCCCATCTAGGGAGACACATCAGTAGCCTCGTATAAAAGACATTTCTATGCTGCTTCTTCACCCAATTCAGGGCCCCCGAAATGGCAAACGTTAAAACATTTCAAACATTAAAAAGCATATAATGTGTGGGTGTTTGTGTGTATCTATGTTAAATAAAATATAACATAAACACAGGGTTGTCAAATGGAGCTTCTGGGGAAGGAGAGCCGAGAGAAGCTATTCATAAAGGAAAACATTTTAAATTTAGACTGTAAAATGACCAAACTGAGGCTATCATACTTTGGTCACATTATGAGAAGACAGAGTCACTGGAAAATATAAAATTACTAGCAAAAGTAACAGTGGTTGTTCTCAACTCATTCTCCACCCAAACGGCACACTGAGCTTAAGGTATCCCAAGTAGCTGCAGAATCAATTTCTCCAGAGAAACTGATCTCTTTAGTCTGGAGATGAGTTGTAAAGCCGGGAGATCTCCAGGCCCCACCACAGCAGAAGCAGCATAGAGGTCCTGAAAAAAAAAATCCCTGTCCAATCACAGATCATATTCATTCCCACAGATTTTTACCAATATTTTTAAAATCCAGAACTTTATGGTATCATCATGACACAGAAACTTGTAGAATATTCCAAAATGCAGTATGGAATGAGTTTGGTGTAGTGGTTAAGTGCACAGACTGTAATCTGGGAGAACCAGGTTTGATCCACACTCCTTCACTTGCAGCTGCTGGATGACCTTGGGCAAACCATAATTCTGTCAGAGTTGTTCTCAAAAGAGCTCTCTTAGCCCTACCTACCTCACAGGGTGTCTGTTGTGGGGAGGGGAAGAGAAAGGAGTTTGTAAGCTCTGAGACTCCAAGTGAAGGGCGGGATATGAATCCAATTTCCTTTAAAAATTATAAGGATCCAAGTATTTGATGCAGTGTCTGCACCATGGGAGTGCCACAAAGACTAGGACTGTTCCTGTGCCACAAAGACTAGGACTGTCAGCACGCTCATAATATGTGATTTCCTAATGAGATTTGGGTGAGTCCACATAGAATTCCTGAGGATCCATGAGGATCTGGTGCTTTGGATCTATGTTTCTGAGCCATGATGGTGCTGTGAAAAGGTGGACCCATGCTTTTTGTAGTGCAGTAGGTCCCCATGGATGTGATATGTGATTTGTTGATGAACTCATATAACACTTGTGAGGATCCATGTATTTATGCTTGTGGTGGTGCCGTGATGAAGCAATGGATTTGTGATTTTTGTCGTGCAGCCTGTCACCATGGACATGATATGTGATTGGATAATGAATTAGGTGTGACCAAATGTAAAAATCCTGAGGATCCATGAGGATGTGTGCTTAGGAACTATCCTTTTGTGCCGTGGCAGTGCCACAAAGCAGTGGATGCATGATTTTTGTCATGCAGCCTATGAACATGATGTGTGATTGGACAGTGAGTTTGGGGCAACACAATGTAAAAATCCTGAGGATCCATGAGTTTCTGTGCTTCAGGATCACACTTTTGTGCTATAGTGACACCATGAAGCAGTGGATCTGATTTTTCTAGTGTAATATTTGGCTATAAAGAAGGAGAAGAGATTGGATTTTTACCCTGCCCTTCACTACCCAAAGGTGTCTCAGAGCGGCTTACAAACTCCTTTCCCTTCCCCTCCCCTCCCCACAACAGACACCCTGTGAGGTAGGTGGGGTTGAGAGAGCTCTAACAGAAACTGTTCTTTTTTCAAGAACAGCTCTTATCAGCACTACGGCTTGCCCAAGGTCATCCAGCCAGGTGCAAGTGGAGGAGTGGGGAATCAAACCCGGTTCTCCCAGATTAGAGTCCACGCACTTAACCACTACAGCAGACTGGCCCACATGGACATGATATGTGATTTGATGGTGCGTTTGTAGTGACTCAAAACAAAAATGAGGATCCATGATCTTAGGGCTCTTTAGCTTGGAGAAACGACGACTGAGGGGTGACATGATTGAGGTTTATAAGATTATGCATGGG
>NW_015165234.1:1110178-1154206 GCF_001447785.1 Gekko japonicus
TGGGCTGTGGCTCCTGCGTGTGCAGCGCAGGCATCCCTGAATATTCATCAGCTGCTGCCGCCTCCCCTTGCCGGACCGGCTCGGAAGCCAGCGCCCCCCCATCTCCCCCGGCCCCCATCGCCGCCGCCAAGGGAGGCAGAGCCAATTTTCTGGCTCCCTCCCTCCCGCAACGCGCCTGCGCCTCCGGAACACCAAAAGGGAGAGGCGCGAGGGAAGCTTCAGAATGATGGGGAAGGGAGGTGTTTTTCGGGTGGCCTCCCCTTCCAAAAGCCACATCTGAGCGCCAGCTGCGCCCTCCCTCCCTGCCAATTCTTCCAAACCGTTGTCTTTTCTGTTTTCCAAAGCTAGCTAGAACTTAAGAACTCCTTGCCTGGCCGCATTCTGATGGCGCCCCTGAATCCGGGATAATCAGCCCAGGGGATGCAGATGGGAAGAGCCAGCCGCTGTTGAGATCAGGCTCCAGAGGGCTGCAGCAAAGGAGGCCAGGGCGGCGAAAGGGTTTAGCGGGCTTCTCTTCCCCCCCCCCCAGCTCCGAAGCAAGGCCCGGCGGCTGCAAGCGCTGGGGACGCTCTGTCACTTTCGGGGGGATTTAAGTATCCCCCCGATATTTTTTTTTAAGGTTTCAGATTTTTGTGCACACCTGGGGACTGCCCCAAGTGTGCACAAACATCTCCCTCCCCCCCAGGTGCCCCCAATGTGCGGAAATAAGTATCCGCACGCAGGGGGCGACTTCGGAATTAGATATATAGATATGGAGCAGAGGTCCATCAGTGGCTAGGAAATAAGTATCCACACGTAGGGGGCGACTTCGGAATTAGATATATAGATATGGAGCAGAGGTCCATCAGTGGCTATTAGCCACAAGGTATAGATAGGGGCTCTGGGGCAAGTGATGCTCTGCCTTCTTTGTGCTTGTGGGGGGGGGGGTCAACAGTTGGAGGGCTTCTAATGTCCTGGCCCCACTGGTGGACCTCCTGATGGCACCTGGTATTTCTGGCCACTGTGTGACACAGAGTGTTGGACTGGATGGGCCTTTGGTCTGATCCAACATTGGCGTCTCTTATGTTCTTATGATCTAGAACTAGTTTTTGTGCCACTATGGTGCCACAAAATGGTAGATGCATTATATTTGTGGTGTTGACTATAGACTAAGACCATGATCTATTTATTTGATTTCTAGCCCATCCTCCCCTGCACAGCAAGGCTCAGGGTGGGTTACAATAATATGTAGATGCCAACAATCATATGAATTCATGAGGGTACATGCCTCGAATTCATGTTTTTGTATTATTGCTATGCCGCAATGTACCAACTCCGTTTTTTTTAAGGTTCAGTCTGTGGCTCTGGCTTTGACATGTGATTAGATAGTGAATTTTGGGGAGTTCAGTGAAAAAAAACTAAAGGATCCATGTAGATCTGGCTTTTACCTTTTTTCCTGTCACATTCAGCATCATGTTTAAATAAGGCCTCATGGTGGGGTGGAAATGATAGTATGTGACTAAGGCCACATGCAATTGTATGTGTGCATACCCTGATGGATGTTACACCTCACACCACAGTAGGATATTTCTGAGTAAGCATGTATATGAGCCACCACTCTTGTACTGTTTATATATCCTGCCTTTCCGCCAAGGCCCTCAAGGCGACTTACAGTTTATTTTAAACGATCAAAAACGCAACTTTGCCATAAAATCTAAAATTCAAAATACACAGGTTAAACAATTCAGCAGATTCGTAGTAGTTGTCTTCAAAGGCTCGAGAGGGCAGGGTCCGTCCTGCTTATCTAAAGAAACAGAATCATGCAGGTAATAGGAGCGAAAATCTCCCTCCACCCAACAATGCGAGAACTAAAGCGCAGCTGGCAAGGCACCAAGCCAATTATAACACGTCTTTCCGCTCCTAAATTCAGATATAAGGCGGCAGCAGAGCCGGGGCAAGCTGAGAAAGCTCGGTGCCTTGTTAGGAAGTGAGGCCGTCCGACGTCGGAACAATTTGCGGTGACTGTAATCCTCCGGGCACAATCAGGCGGCGTCTCGCGTCGGGGAGAAAGAAAGAGAGAGACCTCCCCGCCTCTAGCTGGAGCTGCGGCGATACTTTCAAGGGCTCCCCGGACTCCAGGCAGGGCCATTGCGGTGCCGCATTCTGCCAGCCAGCTTCGCCGCGTTTTCTTCTCCACTCGCTCTGCCTGGCTGCAGTGGCAGCTCCCTTGGTGCAGTCATGTTGGCGGCGAGGTTAGCGACATCATGCCGATCACCGTCTGTGCTGCTGCTCAGGGGCGTCCCAGCAGGCTACAATTCGTTTCATTCCTCGACGCAGCACCTCCGCGGGGCCAGGGTCGCTGTGGTGAGTCCCGCTGAGCGGCCAGCCGGCTGAGCGCGGTGGTCTTGTTGCTGCTATTAGGAAAAGGTCCCTGATAGCCTCGAAGGAGAGGCCTCCCTCAAAACGTGGAGCAGGCGATGCCTGTCTCCCTTCCCTTCTGCTTTAAGGCCCAGGCAGAAATTCAACAGGTGCCCCCTCATGGTTGCCGTGAGGCCCACACGCCGCGCGCGTTGGGTTTCTGTCGGTTCTGCAGCGGGTAAAGACAGAGGCACCGCGGTGGGGAGAAAGGGTGGGTGGCAGTCTTTAACGTCTGGGTGCAAATGTTCTGGCTGGGGGGGGGAAAGGGGAGTCAGACATGCTTTAGTGGTATCTGAGGAAATGTGCGGGCGCACGAAAGCTTATACTTTGAATAAAACTTTGTCGGTCTTAAAGGACTCAAAGTTTGTTCTGCTACTTCAGGCCAACAGGGCCACCCACCTGAATCTATGCTTTACTTGGGGCCCAGGATAATCCTGCATTTATGTTTGAATTAGTGTGCCTCCTAAAATGGCTTACAATAAAACATCTAGCTGCACAAAACTTTGTCATACCAATTTGCGTGGGGGGGGAATAATAACAGTCCAAGTTTGATTTATAATTTATAAATCAATCCAGTTCAGTTCAAGGCTAAATATTTGAGTCAAATTGGAGGTCCTGAAAGTCTTAAAATGTCACACAAGCTTTAACATAGCACCGTAGTATCATTTTCATGTTTCATTGATTTCTGTACTTTTATCATAACATACGTGTTGTTGTCAAAACGCTCTAAGAGAAAACTAATTCTGTATAACACCTGAACTGTTTCTGGATGACTTGAAATACTAAAGTTTCTCATCCAGCATGGGTCTCCTGTTGGACTTTCTAATAAGGAGGTCTCTAGTGGTAAAAGTATCTGGGAAATACATACTGGGGCAAAAGACATGTTGTAGGATGCTAATCCTCAACACTGTAACAAACTACAGAGGTCAAATTTGAGAAAAATGAAGAGTCATATCGCAGCACTAGTTGTTCTTTGAATATGTGATATACTTGTTAATAAGTCTGATCCTAAACATGTACAGTTGGAAGAAAGTCCGAGGCCAGTAAGGCTTACTCTGCTAAGTTCCTAAACATGTACAGTTGGAAGAAAGTCCAACAGAGGCCAGTAAGGCTTACTCTGCTAAATTTGTTTAAAATTTCAGTTGTACATTGAAATTCCAAACTGAGTGTACTTCTGTGTAATTGGAAGTCACTTGTTATTTCCAAGTGAATGGTATTAGGGTCATAGCCACAACCTATTTTATACTTACATTTCAACCGTCCTGATTGTTAACTGCTGATTCCAGTTTTGTTTGATAAGGCTGTGGTTCCCATTATTTTATCCGTGTTTTGGCTCCCTCCCTTTCTGTTTTCCACGCTGCCAGTTAAGATCCTCCTTACAATCCCAGCTCTCTACCAGCAAAGTGAGGCAGGTGGTGGCTAGAGACCCTTCACCAGTGGAATGGCCTTTCCCTTGAGGCTCACCTGACATCTCACCTTACTTTCATTTAAGCTCAGACAAAAACATTTTCCCCAGGTTTTGAACTAAAGCATTTCATCTTTTGAAAAATGTTTTTAAACAGTCTGCTTCTAATCAAGGGATCATTTTATGAGGATCATTTCAGGCTGTTAAATGTTCTGGCTGGGTTTTTAATGGCTAAGGTCTTGATCCCTTGTTACTTCTTATTATTTTTATGTTGTTTTATTATTTTTCATGTTATATTTTTTTAGCTGCCTCAAGCAGCTCAAGAGGGTGCATATGCTTTTTCTTAATAAGGAAGTAAGATATTGTTGTGATCCTGGAAAAAGTATAAATTGTTAAACTGGGACTCTTTCTGCAGGTCCTGTCCGGATGTGGTGTTTATGATGGCACTGAAATCCATGAAGCTTCAGCGTAAGCATATTTGTACAAGTAAAAGAGCCAAAATGATCCTTAATTAATCAGTCAGTTGAGCTATTTGGTACAGGTCCAGTTCCCCTTCCAAATGCTAGAAGGCTTCTCCCTTAAGAATTCTGAAGCAACCTCATCCCTTTCCTCACAACATGTTATGTCTTAGTAATATGATCAAAATCATCTTGATTTATTCCTTCCACTCCCATTTCTTTCCCTGTGTAGCATATTGGTCCATTTGAGCCGTGAAGGAGCCAATGTTCAGATGTATGCTCCAAATATTTCTCAAATGCATGTCATTGACCACTGCAAGGGACAGCCGACTAAGGGTGAATCAAGGTGAGAGAAGCATGTAAAATGCACTATATGAAGACATTGCTTAATACAAATCAGCTTGGTATTGCACTGTAAAGCTCTGTTCCAAACACACTTTCCCCATCCAGGATTCCATGTAAATAGTATTCCTGTTATTCTGATCATAGTACTGATTGATCTGAATATCAATCAATCAATCAATCGACCTTTATTGGCATAACATACAGAACATAAGACTCAATTTGCAAGGAAGATTGATCTGAATATAACCCACAAGATGTTTGAGTGATAATATACGATAATAAACTTGAGTTCAGTAACATTGTCAGAAATTTATCTGAGGACAGTATATAGACACTTTTTATGTAGTGATTTTACTAAAGCCTCCGCATTCTATTCCTAACTCGATGTATACATATTTTTTATGACTTGCAGCAGTTTCAATGTTACTGTTTACTTTGCTTGTGTGTGTGTGAACACTCATACATAAGTAACGAATGGTGCTTTTTTCTTCAAGAAATGTTTTGATAGAATCAGCAAGGATTGCCCGTGGCAAAGTTACAGAACTGGCTAAACTTACTGCAAAAGATCACGATGCTGTGATATTTCCTGGGGGCTTTGGAGCTGCCAAAAACTTGTGAGTATTAATGATAAACTACCATAATACTTTATTATTTTGTTACTGAGCTCCAGTGTGCAATTGTGATTACTGAGCTCCAGTGTGCAATTGTGATTAGCATGTTGAACTAGGATCTGGGAGAATGAAGTTCAAATCCCCACTGTGCTATGGCAGCTTGCTGGGCGACCTTGGATCTGTCACACACACTCAGCCTAACCCACTTCACATGGTTGTGGTAAAGATAAAATAGAGCAGAGTACTCATCTGTCACACACACTCAGCCTAACCCACGTCACATGGTTGTGGCAAGGATAAAATAGAGCAGAGTAGAATAATGTACGCTGCTTTGGGTCCCCATTAGGGGAGGAAGGTGGGATATAAATGAAGGTGTGGCCAGTGGGCCTGTCCCACAAGCCCAGAGCAGCAGCTAGACACCTCTGCCAGCAAGGAGATGGAAATGCCAGCAACTAGAGAGATGGGAATGGGGGCGATGGACCAGCTAGGAAGCAGGCAGCAGAGAAGCAGTGAGAGCTGTGGATGTCACCGAGGCTGGGGAAGACCAGGGCAGCAAGTCCAGTGAGGCCAGTGGCAGGAGCAGGAGGACTGGGGAATCCAGGGGCTCCAGCAGTGCCCATTCTAGGGATGAGGCAGTAGCTGGACTGGGGATGCCAGGTGACATGCAAACCCTGGGACTTGCCAGAGGGGCTTGAGGGCCAGGAACCGAAAGCACAGTGCTGGCTAAGACAGCAGGGATGGGCTCCAACGACAGAGGCACGAAACTCCAGCAAGGGAAAGGACTGTTCACTACAGGAAGGCACTGAGTCTAATGGTGGGTGTGGGGTCTGAGCACTAAAAGTCGTATGGCAGTCATTACATGTAAAGGGGAGTGCCCTAGGACAATGGGAGGGCCACACCTGCATGCCAACACAGAGGGTCCCTGGCCTGAGGCCACAGCAGGTCGTGGCAGCAGGAAATATATTTCTTTACTATTTGTAATACTTGGACTTCTTGGTAGCCAATGCATGAAAATTATGTTTCCTTTAAGCTATTCCAAGGAACATCATTAACAAACTCTGTTAATGCAGGCATGTGGTTTCTTTAGAGTAAATATTATCACTGCTCTGTGTGAGTTTGGGAGGCCCCATAAAAATTGAAATATGAACACACACACCCCAATGAAACATATATGCTGTCCTTTGTCTGTTCTGGTGCAGCTCTGTAAAAGTATCTATTTTCCCCAAACAGAGGTAGGTTCTTAATGATTTTAAGCATGGATGCCTCAAGGTTATGTACCACTAGTGCTGTGATGTAATAAGCAGTGTATTCTGCTGTTGTCACAGATCTACATTTTCTGTGGATGGGAAAGACTGTAAAGTGAATGGAGAAGTTGAGCGTGTGCTAAAGGATTTCAACAAAGCTGGGAAGCCCATTGGGTATGTACATTTTATGAATGATGTTTAACAACACTTTCTGTGTAATAGATGGTATCTGAAATGCTGCAGGCATACTTTTGTATGCTATTGTCTGCCTGGGACCGCTAAAATGGGGTCTGTCAACTACAAGGAAAGCTTCAGTGCTTGGCTGTGGGATGGCTTTTGGCTTGGCATAGGTCTGGTTTAGTTCATTAATTCAAAATAATGTGATAGTTGCTCTTCTTGATGCCTGTTGGCTTCCCAAGTTAGTTCTCGCCTTCTCTCAGGGCTTAATGACATTGTCTGTGTGCCTGCCCCAGGTTGTGTTGACTAGACATGCACCTAACAGTTCTGTGCTCAGAACTGAATTCTGAAAACACGCTCCAGTCCAGGTCCTGTGGACCAAATGTGTTTGGAAGTAAATTCTCAGGCATGCAGGGGCACAATTTAAATCAAGAAAAGGGGGCTTAAAGCCTCCTCCCCTGTGCCAGTTTCCTGACCTGAAATGGTTCTTTGGAGCTACTGTTTGCATTGCTGGGCAAAATTCATGTGTAGCTAATGGGTTACATGCAAGTTTCCTCAAGGTTTCCTGAACAGGGCAGATAGCAGCTCCCCAGGACATTTCAGGTCAGCAAAATGACTCATTGGTAGGCTTAAGCCCTTCCCCACTTGAACCATATCATGCCCCTGCATTCCTAGCAATTCCGTAGCAAGCATGTTTTGTCAACAGAGGCTGAGAACACACACACACACCCCTACACAAGGACGGTGCATCATGTAGTCAGGGCCTCTGATGTTGTTTCTTTTGCCTTAAGTTTCTCTTCTCAGCTCACTGCCTGTCCTCTTCCGCTTGGCCTTCCTTTATCTGGGTCTGTTTTGGACTCTGCTTTCCAGGTTTCAGCCTCCTGTCGTCTTTGCATTTTGGTTTCTTTCCCTCCACTCTACTGAAAGCACGTTGCTGTTTTTTTTGTGGTGAGCCTGTGCAGGCTTTTCCAGCATTCCCATTGATCTTTTCACCCCCTCTACAGAATTTCAACTGTGAACCTGCTATTGCTGGTTGTTTTCCTCCTTATTGGTTAAAGCCAAACCAGATATTGCACGGCAGATGTGTTTCATGGTCTCCCAGCTTTTTTAAAAATTGAGAGGCTGCCATTACAGATGCAGGGATTGTGGGAGTGTCACCCTCTAGTCAGGAGTGGACTGGGAAGTGAAAAGGGCTGTGGAGCAAGCCTGGTTGAGAGTGGCCCCATGGGGTGCTACAGGCCTACTCTTCAGGGCTGCTCAGCTCAGTGAGGATAACAGTGGGCGTTAGCTGACCCATTGCTTTCTCCCCCCAAATTGGAAGCAGTGTAGGAGGACACAATGGATAAGCTTGAACCCCATTGTTATTGCTGATGAAGGGTCTAAGCCAAGTGGCCCCTGAGGCCCTGGTGAATTCACTTGGGCTTGACTCTGCTCGCTTCTGGGCCCCAGTAGCCTTCTAGGGCAAGGGTTCCCCAGCAAGGTGCCCGTGCGTGCCATGGTGCCCACCAATACATTTCTTGGGCCCACCACGTGTTTTCAGGAAGTGGACAGGGCCAGGTGGGGCTTTTGCCCAACAGGGCTTCTTATTGGCCTTTGGAGAATCTGACTGGCTGAGCAGATTTTTTTTAAAAAAATTGCTTTTGGCAGCAGCTGTTGCTACAGCCGAGGATCTTCAGTGCATGACTGAAGGTGAGTGTTGTGCAGGCAAGAAAATATGTTTAAACACTATGTGCATTTAAAAAGGGTTTCTCTTTTTAAACAGAGCTTCTGCCTGAAATGTTAAAATGTCATGATTAGAGTTATGCATAACTTCCTGACATTTTGTGGTTGGCTTCACCTCTTGTGGCAGCCATCTCTGTGGTTGCATCCACCATCCTGCATCAGAATTGCAGAGTTGCCTGTAGGCTCAAAAAGATTGGGGATCCCTGCTCTAGGGCAATGGCCAACCAAGAAATGGCCAGTCCATCCCTGCCTCTAGCCATTTTTTAAAACTGAAAATTCCTCCCATCCCAGTTGCTTTTCCACTTATGGGTCAAAAGATGTATTTCTGTATTTTTCTCTGCAGATGACAAACCAGGTGGGGCCATTATGAAAGAGGAATTTCATTCCTTTTTAAAAAGAAGTTGTGAGAGTGTTATGTATTGATATGGCCCAGAGAAAGTTTGTATTTATGCATCATTGCAGAGATTCAGCCAGGTGTGTGTATATGCATACTGTAAGGCATATTTTGAATTTCTTTCTTCTGAGAGGTTTTGACAAGATAGTCTTTCCTTTTCTGTTTTGCTTTCCCGGTTCTTTTGCTGCAGGTGCCATTTGCCAGCATCATCACTGGTTTGCAGTTTGTTAAGATTTTAATTAATTAATTGATCCTCTTTTTCAGCTGCAAATTGATTCCCAAAGTAGCTCACAGAAATCAGGACAATGCATATAACTATTCAGTAAAAGCGTTCCTTGGGGAATGAAGGGATTTTCCACTGCTGCTGCTTGTCCCTCTGATTGGCCCTGTCAATGTCAGCAGTTGGAAACTGATTTGAGTACCTTTTGTGTATTAGCGTGTGCTTAAATTGAGTAAAGCCTTCATGAGGTGGATTTTTTACCTTGTAAGCTGTCTTGTTGGCCCAAGGAGGAATATAAATAGTCTACCTTTGCTTAAGACATTAAATCCTCTTATAAAGGTTTTCTGCCTGCTTCCTTCTAGTCTGTGCTGCATCTCACCTGTTTTGGCTGTCAAAGTTCTTCCTGGTACTGAAGTCACAGTAGGGCATGAAGAAGAGGAAGGTGGCAGGTGGCCTTATGCTGGAACTGCTGGGACCATCAAAGCAATGGGAGGGAAACACCGTGTTAAAGAAGTAACGATATCCTTTTTTGGGTTTGATGGATTGAGAAATAATTGAAGCATACTGTCACGCAGACACACTTGCTAAGACATTTTATGTGCTATACTTAGTAGAAGTATACCCTTCTGAGCCAATGGGCTGCAATGGACTTAAAAGGGTATAACTTTGTTTATGATGGCACTGTAAAATGTGTATGAGTTTGGCATGTGTAAGGCATTCTAGCAGTACACTTGTACACAAAATGTATTTTTTCTTTTCACAGAAGAACTTTCTGAAGGTTGTGTGTATGATACATTTAGATCAGATGGTAACATTCCCATTAGTGGTACAGCGGTAAGGTGTTGAAAGTCTTATTCTAGCATTCTAACAGTGCAATCGTGTGCAAAGTTGCTTCAGTCTAAATCAATGGACTTAGCTCGGCGTAACTTTGCATAGGATTGCACTGTAAAATATTCTTTTGCTGTCTAAGTAATGTTGCTTTGAGTACTCAAAAAGTATGGAAGCATTGCTTTAGGAAACTAATTACATTTTTGCTCAAGAGCATAACATCATGACCGGAGAATTTTTGGGTAGACATGTACTGTGTCTTAAAATTTCAGGATCTTCTGCAGTATTCTATAGATGCAAAATACAATGTTTTGAATACCAATAGCTTACAGTTTAAAAATGAATCTCAGAAGAGTTCTCCTTATCATTTTTCATATTGCCAACTTCACAGCAGTAGTAAAATAACACAAGAAAAAGAGAGATATTCTGCTAACTCTCAGATGAGTGTATACAGTTTGTTCTAACAAGGAAATATCACAAAGTGGCATTTTTTTCTTTCCTAATTACTTGATGTTGTAGTCTCTTTCTGCATACTGGTATTCAATTATAGTGAATACAATATTAGTTTTCAGTCATTGCATTTTGCACAATTGAATCCACAATGAAAAACAAGCTATTTTAAATGTATACAAGTAACCACAAGAAAATGATACGGAGTGTCATCAAGGTGAAGTTTCCGTATAAAATTTCATTGGCTAAGTTCAGCCTTAATTTTGGCCAAATGACTGGTGAGGCATCCTTCTTCAGGCTGTGGATGAGGTATCAGACAGTGAATGTGGGCATGAGAGAGAGAGGCGCAAAGTGTCAGGGAGGGGATTGCTTCCTGCTAATTTGTTGATTGTTTAATAGGCATCTAAAACGTAGGAACCACTGACTGTTATAACATGAGATTATGCTAAGCTACTGTTGGGAATATCTATTTGTGTCTCTAGCTTGCTTTAGTTGCTGTATTTTCCTTAACCGTCTTCCACGATGCCCATGTGGACACAGCCAACAAGGTGGTAACTACTCCAGCCTATATGTGTGAAACAGAATTGCATCATATCTTTGATGGTATTGGGACTATGGTAAAACATGTGTTGAAGATGACAGGCAAATGAAATAGATGCCTATGCTAGCAGCATAATAGTTTACAGACCTGACAACACTGATTTGATATAGGATTTACTTCTATGTAAACATGCTCAGGGTTGCATTGGACTGACTTGCTTAGGCCTATATGGAATCATTACCCTCTGTTTTTTCCCAACAAGCATTCAGGTGTGACACCTTGCTTGCTTCCTGACCCTCTAAAGCCATTTGCGGCATAGTGAAGCATAACAGATAAAACTTTCACTCAACAAAGTGAATATAATCTATAAGAAATTTCATGACTTATCATGGTCCCGGCAGTTAATATATTAGTGTAGAAAAGCAAGATGGGAATACATGACTGATCTAAAAATTGTGGAGCTCGGTATTATGGTGCTATCACGTTGAAGTCTCTGGTTAAGGTCATAATCAAGAATTGAAGGGTTAGGGTTTCCTCACTTGGTGCTACATCTGGACAGATACAGTAAAATTTCTAGGTCTAGTCAGAGCCTAAATAATTAGAATATTTCCAGTCACTGGATAAAGTAGAGATTACTTGTATTAGACTTGTAGTCCTGAGAAGACATATAGTATGAAATAAAAGGATGCATTTGTTACTGGCATAATTGTATTTGGCTTGATTTAATAAAATCAAACATATTATGACTAGAATGGCAAGTTGAACTAAACACGCACACACACACACACACACAACCCCAATTGTGGAAATAGTTGCGACAGAGCCGGCTGGAGTTAAATCCTGTGAAGATGGGGGTTCTGTACCTGAGCCGGGGGGAGTAGATTGGGGGATTAGGCTCCCTACCCTGGATGGAGCTCCATTGGTGCCAACCCAGAAGGTGAAGAGCCTGGGGGTGATCTTGGATGCCTCACTTTCCATGGAGGCCCAGGTCACTGCAGCTGCCAGGTCTGCCTTTTACCATCTGTGGCAGATCAGGCAGTTGGCTCCCTACTTCTCCCCCCAGGACTAGGCTACAGTAATCCAGGCAATGGTCACTTCCAGGCTTGGTTACTGTAACTTGCTCTATGTGGGCTTACCCTTGGGGCTGATCTGCAAACTCCAGCTAGTGCAAAATGTGGCAGCACGCATGGAGACTGCAACGTCTGTAGGGGTGCGCATCCAGCTGGTGCGCCGCCAATTGCACTGGCTACCAATTGAGTACCAGATCTGCTTCAAGGTGTTGGTGTTGGCCTTTAAAGCCTTATGTGGCCTGGGACCAACCTATCTACGGGATTGCCTTTCCCCATATATGCCCTGGAGAGCCTTGTACTCTGCAGAGAGCCATCTGCTGGCTGCCCCTGGCCCGAAAGATGCCCGTCTAGCCTCAGCCACGGCCTTTTCGGTCCTGGCCCCAGCCTGGTGGAACATGCTCCCAACTGAGATCAGGGCCCTGCGAGACCTGTTGCAGTTTTGCAGGGCCTGTACAATGAAGCTGTTCCACCAGGCCTTTGGTTGAGGCAGCAGACATCTACTAGCTGGCCTCCCTCTCGCCGCTACATGATGAGACCATCATGGCTCAGCATCGGACGACTTATTTTCCCCGGCTGTAGTAACTGGAATTAATTGCATTGCACTGCCCACTTTAAATATTTTAATTACTTTAAATTTAAAAGTGGTTTTATTGTATTATTTATTGTATTAATTTAGATTGTTTGTATTTATTGTTGTGAGCCGCCCTGAGCCCGTTCGCAGGAAGGGTGGAATATAAATTGAAATAATAAATAAATAGTTATATTTGCATACAGCCCATCTTCACTAAGCCTTGTTTTGTTATGAGAACACGCCTGGGAGGTCTTTGGGCTTGTGAACTGTCTTCTTCCTACCTGTAGTCCACTTATTTATACTTACGGAACAAACTCTTTTTACATCTATATTGGGGCAAATGGCAACTTGCAGTGTTTTCTGAAGCAAGAGGTTGTTGGTATCCAAGGTGCCACCACAATTTTCCAGTTGTAGCTGTGCAGTATGTATCAATGAACAGCTATTTGTTCCAGAACAAGACTTTCCCCCTATCCTAGCTACATAAGAGAAAGAGGGAGGAGGAGCACATAATCCAGAGGTTTGTTCTCATGAGTAGCTAGCCATGGGTTGTTCATTATATCCGAATGTAGACGTTGCGTACATTCCCCAGCTTTCCATAGCCTGCAGATGAGAAAAACAATTACTTTTTAAAATAGTGACCAGTAGAGGGCACTGTTTCTATTACTTTTCATCAAGTGTATCCCTTTTGCGCTGATATGAGCAAGAACTTTTTTTTTTTAAGAATGCATTTAGCTTGGCTTGGATTCTTGATGTACTTACTCACTTGTTCCCTCAAGTTTGGCAGCTATGAAAAGTAATCAGTTTGTTGACCTTAGTGTAATTGATAGGCTGTTTGCAAATATGTCCACAAATTCCATAAGCACCATAGCACGCAGCTTTCCTCGGCACAGTATAATGCTTACTCAGTATACTGGTAGTGGAATCTGTATTACCCAAATCATTCCCATGTCAGGCCTGTCTTGTGGAGAGCATCCCCTGCACATGAAGAACTGGAAATGAGTCCTGGTGCAAAAGGGCATCATGTGGGTCTGTTGTATTCCCAGCTCCCAGTTTAGCACAATAAATCTCCACGGAGGAGAAGGTGGAAAGGAGTTTAACTGGAAAAATAACCTTATTATCCTGTTCAAGGTGCAGATAAAAGAGGAGGAAATAAGATGGTATGTTTGACGGACTGCACTTTTTAAAAGCTTGGAAGTACTGTGTAAACAGATAAAGGATTGTGAAGGGTCTGGGCTTGAGTGACAGGCTGCTCCAGGCAATCTGATTGGTTAGCATCAGCTGAGCAGAGAAAGACTTGAGAGCTGCATGCTGAGGTAGGGGGGTGGACGGAGGCATCATAGTAGGACTAGGCAGTGAGACTGTGAGTAGGTTCAATGGCAGTACGGTAGCAATTTACTTTTGAGAGCCTTTCCATAAAAGCCCCCCCCCCATCTTTTTTTACCCCGAGATCCTCTGGCCTTCAGCAGTCAGAGGTGTGGAGGAATGCATCCAAGGCAGCATTGCCCATTTGGTGCTTTCAGGAGGAAGTAGCCTGACTGCCAGAATACTGGGGAACACTAATCAAGGATCTTTTACTTGGTCCTCCAAAGCTCCCGTGCCCATTGGATATGATTTTGATTTTCAGGACAATACCCAAAATTCTTAGAATCTCATCAATGCTGGACTTTTTGGTGATTCAGTCAAAATCCCAGGAACATTGTCAATACATTGTCCTCACACCCAAGTGACTCAGCCAGCTACAATTGGACTCCTCTCTTGGTCTTCATTACATCACCCTGCTGCCTCCTTACAACTGAAAATTTAAACTGTCCTATGACAGCTGGGATTCTGACCTTAGTACTAATGGGGTCTCAAATCCTAAAGCTGCACCAATCCAAGCACAGCCTAAATTCCACCAATAGCTGGCCGAATGCCACCACAGTTCCTAATAGCAGTGTCCCCCCTATTTGTGTCCAGGTAAGTACGGATGGTCAAAGCAATGGTATTCCCAGTAGTCACGTAAGGCTGCGAGAGTTGGACTATAAGGAAGGCCAAGCACTGAAGAATAGATTCTTTTGAACTATGGTGCTGGAGAAGACTCTTGAGAGTCCCTTGGACTGCAAGAAGATCAAATCAGTCAATCCTAAAAGAAATCAACCCTGACTGTTCCCTGGAAGGCCAGATAAGGAAACTGAAGCTCAAATACTTTGGCCACCAAATGAGAAGGGAGCACTCACTGGAGAAGACCCTGATGCTGGGAAAGATTGAAGGTCAAAGAAGACGGGGAGGGCAAAGGATGAGATGGTTAGACAGTGTCATAGATGCAACGAACATGAAGTTGAGCAAACTTCAGAGGATGGCGGAAGACCGGAAGGTCTGGCGTGATCTGGTCCATGGGGTCGCGAAGAGTCGGACTCGACTGTGTGACTGAACAACAACAAGAAGTACGAATACATAAGCAGGGCACTCAAAGCAGGATGCCCCCCACATCTGGGAGTTGGCTTTACTCCAGATCCTCCTTCCTTTGCTGAAGCCTCTGGAAACTCCTCATCAAGACAGGTGGAGTATGCTTTCCCCCCTCCCATACTGCTTCCCTGCCTGGAATTCACCCTCTATGTCATCCTATCTGCTCCCTTCTCTGTGGCTGGTCTGCCATACTGCTAGCTAGTCCTTCCTCACAGCATCCCCCCATCTCAAGAGGGACCCCTTCCCCCTTTATCCTACTGCATCTTCTGTCTCTGTGAAGGGCAGTGTGTAAAACCAACTCTTCTTCCCCTTCTCCTCATTCTCAAAAAGCCAAAAATGTTTTGTATTGTGGGTTAACTGGAAGTGAATTCTTGGCACCTTCTACACTGCAGCAAACATGGACTCTTAGATCTGGATGTTCGCAAAATTCATAGCTGAGAGTAACTTTCTTGACCACACACAAGTCTTTTGAGCCTAGTGGTATGACAAAGTACAGATGTCCTGCACAAAAGCAACCCCCCCCCCAGCCTTGCACAGTAGCCTGCAGGCCCTGTAGTGATCATATCTACACGTTTCACACAGAGCTGTTTCTTTTAATGTGGGTTACAGTCATGTCCTAAAACAGACTTTGCCATTCAGTGCAGTGTTGCTGTAGAAATAACTGCTAGGAATTTATAAATAACCTTTCCTATGATTACAGACAAAATGCCAGAAAACATCTCCTCTCCCTCTTTGCAAGGAATCTCTAGTTAACCTAGTGATAAATCAGTGACCGAAAATGTCTACATATTACAGTTTCTTTGAAAACACTTTTTGGATTCTATATTGCACTAGGAAAAAGGTGATCCAGCTCCCTTAATGAATATACAAGGCAGGTAAGATGGCATGGTACAGCCTGATCTTCTCATCATATTTTGGAAGCTAAGCAGGATGGGAGAGGAAGGCAATGGCAACCCACCTCCACTTCTCTCTAGCCTTGAAAGCTCCTTGTTGGGGTTGCTGTCAGTCAGTTGTGATTTGATGGCACTTAAGTACATAATGAATGTACAAACAGTGCTATCAAATCCTTATCCTAAAACAGTCTTCAGAACATTTTTGAAAATCTGTTAGCATGTGACTTTATGCCCGGAAGCTCGTCATATTACAAATTTCAAATTGATTCCATAAGCCTGCTGGCATGTGATTATCTTTGGCTTTTTTGCACAGAGAAATCAGATTCTGTTCCTTCTTGTGGTTTGTGTTTGACAGCAGTAAAATGACTTCCTCTTTTTCCCAAATTTCCCTTTCCTTCCCCTGGCAGTTAATTTTCCTTTTGTGGTTGCTGAATTTTCTCTGTGTGTAGGAATCAAGCAATTTCTCTAAAATTCTGTAGCTTCTGTCTTTAAAAGAGCAGGAAAAATTATGCCATGTTAATAACAGCTCTGAAATTTCAACTGAGTCTCTGGAGGAAAAGGAAAGAATTGATGGTGGGGGGGGGGTTGTATTTAATTGCTTAAAGGAGCAATCCTAAATCCCATTTTGTTCACTACTGTTTACTCCCAGAAAAGTGTTCCTTTTGATTGCAGTCTTAGTCACCACTGTTATTGGTATATAAGCAAAATTGATCTTCAAAAATTGAGCTGTTATCTAGTATATCCAGAATATGCCCAATTTAAATTTTGTTAGCAAATCACTTTTGCACTGAGGTGATAAAAGCAATTACAGCTTGAAAGTGATATTTTCTTTTGCATTAAAACTGGCTCTATGGGCCTGAGAAACTGGTTGGCTTAATGACACCACTGTGGTTATTTCACAACTCTGCCCTACCAAAATCAGCATGAACTCAATTCTTAGTTATTTCATCTCACCACAACATTAAAGTGAATAGAAAAGACTATGAGTCACAGCACTGGACACACTTTTACTTGAAATTCTGTTTTTTTTTCATCTTTCATGTTTCATGGGAGAAAAGTGCTGAAACATATCCATTAACACAGTTTTGTGCGCATTACCCTCCTTTCTACATAGTGGATAACATCTTTTTTGTAGCTACTGGAAATAGGGAGGCTTGCAAAAGGTTAGAATATAGCCTAGGTGCTATTAATTCCCACTGAATTCAGAAAAAGTTAAGCAAATGCATTACCTCTTACCCACTGAAACCTACATGTGTTTTACTTTGAAAACTATACCTCATTTGGACACCACCCCAGGGTCACTGTCCTGTTTCCCCCCTTCCTTAGAGCAGCTAGCAGGACTTTAATGTGGGATTCAACTGGCTTTATTTCAGAAACTAAAATGTGTGGCCTACATATGGGATGACTTAAGTACATTCAGACGATCAAAATATATCCTCATTTAGATGCTGGTTGCAACAATGACTGAACCAGAAGAAATGTCTAATCCATAATCTGGTACCTATTTATCTACTTGCAATTTCTTGCTTTCGAACTGCTAGGTTGGCAGGAGCTGGAACTAGAGATGGGAGCTCACTCCGTCATGCGGCACACTCGGGTCTCGAACTGGTGAACTACTGACCTTCCACAGCCTGCAGTTCAGCATCTTAACTACTTGAGCCACCGCAGCTCTACAAAGCCCTACATGGCCTTGAATTCTCATAGCTGCAGCACTGCCTCTCTGCCTACACTCTGCCACACATTTCTTTGCTCATCAGAACAGGGCCTTCTGCAGGTGCCACCCTAGGGCACGATCAACAACTGCCCACGCGTGTGCCTTCTCTGTTGTGGCTCCCACCTTGTGGAATGGCCTCTGCCCCAGGAGGTCAGGAAGGCTGCCATGCATCTGTCATTCCACAACAATGATTATTATTCAGGAGGGCATTTTTGGAAGAGTAATAGAGAGGCCGGAATAGCTGAGAAAGGAGAGAGCAGAAGAAGTTGCCCCTCTTATTCATCAGCAGAAATTCTTCATAGGATCCAACCCTTTAATTTATAGAACAACATAACATTTCAAACTTAAGCATTTCAACTTGAGGTAAAGGGATTCATCTTTCATTTACACTTGCCATGTATTTCCTCCAGGCGAACTTAACATAAAAATTGCTTAATAGTGACAAAGAATAGAATTTTCCCTCAGTTACCCCCATCTGAACACTGAAAGTTCTGAAACAGAAATATGCTCGGTTTCAGTTTTTCCCATTAGACACCGTATATTAAGCTTAATATGCACAGTTGCTCATTTACAAATATTCTCAGATTGCCATTGTTGGGGGAAAAAGATCTCAGCTAATGAGAGGAACGGTATAGTTTCACATCCATATGGGAGAAACTCAGTGGGACTTTCCTAGGAAGCTGAAAGGGAAACCATAGTTTTTAAATTCAGCAACTCTTACAGGTTCACAAAAACAAAATCAGTGTGAGACTTTTTAATATGCATGATCTTCATCCTCCATTTCATAATTTCCAGAATGAAATAAGACAATTCCCTCTTTGGAAAGGCTAACAATTAGGTAAACTCTGAGGTGCCATTCAAAAGCCCCTTAAAAATAAAAGATCTTCCTTTGAAATAGGAAGAAGTTTACGCATGTGCTCAACTGTTGAAATCAAAAGCACCTTGTGTGGGGGGGATAGTTCCAATGGCTCTGGGCTGTATACTCCTCTACTTTAGGACTTCAGTGAACAACTGACATTATTGTGTAGTGGGTTTGCCGCATGGACGAAGGACAAAGACCGGCATAGTGCAAAGCACGCTTTATTTGGTACACGACAAGACTACTGGCTAACGGCTGGCAGGCCAACTATATACACCCCAGGGACACGCCCCTGGGCCCCATTGGTGGGTTTGAATCTCCCGCCACTGTGCCCATTGGTTCCCCAGTGGAGGGACTAGGAGCCTAGTCCCTATTGTTCTTCCAGAGTCAAGCTCTGGCTGTTCTCTGTCTCCCCAGTGGCGGTCAGCATACACAACAGACATTTAAAAAAAGAAAAGAAGGAAAAATGGTCAGAAAGAATGCAGTTCCAAATGCAGCAAGGACCCTATTTGTAGTGTAAGGACAAGATATTGCACCACTAGTACTGATACAACTTGTGCTGTTTTAACACTCATTTCCACTCCAAGAAGCATCAGTGACAGGACCTACCTAAATATTTTCCTTTTAAAATACCTATATAATGTTCTCATTCATCCAGAAGAGAGTTTCAGTTCTTAGTCACAATACATGATGGCACACTACAGGCTGTTGCAACATGAGATCAAGCATTTCAGTGGGTCAGGCAAATGTAGCAAGAATTACCTGAATATTTGCAAAATGAAGCTCAGTAAGGAAGTTAACACTAACCAAGTTTTTATGGAATGCCAAATTTTTACAAAATGGTCTGGTGTAAAATATGGGCAACAGTATTTCCAGGTGCCTATCACTGGACTACTGACATGATCACAGGCTATGATAATCAGTATCCAATATTTTAAATTCAGGAATCTGCTTTCTGATTAAGGTTAAAGCAGGCTACAGTTACTACCAGTGGGGCAGAATCTGGTAAACATCATTACCATTTGATTGCTTGCATATGAAATTAAAGTAATGGAACCAAAAGGCACACAATGTACTTAATATTCTAATTGCATCAGCTTGTCACTGAAAAGAGGAAGCAGACTCAGTCATGAGTAACGTCAATGTGAGATACGTATCCAAAGATGGAAAACAACTTGCATATACACAATTAAGATTGCTGTTGCTGACAGTTTAAAGAACTGGTTTCATTAACAGATTGGGTGAACTTGGGTCTCACGTATAAATCAAATTAACACAAAAGCTTTATACAAAAGACCAAGAGAAGGGGAAAGCTGTACCAATACACACACACACACACACACACACGAGTCTCTTTCTAGTAAATACAGGTTTTCAGCCAAATCCACACTATAGAAAACACACAGTACGTAGTACAACAGTAATAATACTATTGGGATATTTGGTTAATGTAGCAGAGTTTGCTCAGTCCTAGAAGCGTGATGTTGAGTGTGGTAAATAAATCTCCCAATAAGTATATTACAAAAAGTGAAACTTAGATTTATTCAAGTATATTCAGTTCACATTTAGGTTACAGTTGAAAGGAGAGAGAGAAACCTAATCTAAAGAGTGCTTTCCGTATCACAAGTGGCCAGCAGATTGGCATCATGTGTATGGAAGTATGAGGGCATTGTGTCTACAGGAGAAACCTGTAGAGACATGTGGCTCCATGAAAAGCCATGTGAAGAACAAAGGAAGAGAGAGAGAAAGAGAGAGAGGAGGGATAGCTCCCAGGTTAAGACAAAGAAAGGCATCCCATTCAAGGAGATACTTATACACACTTTGAGTGATGTAGCACCTCCCAATGTCCAGGCACACAGAGTCGCTCACTTCAACAAATACAGAAGTTACAGTTTATAGCATTTGTTTGCTGATTTCCTAGGGAAAAACTATTTAACCAAACCATCTCAAAGGCAGAACTGATTGGAAGATGATGGCTTGTGGAAGCTTGGCAGCAATTGTCTTACGCACTGCCTCAGGAAGGCTGGTCTGTACTCCGTAACACATTGCAGCAGTGAAAAAGGTCCCAAAATGAATAGAAGCAGAATCTATTACATGAAAGGGGGTAGGTGCAGGAAACACAGCTGGTTCATACAGAGAGAGGTAGTACTTTAGCTATGTAGGTTATGAAGGGCTTTAAAGGTAAGAGCGAGCACCCTGAGTTAAGTCCAGAAACAAGCACCCAGTGCTGTTGTCTTTAAATATGAACAAAACTGCAGACAAAGAACATTTCTTCAGAAATTGGCACGTATCCCTGTTGAGCAGAGACCATTTTATAGAGTCAAGAGTTCATAAAGACAGAGAGTGGGTCACCCAGAGGAATAAACTCCCAAATGGATAAATACTGCTGGAAGAGATACTGACCTCTGCCTCTTAACCTAAAAAATTTAAAATATGGGTTGCTTGTTCGCATGTGAGTGGGAACATAGTTTTGACAAATTACTAGAACTCTCCAGTATAATTTAAAATCCAGTGGTTCTGAACACTGACGCTTGGACACAATTCAAAATGTTCTTGATTATACAACTAGAATTGGAAAATGGCTGAAGACTGATAAGGAAGTCATCTTTATTGTCCTATTAAGTGATAAGAGTCTTACTGCACTTCAACATCTATCAGGTATACAGCAAAGGAGTAATGGTGGTCCTCCTTACCACCTGGCAACATGTATGAACATCCCTGCTGGATCAGCCCTTACTGCACTTCAACATCTATCAGGTATCCAGCAAAGGAGTAACAGTGGTCCTCCTTACCACCTGGCGACACGTATGAACATCCCTGCTGGATCAGACCAGTGGTCTATCTTGTCCAGCTTCCTGTTCAACACAATAACCAACCAGTTACTCTGGAAGGTCAGTAACATAGCATAAAGGCCAAGGCCTTTCCCTGATGTTGCCTCCTGGTACTAGTATTCAGAAGTTTACTGCCTCTGGAGGTTCCCTTTAGTCACCACGGCTAGTAGCCACTGGTAGGCCTATCCTTCATTAATCTGTCTAATATCCTTTTAAAGCAGTCTATGGCCATCGCAACATCCTGCAGCGGCAAATGCAACATTTTAATTACTTATTGAGTAAAGTTATTTCCTTTCATCTGTCCTGAATCTACTGCCCATCAACTTCTTTTGGATGCCCCTAAGTTCTAGTACTTCAGGAAAGGGAGAAAAAGTGTTCTCTGTCCACCCTTTCTGCTCTGTGCATAGTTTTATAAACCTCTACCACATCCCCCCTTTGTCACCATTTGCTGAACTGAAAATCCCAAGATTCTTCAGACGTTCCTTACAGGAAAGGTACTTCAATTAATTAATTTTCTTGATTGCCCTCTTCTGCACATTTTCCAGCTCTGCAATGTGCGTTTTGAGACAAGGCTATACGGATGCCAGGTTGTCAAGACATACTCCATGGTAAAAGGTTTGTATTCATAGAGAAAATAGATGCTGAGAATAGTTTAATGAAGTCCAGCAGTTCCTGGACAGAAGACTACATTGGGATCCTTCATATACTGTTCTGTGAGAATGAGACTCACAACTTCTCTAGCCAGCCCACCAGCCCCACGGAATTGCTTTGGCAATTAGGAGATTCTTTCTCATGTTGAACAATCTCTTGCCGTTAGAATAAATTATTTCCCTTCCTTTTCCCTATGGAATCTTAATTATCCTTACATAAACCTCCCACAAATAAACATTTCAGCTGTTTGTTTGTGAGAACAGTGAGAGTGTTTACCTTCTAAGCTCTGAAACATTTTTGAAAACTGTTTAAAAAACTCTAGTTTCTCAACGCCCTTAACTTCATTTGTTTTAGGTTTGTAGTTCAGATCTTTTGAACTAGCAAATAGTTGTTTTGCTTCTGAATTCCTAAATTCCACATAATAATGAAATCATCACTGATTTTATTTTGAAGGTACATTAATGCTTGCATCATGGAACATGAAACATGTGGAGTTAGTCTTACTTCAATTAAAAGGAGATCAAATAAGCTGAAAGAAGAACAGAGTAGGATGGGCCACATGTTCCTGTGCCAAACCAGCATCCCTTAATCAGAGAATCACAGTGCAATCCTATGCACAGTCACTCCAGCCTAAGTGTATTGACTTTAGAGGGTTTAGACTGGAATAAGTCTGCACAGGATTGCATAGTGAGACTGAGTTTGATTTCAGTATGAACCAGCAGATACGCTTCTTACATTTTCTGCAAAAAATGTCAAGTAGGAGCCCAGTGAGTGCCTGCACCTGCAGAATTATGTACAAGGTCCTAATTTTTACTATAAACTTGTGCAAATTCATGTTAAGCATTGGAAGAAGGTGAAGTCAAACAGACAATCTGTAGACCAAGGTCTTTATTCTGCAGCAATCCTTTAATGAAGGCACCAGAGTCCTATTTAGAAATGTACAGCTGAAAGGGAATATCTGGACGTTCAAAGAAGCATCAGCTACTGCTTATAGTTTTATTTCTCACTCAGTCTCATCCCTGTTGATATCTCTTAGCTCCAGTTGAATCCAGGAGTTCAGATATCTTCCTTGGGGCGAGATCCACAGGTCCTGATTTTCACACTGCATCAGGTACTAGAGAAAGCAGGTATACAATTAACATTAATTCCAGTGATTATCACTGGAGATTCTTATGTGCATCTTACATCAGAGGCAGAACTTCCTGTCATTTCTGCTTTGCCAGCATCTGATAAACATTCACATTACTCCTAAATCTGCCATTTTGTCTTTTTCACATTACTCCTAAATCTGCCATTTTGACAGAAGGGATCACACAGCTGTCTCTGGGTATCAGTCCCATTCTATGACAAGGTTAGACAAAACCAGTGTTAAGTATGCAACTCAACAACGAAGTAAGTAATGATTCAGCTTTATTAAAGAACGAGAACTTCCAAGATCACACAACATCTGACGACACACCACAAAACAACAGTGGAGCACAGCTCCTTTTAAACTCTCCCGGGCTGGGGTAGCCACGCCTTCTCATAGTTAATATCCAATCACATTGTAAAGATAACATCCAATCATTTGTCTTCCCTCCAGCACAGACTCTTACATTTCATTGGTTACATAACACGCTTCAGCCAATGGTGTTGTTCCAGATTAGAATCCGGCTGAGGTTTCAAGCTTTACATTACATGTCAATGGCAAGACACAACAACCAGAACAAAGTTTATCTGGAAAAAAATTGACTACATTATCCATCGCATTCATATTACAGAACAATTCACAGCTCACAGATTAACCAGTTAGGGTGGTAACAAACAACAGTAGTTTAGGAGGCAAAGAAAAAAAATCTTTCATTTCTAAGACCCAATTTTCTCCCACAGGTGCACTTTGAAAGTAAATATAACATTAGCATAACCTAATTATTGCATATTTGGAGAACACGTATGTGCAGTGTCTGTGAGTGTGTGTGCATGCATGCAAAGTGCTATCAAGGCACAGCTGACTCATGGTGACCCCAGCAAAGGGCTTTCAAGACTGTTGAGAAGCAGAGGTGGTTTGCTGTAGCCTTCCTCTGCAGAGTCTTCCTTGGCAGACTCCTTGTCAACTACCAACTCAATGCTTAGGTTCTAAGATCTGATGAAGTCAGCCTATACTATGCCGCCTTCCTTTCCCGTGTGTACAGTAGCTGAGTTCTCAAGCACCCATTTTTGGAATAGAACTTTCAGGCACATAATTACTTCCAAATGTTTAAAACTGAGCTGCATGATAGTTTGTAGCAAGAACATTAATGGAGTACTGTGAGAGCTGAAGTAAAGGAATGCAGGAGTTCCAGCTGGACCATTTCAGAAGTTTGTTGGGGTATGTGTACAAAACATGCCAAAAATGCAACTGCATTGATTAATGAAGACCAATCCCTACCCCAAAGATGTCTTGAGAATCCTGTGATTTTAGTTGAAAATCAAAGAACTGGCCAGCTTCAGTATCTGAAAATAAGCCAGGCAAATGCAATCATGATCTAAGTACAGCCAGAATTAAAAACTGACCCCTTCTGAGTTTACAAATACTGCATGTACTGTTCAGCAAACTGATCTACTCTGACCATCTCATCTGTTTGCTGCACTTTATATCTTCTCCTTATCTTTTCCATCAGTCTCCCGGTCCTGGAGCTGGTATATCAGCAACACAAAATCATCAATAGTTATGAATCTGGACCTTTACATTCATTCTAAGAATGCACATTGTACTTTCCACTTCCTTTAATAGAGCTGTAAACAGATGGATGTGTACACAGGGCTGATCCTTGCACTGAAGTTATCTTTATTAATAATTGCATTTTTCTTAGCTTGCTCTGCAAAGGAGTTCATGGCAACATATATGCCCCCTCCATCCCCTATTTTATCTTCACATCAGTGCAGTGAGGCTGGTGAAGAGAGTGACTCCTTAAGGTAACCTAATGAGCTTTATGACAGGACTGGGTCTATAGAGTCACAATCTGACACATTAACCATGCAGGCTTTCATTTTGCTTCCTTCTTATATTCAAGACCTGAAAACATGCATCACCTATGTAGATAATCTTGGCACGGTCTTTAATTTACTATCTCAATTTGTAATCCTGCACATCATCTTGTTTAGACATTGTGGTTACACGGAAGTGAGACAACCATCCATTAACACTGTTTGTGAAATGTCAGTGGAAAATGCTCCACAACTGTAATCACTTTCTGGCTTTCTACCTCCTCTGATTATAATGGTGCTTTTGAAACAAACCTTATATGTGCTGTTATTACTGATATCAAAACGGAACCTGGCACAGTCATGCTCTTGGTTCATCTCCGAAAAATAAAACAGGGTAACAATTCAGCCAATTGTTTTCCAGTTTTCTGGTAGCTGCAGGACAGGCAGATAGTAATGTGAATCTCTTCTCAGGTGGGAACAACTGTTAGATCGCCGCTAACAAAGGTCTGGAGAGTGATTTCAGCAAAGTGAATCAGCTTTATTGAAGTAACGAACAAGCACTCAAACGCATTCATAACCAGAACAGATTAACATTGGGAGCTAGGCTCCTTTTAAACATTCCCGGGCTAACATAGCCACGCCTATTTACAGTAAGCAACCAATGAGGTTGATGAGATAAGGTCCAACGAGAGTCTTTCCCTCTCAGGGAGCTGGTACAGTTCTGATTGGTCGCTGTTGTGGAGCAACCAATAGTAAAGCAGGCCGGAGGAGCCTTGCGTGGCTCGAAGCTTTACATGGGGAGTGAATGCAGCGATTCATGTAAGCATTTCAATACATTACAACAACTGTGTGTGTTGAATGCCAGATACTCAAACAGCAACTAACAGCTCAGGACCCGTAAGAAAAAGTCTCTAGCAAGAGCTGACAGAGCAGCCATATTTCCAAGTGATAATCAAGCCTGTCCATCTCTATTTTAGCAGTGCCAGAAGGACATGCCCATTCTCTCTTAAGTGGGCACCTGTCCCAGTGTGTGTGTGTGTGGGGGGGGAGACTGCTCCATAGAAGCATCACTCAGACCAATGCTGAGTACTCCTTCCCCCCCTCTCACACACACACTCACAAACACATGATTCCACCATAGAAGCTTCACTCAGGAGATCCTGCTTCTCTACTCCACCACCAGACTTTAGGCTCAAGAGCAGCTTCCACCCAAGAATCCTCCTTCTACTCTTGTTGCATCCACATTTGAACTAAAGGTCCAGATAAGGGCAAGGCGTTGCATACACAATTCCTGCAGGATACAGAGCACAAGCTCCAGCTCTGTGAGGGGACATGCAGAAAGCCACCTTATGCCTGATAAAGGATTCTTGGTCATATGAGCCCTGCACCAACATCTGTGTCAGTCTATACACGCAGTACACATACCTTCCATACAGAGATGTAACGAGCAAAGCTGCCTTCCAACAGCTCCTCTGTGTCTTTGTGCTGACTTACTTTCTGTATCTGCCTTCGTCTCTACCCAAGGAAGGGTATCCTCCTTGCTGTCTTTCACAGGATTTAACACACAAGTATTGTCTTTACTTTTCTGTCATTCAATGGGCAGAACTGTGAATTTCACCAACAGAAGGGCAAATATTACTAACAGTTCACTGTGCCCAAGACCAGATCTAGGTGTTTCTGTTAAGTCAGCTACTTAACAAACGAGTCAGAGAGTGATTCAGCAAAAGATCAGCTTTATTGAGCAACTCGTAACTGAACTCCAAACAGATCAACATGAATAGCCAGAACAGCTTTAGCATTGAAGCTGTTCTTCTTTTAAACTCTCCCGGCTAATATAGCCACGCCCTATTTTACAATACCAACCTATGTGGTTGCACGGATAAGGTCCAATCACAAGTGTTCCCTCTCAGGGAACTGGATGTTGGTGATTGGTCGGCTCTTCCTGGGCTACCAATTGTAGTTTAGGGATTTGGATCCCAGCCCAGGACGAAGCTTCACATGGTGATTCAATCAGGGAGTTCACATACATACATTTGACAGATTGAATACATCACAAATTCCTCCCCCCTAAGTAAAGACACATATCAGCATTCGTAGTCATTTAAGTACGTTGGTTCTCGGCGCACCGGCTGAGACCTGCGTAGCTGTGCAGGCTCAGGACACAGCTCAACTTGGGGGGGGCCCTGCTTGACTCATGGTTTTCAGAGTCAGGTACCTCTGGGTCTGGGGTTGCAGCCTCGAAGGTAGGGGTCTGCCCTGCTTCGGGGACAGTACTGGCCAGTGCAGTACTAACCTCCCTGGTCGGAGGTTGGGGTTGGTCCTAAGGTTCGGAAGACGCAGCCGGCTGGGAGTCTAGGCTTTCCTTCGCCCACCACTGCCTAAGCTGGTCTATGTGGCGTTGCCACTTGCGTCTGTTTGCAAGCTCTACCACGTACATGCGTGAACCAATTACCTCCCCCACTATGACTGGAAGCCATAAATGACCCTCTGCGTAATTTCTCACAAACACTTTGTCACCTTTTCATAAGTGCGAACTTTTGCAAGTGCACTCTGCTGCTGGGGCCTCAGATCATTAAGATCTGGGTGCAAACGATCTAACAAGGTGGTGAGGCGGCACCCCATCAGCAGCTCGGCTGGGCTGCGGCCTGTGGAAGAGCAAGGGGTAACATGCTGGTGCAACAGAATTGAGCAAAAAAATCTGGACACACAGAATTGAGGCCAGTTTTACCCCCCAGTCGCCCTGCGTTAGTTTTCCTAGGGCTTCCTTGGTTGTCCTGACCATTCTCTCAGCTTGGCAGTTAGAGGCTAGGTGAAAGGGAGCTGATGTCAGGTGCCTAATCCCGTTGTCAGTTAGGAACTGAGCGAACCCTAGAGGTGAACTGAGCCCCGTTGTCGCTCACCAGCACCTCCGGTAGCCCGTGGGTTGAAAACAGACAGCGTAGGACGTTGATGACGGCGATCGAAGAGGTAGAGTGCATGTGTGCAACCTCAAACCACTTCGAGTACACGCCAACAACTAAAAGAAACATTTGTCCCTGCATAGGCCCCGCAAAATCTAGGTGAAGCCTGGACCATGGCTTCCCTGCAGATTCCCATCTCTGCGGTGTAGCGGTAGGAGGCTCGGGCCTGGCCTGTTGACAGGGCATACAAACTCTTACCCACTCTTCGATATCAGCGTCTAAACCGGCCCACCAAACATACCCCCGTGCCAGTGCCTTCATATGTACCATACCGAGATGGCCTTCATGAAGGGATTCCAGGACCTTCTCTCTGAGCTTGTTGGGCACCACCACCCGGTTCCCCCGAAGTACACATCCCTTTGATACAGCTTGTTTTGGCGCGCATGGAACGGTTTGAACTCCTGCTCCCCATTCCCTGCCGGCCACCCCCTCCACACCCAGTTTAAAACGCGGGCAAGTACATTGTCCTTAGCTGTCGCAGCAGCAATGTCCATGGAGGAGATCAAGGCCTGAGGCAGTTCGTCGATGGCTAGCACCGTGCTAGCTGGAGCAGGGTCCAAGTCCTGGCCGGGTAGAGGGCAGCGACTGAGGGCGTCCGCGTGTCCAATCGCCTTGCCCGGCTGGTGTTCAAAGTCATAATCATATGCGGTGAGGAAAATCGCCCACTGCAACATGCGGGGAGACAGGATATTTGGGATTTGCCGGTCCGGGGCAAAGATTCCCAACAGCGGTTTGTGATCCGTCACTAAGAGAAACTTCCACCCATACAAAAAATCATGGAATTTCTTTACCGCTGATACCAGTGCCAGACCCTCCTTATCAATTTGAGTGTAATTCTTTTCCGCTGCAGATAACGACTTTGAATAGAACGCAATTGGGGCTTCACTGCCGTCCGGCATTAGGTGGCTAAGGACCGCCCCCACCCCAAACGGAGATGCATCCGCTGCGAGCACTAGCACCTTCTGCTCGTCATAATGCATCAACACTGCATTAGACAACAACAAGGCTTTGACTCCCTTGAACGCCTGCTTGTGTTCAGAGCCCCATTTCCATTTTGTGTCCTTGTGTAGGAGTGCATGCAAAGGCACTGCCACTGACGCTTTGTGTGGCAGGAAGGCGTGATAGAAATTTAACAGTCCTAAAAAGGACTGGAACTCTTTTTTGTTTAGGGGTCACGGAGCACCGCCGCCACTTTGTCCTCTGTGGGGTGGACACCACTTTTGTCAATTCAAAACCCCAAAAACTCTACACTCGGGACCCCCACAAGGCACTTTGACTGCTTTACCTTTAGACCAACAGACTTAAACCGCTCCAGCACTGTTCTCACTCGTTCCATAAGCTCTTGGTCTGACCCTCCTGCAATCAGTACGTCATCAAAATATGGAACAGTGCCAGGCACCCCTCGGAGTAACCCTTCCATGAGACCTTGAAAAATCCCTGGGGCTACATTAACTCCGAACTGGAGTCTCTTTACCCTGAAGGCCCCTCGGTGTGTGACTATTGTTTGGGCCTCAGCTGCCTCTTTGGTCACTGGCAGCTTCTGGTACGCTTGAGCTATGTCAAGTTTTGCAAATATTTTTCCTCCCCCCAGAGACGCCAGGATGTGGCTAATGACGGGTACAGGGTATGAGTGCTGCTGTAATGCACGATTAAGGGTGCATTTATAGTCTGCACAAATCCTCACAGAACCGTCTGGTTTAACAGGTGTTATTATGGGATTCTCCCACCTGCTAAATGGTACTGGCTCAAGCACCCCCGTTTGATTAGCTTGTCTAGCTCTGCTTCGATCCGGGGTTTGAGTGAAATGGGCACCTTTCAATATTTTAATCAAATCGGGGTCACGGAGGGATCCAGTTCAAACGAGATGGGGGGCCCCTTGTACCTTCCCAGGCCACCCCCAAACACTTCAGGGAACTTAGCATACAACAATGCCCATTTATTTTCAGTAACGGTATTCACACCTGTAATGCCAATACCCAGGGGTTTGAACCAATGCAGGCCAAGCAGGTTAACCCGGTCCCCTTCAGCAACCAACAGAGATAATGCAGCACATTTCCCTTTAAATTCGACATTGAACATATCCCTCCCCGCCAGAGGAATACGCTTTCCCTGAAAATCTGATACCCTCGTGTCCGCTGGCTTTAGCCGCCGCCGCCTTCGGGTTGGAAACAGCCGCTGCCACGTTTTCGTTCAGATCACCGTAACTGATGACCCGGAGTCGACCTCCATGCTGCACGGAACACTGTCTAGGAGGAGGGTGACGTGAATCTTCCCTTGACCTCTGGTGCGAAGGACGGTCGATGCGGACGACAGGCTAGTTGTCATCTGACAGCTTGCTTCCCTTACTGCTGCTTGTGCTGGTTCCTCGGTAAAGATGCTGGCGGTGATTTCTTCCACGATCTGCAGACTCGTGCTAGATGGCCCCGCCTGCCACACGCTCGACACACGATGTCTTTGGTCCAACATTGATTGCGAGGGTGGTTTCCGCCACAACCGGCGCACGCTGGGCTGGCTGCAGGCTTCACTCTGGTCTGCTTGTCTGCTCCCGCTTTTACTGCATAGACGTCCTCATCCGCGTCACTGCCCTCGTTGCTAGAAGCTTGGTGGTGAACACGCTGCTCTGTTGACGCCAACCACTGGCGGACCTCTTTTGGTGGACTTGTCGGCTGCCTCTGCGGCAACGGCCTCAGTGTAGGCGACAGCCCAAGTCAGGGTGGTGCGGGTGAACAACCACTGTTGTGGCCTTTCGTCCCTCATGCTGCACACCAGCCAATCTCGGAGGGCTTCCTCGATGTTCGCGAAGTTGCAGGGTCGTGCAGCCTTGCACAACGCTGCCACATATTCGGCCACCGGCTTGTTGGCTGCCTGGCTTCTTTTATAAAAAGCGTGCCGGCAGGCAATCTCTGACGGCTGAGGTGAGAAGTGAGTTTTCAGCTTCTCCGTCAAGTCCTTGAACGGCACCGTCATGATGTCCGCTGGTGCGACCAGGCAATGTCAAACACGCTTTTGCCACAAGAGCTCAGGAAGGTTGCCCGCTTCTTAGCTTTGGTCGCGATGTCGTTCGCTTCGAGGTGGAACTCTAACCGCGTCAGGTAAGCGTCCCAGTCCTCGGTTGTGGGTTCGAATGCCTCGAACTTCTGGCTATTGGCCATCATTGCAGGCGCTTCCACCGGATCTGGCGGTGCCTGCGACTGATCGGCCATGGCGCGATGCTCGCTGATGTCCGTCGTGGGATTGTTTTAAGCGGGGCTGCCTACCCGCCTTAAAATCCCATCCTCGTCACCAATTGTTAAGTTGGCTACTTAACAAACGAGTCAGAGAGTGATTCAGCAAAAGATCAGCTTTATTCAGCAACTCGTAACTCAACTCCAAACAGATCAACATGAATAGCCAGAGCAGCTTTAGCATTGAAGCTGTTCTTCTTTTAAACTCTCCCGGCTAATATAGCCACGCCCTATTTTACAATACCAACCTATGAGGTTGCACGGATAAGGTCCAATCACAAGTGTTTCCTCTCAGGGAACTGGATGTTGGTGATTGGTCGGCTCTTCCTGGACTACCAATTGTAGTTTAGGGATTTGGATCCCAGCCCAGGACGAAGCTTCACAAGGTGATTCAATCAGGGAGTTCACATACATACATTTGACAGATTGAATACACCACAGTTTCATTCCAATCTGTGTTCTTCTGCCGAAAGACAATCACAAATATCTGCCACTGTCTTTGAAAAGTAGCACTGCGGTGTCTCTCAGTGTCTTGGCAGCTTTCTATGACATGCCCATGCCAACAGGAGCTTCAGAGATAAAACGAAAAAAGGGTTACATAAGAGCAAAAGGAGAATTGCTTAATACTGTGAACAATTTCATGGAAAAAATAAAGCAGAAATCCCAGTAAAGGGGCCACTAAAACTGGCTCTGCATGCAAAGATTTCAATGCTGGGCCCCTCCACCCTCTCTGAAGCTTAATTGGTGCATCTCTATTGTCACTTCTTACCCACAAGAAGAAAGCAATAGAGAAGTACTTAAGTCCTACCCATTGCTACACAGAATATCACATGCTTACAGTTTGTCTATAGGCAATAATCCAGCCCCACCAATATCGTTTTCAGCAAATTTCTCTATCACATTTCAGAGTATCATCAGCATTCATGTCTGGGGATTTCCACACCATTGAATAAGACATTTTTTCACTAGTGTGTAAATTGGGGACTTCCCTCCAAAAATCCTAAGCATTCTTCCAAAGGATGACAGAAGTAGTTAGAAAAAAATCCTCACAATGGACAGGTTGTTAGTAATGGAAATAAAATCATATGTGGCTGAGAGAATCAGAGAATATTGCACAAGCCTGCATTTCCTGTAGAGATGAAAAATATTTCCCCCCACATAGGCACATCCTTAGAGTGCAATGCAAAAGACAAGTGACAATTATTTGCAATATTAGTGAAGCCTCTGATAATAATTCTTGCATTAGTCTTTGTTTTCATGCAACTATAATAAAATAACCTTGAATACACCCTGGCGAACATCCCAGATTTAGTTAGGAAGTGGCATAATGTTTGAGTGCACCCTAGGCAGAGATCTCCCCAAGCAAGGCTTCTCTTTCATTATCTATGGATTAGAAAAGAGCTCCTGTGAATTCACTATCCTGAGTCTTCCATAAGTTGCAATGGAAAGTTGGCATATCCTTTGAGAATCTGTGAATGGTCCATACTTTGGCAAGTTTCCCACATAACAACAAACAATGGTTTGTTCTCAGGAAATGAGGCTGGGCAATTATTGGGCTCATGCATGACTAGGAAATTAAACATGCAAACTTCAGAAAGCTTATCCTTCAGTACAGCATCACACCGCTCACCCACCTACCTGCTATTTGAGGCATCCTTTCACTGGTAGGTGGGGGAGCAGTGTGACTGTCCCGTTTTGTCAACTGTGCTAACTCACTATGTGTAATCCCTGCCTTGAGCAAATGCCTCCCACCTTAGAGAAACTTTTCCTGTCCATCCCTCCCCCCTTCCCTGGCACAAGTAATCCCAGGGGTCTTCTTCCCTCCCTGAAAATACATTTCCCCACTACATTAGATCAGCAACTTTTCCCTCTGCAATCCTGGAAGTATTTTTCTGTGTGAAGCAGGGTTTCTTCCCCACTTAGAGAGGTCCACCCTAAAATGTACACATATCATATAAACTCTCCAAAGAACTGGAGCCACCCCCCTCAACATTTGCTCAATCCACCTCAAAAATCATGAACCCTCCGTGGATTCACCAGCCGCCTGTTAATGACCAGAACTCCTAAATCAGCCCTTTTCTCGCACCACATCTGTGTGATTTATCCACACAAATCCACTCTCCTCCAAATCTCAAGTCTGCTCCCACTGACCACTCCTTTCCTTGCACTTCAGTCCCACTTAGACACCTGACCTTCCACAAAGACAAGCATACACCCCATGGTGCTGAGTTTCAAGCATGGGGATTAACAACTGGGAGACCCAGGTTCACAAGCCCCACTCTGCCATGGAAGCTGCTGGGTGATTTTGGGGCGGTCACTGTCGCAGCCTAACGTACCCTGCTCTGTTGTTGTGAGAACAAAAACATAGAAGGGGAGAAGGATACTTGTAAATTGCTTTGGGTCCCCATTTGGGGAGAAAAGCAAGGTACAGATGCCTAGATAATACAAATGGTGCAACAAAATCTCATAAAGTCTCCAAGGTGGCTCAAGACAAGTGTTCCCTCTAAGCTGAGTTAGTGTGAGCTAGTTCACAGTTTTTTAACCTCTGGCTCACACATTTTTGTCTTAGCTCAGGAAGGATGGCTCCAGAGCAAACTAATGTATGCAGTAGCCAAATTGCTTGCTCACAACTTTAATGGCTGTAGCTCACAAAGTAGAATTTTTGCTCACAAGATTCCACAGCTTAGAGGGAGCATTGCTCAAGACTCCTGTTTTATCTTAGCTTCCAACTACGCCCCTGCTCTTGCATGCCACTCCCCCCAAACACAAACACCCAGCACCTTCCCTCACCCCAACAGCTATATTTCTCCTCTGCTCCCATGGCTTTCCAAGCACAGTTCCCACCACACACCTCATTGCATGCTCCTCCCTCGAGTCCCTTATACTCCTCCCCCCAGATACACTGGCATTCCCATGCCTACACTTCCCCAATGTCCATTTCAATCAGCAGCTCCCCCTATCACCACCTTCACACATAATGACTTTCTTCACCCCTTATTCTTCTTTCCCTCCTCCCAAAGGGCTGCTTCTCCAACATCATGGTGGAGAAAGAGCAAGAGAGGTGGGCAGAGGAGAAGAAGAAGGTGGCAGCAATAGAGCCGAAGGAGGCAGTTTCTGCTGCTGAAGTGCCACTGACCACTCCTTTCCTTGCACTTCAGTCCCACTTAGACACCTGACCTTCCACAAAGACAAGCATACACCCCATGGTGCTGAGTTTCAAGCATGGGGATTAACAACTGGGAGACCCAGGCTCACAAGCCCCACTCTGCCATGGAAGCTGCTGGGTGATTTTGGGGCGGTCACTGTCGCAGCCTAACGTACCCTGCTCTGTTGTTGTGAGAACAAAAACATAGAAGGGGAGAAGGATACTTGTAAATTGCTTTGGGTCCCCATTTGGGGAGAAAAGCAAGGTACAGATGCCTAGATAATACAAATGGTGCAACAAAATCTCATAAAGTCTCCAAGGTGGCTCAAGACAAGTGTTCCCTCTAAGCTGAGTTAGTGTGAGCTAGTTCACAGTTTTTTAACCTCTGGCTCACACATTTTTGTCTTAGCTCAGGAAGGATGGCTCCAGAGCAAACTAATGTATGCAGTAGCCAAATTGCTTGCTCACAACTTTAATGGCTGTAGCTCACAAAGTAGAATTTTTGCTCACAAGATTCCACAGCTTAGAGGGAGCATTGCTCAAGACTCCTGTTTTATCTTAGCTTCCAACTACGCCCCTGCTCTTGCATGCCACTCCCCCCAAACACAAACACCCAGCACCTTCCCTCACCCCAACAGCTATATTTCTCCTCTGCTCCCATGGCTTTCCAAGCACAGTTCCCACCACACACCTCATTGCATGCTCCTCCCTCGAGTCCCTTATACTCCTCCCCCCAGATACACTGGCATTCCCATGCCTACACTTCCCCAATGTCCATTTCAATCAGCAGCTCCCCCTATCACCACCTTCACACATAATGACTTTCTTCACCCCTTATTCTTCTTTCCCTCCTCCCAAAGGGCTGCTTCTCCAACATCATGGTGGAGAAAGAGCAAGAGAGGTGGGCAGAGGAGAAGAAGAAGGTGGCAGCAATAGAGCCGAAGGAGGCAGGTTCTGCTGCTGAAGTGAAGGAGCTGTGCGAACATGCACTGACAGACAGGTTGTGACCCACCCCACCACTGACAGGAGGAAGAGTGAGGGCAATGGCCACACATGTACAGCCTGGCTCAACCAAGAGGAAGAGGAAGGGGGGGAGGGAAGGAGATGAACCTTTCAGCCAGCCAACCCAATGCGGGTCTTTTTGTTGCTCTTGCTGCTACTGCCACCACCCTCCTCTTCCTTGCTTGTGGGCCAGATAACAGACTTGTATGGGCCAGTTCCAGCCCCCAGCCTTATGTTTGACACTTCTGTGCTAGAACGAGAAGAAGATTCCCTACCAAGCAAAACAGCAAGAGTTATCTCCAAGGCGTACAGAAATCTCTGGTCTGGTGTGATTAGAAACTGCCTGTAGAGACCTTAAAAGCCAGTGAACAACTCAAGGAGAGTACTGGTATTCCAAGAGAAGGGGTTTGGGTACTCGGAAGAGGGTACCAGCCAGCTGGGCACCTAAAGAGAGCTAGTTTGGTGTAATGGTTAAGTGTGCGGACTCTAATCTGGGAGAACCGGGTTTGATTCCCCACTCCTCCATTTGCACCTGGCTGGATGACCTTGGGAAAGCCGTAGTGCTGATAAGAACTGTTCTTGAAAAAGAGCAGTTTCTGTCAAGAGCTCTCTCAGCCCCACCTATCTCACAAGGTGTCTGTTGTGGGGAGGGGAAGGGAAAGGAGTTTGTAAGCCGCTCTGAAACACCTTTGGGTAGTGAAGGGCGGGGTATAAATCTAAACTCTTCTTCTAAAGAGTCAGTGCTTACTCAAATAAAGTGATTCGAGTGTTTGGGAAAACACTGGAACAAAAGCCTTTCAATATAAAGATCTAAGTAAATGTGAATGAATTAAGAACCTCTCACTAGCCTAATATATAAGATCAAAAGTCTGTGCTTGTACTAGTTTTACCTCAATAATTTCAACCCCTTATTTCACCTGACCTTTCCCTTTGATGTTAAATAAAACCTTTTGTTATTTTTTAATTTCAAAAGTGTCTCAAGTGCCATTTCCAAGGCTTTAAGTTAAAGACCGATCCTATCCCTTCTGTCAGGGTCTTGGGCTGAGCAAATAATCAAAATATATCTTACTCAAAGGGTGGGATAGCCAAAGTTTCTTCAGGGGAAAATAAAACATATTACCAAGGCTGCTTAGTCAGTGAAGAGCCAGAGAAAGAGAGGGAAAAATCTAGCCTCTGAGGGAGAGAACTGGAAGGGGTGCATTATATCTATATTACACACCTCCCTCCTAACACTAGTCACTTACCCCCATCCCCACTGGTCTATCTGGGATCCCAGTTGTATATGTCGATGTTAGGAGTTTGATCAGAAAGCTCCTTGCCTTTCAGATCTCACTGCCACTGCTGAGAGATATGTATTATGGATTTTATATCAATATTCGACCAGTTTCGCTTCTGGACTTACTGTACTATTAGACCAGTCACAGTACTGGACAGACAACATATGTCCCTAATAGAATGTAAACTGAGCATGCACACGAGAGACCTTAAGCACCTTAAGGTAGAATCAAGACTAGACCAGCTGATGAATGAGTATAAAATGCCATCTCCCTTCTGGGGAATGTGGCGCAATGCTTTATTGCCAACCTGAAACAGGATAAGCCTACTTTAAAATCATATACATCGGTCAATTACAGACTAAATACTAGCCATACTGCTGCCACAGAAAAGACCTGTGCTGTGAGTGGGGGAGGAGGAAATAGAGTCATATTACTAGGGCCTGAATGCCCAGCCTGCACTGCAAGCCCATAATATGACATGGTCTAGTTATGCCATCTAAGAAATATTTTTTTTTGTTTCATGACTCATGAGTTTGTATGGATGAGACGGAATTGGAATATGTGCATGTGCACGGAATATGTGCATGTGCATAGTGTCATACAACATTTGTACCAGGACCAGAGAAATGATGTCTGAGCCCAGCTCAGAGGTCCTGGGTTAACTACCTTGGCAGACTAAGGTCATTGCTCCCCCCCTCCCCACAACTAGCAGAGGTTTGTTAACATTCTGAAGTTGCTGACTTACCATTATATGCTCTGTGAAGAGAACACTTCCTTTTAGTCAGGATCCATATAATGATTGTGATAAACACAACAGCAGCTGCAAGAGACATGACCATCACGTATATCTGTTGTTGGTTGTCATGTGTATCATGGTTGGGTGTGGGTGATTCCAAATCTGAAGAAAAACAAACCAACCAACCACTGTTAGTCAGAATGGAAAGGAACATAAACATTGACCACAATCCAACAAGCATCTTAATGCATGGCTGAACATTTGCCCACACACTCAGTGGAGTTTTTTTCAGCTGCCTCCCATAGGACCAATTAGACTGCATAATTCTTTTGAAATCTCCTCTGACTTTCAAAAACTTTCACACAGCAGTACTAGAAGGGAGGCTTGAAATCAATCCCTAAATGCTCTATGAGCATGTGAATGTAGTTAATAAGGGACCAGACACAACATTTACTAAGCCGTACCTCCTACCATCGCCTTTCTGACACCATCCTGCACCGGGTACCTGCAACTGCTCTACTTTCTACCTTCTTCTTTAACAGGCTCATATGAAGTCCTTTTTTTTAAAAAAAAGGTATGAGTTACATTAATATAGAATCATAGATTCACAGAGTTGGAAGGGGCCATACAGGCCATCTAGTTTAATCCCCTGCTCAATGCAGGATCAGCCTAGAGCATCCCTGACAAATGTTTGTCCTGCTGCTGCTTAAAGACCGCCAGAGAGGGGGAGCTCACCACCTCCCTAGGTAGCTGATTCCACTGTTGCACAACTCTTACTGTAAAAAGGGTTTTCCTAATACCCAGCTGGTACCTTCCCACCCTTAATTTAAACCCATTATTGTGAGTCCTATCCTCTACTGCTCCCTGCCCTCCTCTGACAGCCCTTCAAATACTTCAAGAGAGCAATCATGTCCCCCCTTGCCTCCACAGGAACTGTCCACAGGGTTCGCAGTGATGTTTCCCAACCGCATACTAACCAGGCACAGACTAGCTGAACTTTGGCAAGGTTGCAGTATTCTGTACCTTTAGACTACACCCCAAGACACTGAGTTTCTGGAAAGGATAAAGGGTTTTTTATTTGCAGGAAGGGAGGAATTATGGAGATTTTCCCTTCTCTCCCTGTTCTCCGTTCCAGCTGATACATGAATGGAACAACTAGGAGCAGTCCCCCTTCCATCACCTCAGATGCCTGATTCCCACACTTTCCTGCACTGAACTTCAGATACAACAGAAGATGTTGGGGAGATAGGGCAGCATATGGAAAGTAGCTAGGGTTGCCAAGTGGCACTTACCCTTCCGGCAGGGGACTCCAGTTCGGTTCCCGGTGCGTGCGCGAAGCACACGCGCGCCACATGCACGTCACAGGGAAGTGACGTCATGACGCCCCCCGGGGGGATTTGGCAGCCCTAAAAGTAGCTTATCCTAGCAACTATAGTCCTAAACTTAACATAGAGGTGAGACAGGAGTGCTAGGGAGGCTGTCCCAAAATCAGGGCAATTAACAGAAGTGGAATGGAGTCAGCAGCAAGCTAAGAAAAAAGACAAGAATGAAAGGCCAAGTATCTAGCAACAATTAACAAAAATAGACACGTGTCCTTCCTTACAAATATTGCATATGTATGATAGAGATAAACTATGAAAATCAACTTACAAGTAGCATTTTGGCTTTCATTTGCTGAAAAAGAACAAAAGTGGTATAAGTTTACAATATGTTTCCATACAGTCTGATCTGACACTCTGGTGATGCAAAGATAGTATGAGGAAGGAACTTCTGAACAAAGATAACAACAACACTTGTAGGTTTCCACTGGCACCAACGGTGTGGCTTGGGGCCTGTTTACACTGGAACTACCAACTATGAGTCTTACCAAGGAACAAGAAATGAAGGAAGCCATGGAAAAAATAGCCATGGGGCAGACACCACATCACTTGCAGCATCTCTTTCTACCGGTCAGCACTGGCAGATACAGGAGTGGCACAAAAGTATTCTTTCTTTGCTGTCATCATTTATTCATTCATTCATTCATTCATTCACATTTATAGTCCGCCCTTCCCAGAAGTGGGCTCAGGGCAGGTAACAACATCATTTATACAAAACTTTTGTTAATAAAATAACATTAAAATTTAAAACATCTTCATGAATATTAAAATGGTGGTCACAGCTAATAACAAAAAACCAAAACAAACAAACAAAATTCCTTGGTTGTGGGAGGTTCCTGACAATAGCCAGTAGTTGTTAACAGAGTGACAACCACCTCAGGGAGGCCATATATGGACGTCTGTTGCCTCAGCCAAAGGCCTGGTGGAACAGCTCCGTCTTGCAGGCCCTGCGGAATTGAAATAATTCCCACGGGGCCCTGATCTCAATGGGGAGCATGTTCCACCAGGCTGGGGCCAGGGCGGAAAAAGCCCTGGCTCTGGTCAAGGCAAATCGGACATCTTTTGGGCCAGGGACTACCAGGAGGTGTTGATCCTTCAGGGCATATATGGGAAGAGGTGGTCCTTCAGATAGGTTGGTCCCAGGCCGTGTAAAGCACTACGGTCAGGTAAGCACTACGGTCAGGGGCGCAACACCTTTTGGTTGTTCCAGGCCCGAAGGACATCTAGTTGGCCGCAACCAGGGTCAGGGCTTTCTCGGTGGTGGCTCCTGTCTGGTAGAATGAGCTCCCAGAGGAGATCCGGGCCCTGCGAGACCTTGCGCAGTTCTGCATTGCCTGCAAGATGGAGCTGTTCTGCCAGGTTTTCACATAGGAGCCGCTGCCACCACTGGACCACCACCAAGCTGCCATCTCCGACAGTGGATTCGATCTGGATGTGAGCTGGCCCTGGGAAGACGACCAGATGACCTAAAGAGCTGGTCATTAAGGGACGATAGTAATAGATTCCTGAACTTATGCTGACGGGTTAGGCTGGTCAACGGAACCCCATCTTGGACCGATAACAACTAATATCAAGAGCACCGGCACTTTGGTGGGAGGGATTGTTTTATACTGTTTTTAGCTGTTCAATTATGGCATATGCCTCTTTTGTTAGCTGCCCTGAGCCCGTTTGGGGAGGGCGGGATATAAATCTAATAAATAAATAAATAGATAAATAAATAATTTAAAGATTATTACCAACACATTGAAGCAGATACAGAACTCTACTGGTAACCAATGCAATTAGCGGAGGACCTGCCAAATGTGAGTCCACATAGGCGTCGCTGTTAGCAGGTGTGCCGCTGCATTTTGCACCAGCTGTAATTTCCGGGTCAGCCTCAAGGGTATGCCTGTGTAGAGCAAATTACAGTAGTGAAGCCTGGAAGTGACCATTGCATGGGTCACTGTAGCCAAGTCTTGGGGGGAGAGATAGAGTTTCAGCAACCTAATCTGCCGAAGATGGGAAAAGGCAGATCGGGCAGCTACAGTAAACTGAGCCTCCATCGAAAGAGAGGCATCCAGTGTCACTTCCAGACTCCTCACCGTCTGGGCCGGCACCAAAGATGCCACTTCCAGTGTGGGGAGCCTGATACCCATATCCCCTCCCTTCCGACTCAGGTACAGGACCTCCGTCTTCGATGGATTTAGCTTCAACCGAATCTGCTGCAACCATCCAGCCACAGCCTCCAAAGGACGGATGGCCTTCCAATATCAGATAGAGCTGGGTGTTATCTGCATACCTCCGGACCAACTGGGCAAGGGGGCACATCTTGGCTTATAAAGGGGTAAGGGGGCGCATCTTGGCTTATAAAATCATGCCAGGAAAAAGTATTGGAGACTTGGCTTCACAGTGGGGTTTCCCACAAGTATCTGGAGGCAATTATAGCAGTTTTGCTCAAGAAGGCCCCCCCCCACCCCTGACTAAGGTCTCCTAAGGATACAGTCTCCAATTCATCTTTCCTGGGCAATGAGTTAGAGTATGTGGTGGTACAGAAGCACCGGCGGGTCCTGAATGACAGATTTCCCCTTGATCCATTTCAATCAGGCCTGGTTTGGGAATCAACATGGGTCTGACTCTGGTAGTACTGGTGCCAGTCTGGTGAATGATTTTCATTTAAAGTGGGACAGACTCAGAGGTGGATTGAGGCAGGGGAAATGGCCCTGGTAAAGTGCTTTCCTCCTACTTCACCCCACCCCCAAAGGAAGGGGGGAAAGCATGTCAAGCCAACATGTGCCCCTTACAGCGTCATGGCCAGGGCCACCCCTGCACTGGGCAGGGTGAGTCTAAGCCAGGCCTCTCCTTTTCCACAGCTCGGGCTTGCAGCAGTGGGGTCTTGTGCCCACCCCACATTTTGGGCTGTGGTGCCCGGGGGGGGGGACCAGGCTGTAATTTTCCCAGTGGTTTTAATGGCCAATATGCCCCTGGACAGAGCACAATAATCCCTGTTGTTATTCTTAGAACCACCAGTGCCTTTGATACAGTTGACTATACTTATTCATAAGTTGGAAGATGGAGTTGGTATTGGAGGAGTAGTCCTTTGGTGATTTCAGTCTTTTCTGTGTGATCGGACATAGGAAATTGCCTCTGGAGGTGCAGAGTCAACTCTTATGGAGTGCTTTAAGAGTCATGCTCTTCAATCAATCGATCAGTGTCTATATCTGTTATCTATCTTTATCATCCAGAGCTTTGGGGTTGGGTGTCATCAGTATGCACATGACACCCATTTCTGTTTTTCATGGTATATGTGTGTGCGTATATATATATCTCACCAAATATCTCAAACGAAGGCTTTGAGGCTGTGTTCCAGTGGCCAAGGTGGACCAACCTGATGCTTAAACCAGACAAAACAAAGTGATGCTAGTTACAAAGCCTGCTTTTTTGAAGGGAATGGACCCACTTGTTTTGGATGGAGATAAGTTAGTTTCTACAGAACAGGTTAGGAGCTTGAGGTGTTAATGGGCCTAACTTTGCCATTGGAAAAGCAAGCTGACATAGTGGCCAAGAGTGTCTTCTATAACCTGCATTTGGTTTGCTAACACTGTCCTTTTAGGCTGGCCATCCTAATCCATTCTTTTGTAATCTGGTGGCTGGCCTATTACGTGAGACTGCTTTTCAAGACAACCCAGAAATTTCAACTGGCTAAGAATGGAGGAACCCTCCTAATATCAAGGTCTACCCAAAAACTTATCTTGCCAATTTTAAAACAGCTACCACTGGCTGCCAGTTTGTTTGTGTTGTTAATTATTTATTTTTAACTGTTGTGTATGGATTTTATTGTAAACTGCCATTGCCATTTATTTTTAAGGTCTGGTGTAGTGGTTAAGTGCGCAGACTCTAATCTGGGAGAACTAGGTTTGATTCCCCACTCCTCCACTTGCAGCTGCTGGATGACTTTGGGCAAGCCATAGTTCTGTCAGAGGTGTTCTTGAAAGAGCAGTTTCTGTCAGAGCTCTCTCAGCCCCACCTACCTCACAGGGTGTCTGTTGTGGGGATGGTAAGGGAAAGGGGTTTGTAAGTCGCTCTGAGACTCCGAGTGAAGGGTAGGGTATAAATCCAGTCTCTTCTTTTAAATTGAAAGGTGGGACATAAATAAACAACAAATTCAAGGTACAGGCTATAAAAGGCTTTCATAGTCTGGGACACATGTGTTGCCATTGGTTTACTGAGGGGCTATGAAGTGACATGGCAGATGGCTAGAGCAGCAGTGGAGAAAGACTTGTGATGAATCTGAGGCTAGAGCTTATTTTAAAGCCTACTCCACAGAGGTGATAACAGCAAAGAAACGCTTCTTCACCACCATTGTTTTTGCACAGTGCAGGCTCGTGGAACTCTTCTGGGGCCTCAGTGGCCCACTGGGACCTGGCCTGCAGGAAGAAGTGGATTGCTTGACACTGGCGGCAAAATCTCTTGCATCCATACCAATTTGGACTCTACATTAGTAGTGACAGGATCAGATGGTGCCAGGCTGCCAGCTCGTCCAGATGTTTGGGATACCTTTCAGCTTGCTGAGTCTGAGTACAGGATTATTGGAAGACTGAGACTGGAGTGGTTCAAGAGACCTTTCAGCTTGTTGAGTCAGAAGACAGGATTATTGGAGGACAGAGACTAGAATGGTTGGAGAGACCATATCACTCTAGTCTTGTTCCATCTACACTGGTTGACAAGTTCTCTTCAGACCCAATTCAAGGTGCTAGTGTTTGACCTTTAAAGCCCTATATGGCTAAGGGCTGGCATATCTACTCCGATATGAACTTATCTGACCAATACGTCAACATCGGAGGCCCTGCTTTAGGTACCCCCACCACCTGAGGTTGAACGGGTAGCAAGGCACAACCTGAGAATGGGCCTGAAATTGTGTCTCCTCAGTCGTTGCACTGAAATTATGGAATTCCATCCTTAGAGAGATATTTGCCCCCTTCTATCACTGTCTTCAACCAGTGGGTGAAGTTTCCCCCCCCCTGTTTTGTTTAGTGTTTATGTTTATGTGTATGCCTCAATGTGTTCGTGTTTTGTTAAAATTTGGTTTAATATTTTGACTGTTTATCACCTTGGGTACCCTGAACTGAGGGGAAAGGCAGCATAAAAATGTTTTAAATAAAACAAGTAATAAACATCTGAAGGGGGCCCTCTTTCCATTTGCCTCCACATGGAAATTACATTTCTCTGTGGCCACCTTTAATTACTGCCCCCACTTAAGCTCCCCTGGCACCTAGTACAGCCTGTTATGTAATGTAACAGACTCCCTGTGGAGATGGAGGGGTTGCCATCCTTGAATATGTTTCAGGAGGCACAATATCGCTGTTTTATCCAACAGGGCGTTCAATGAGGTTTGAGCTGCTGACCTAATTATAAACTGTAAGTCAGTAAGGAAAAGGCGTGATATAACTGTCTCAATATATAACCTAACAAATAAAATGGCTCTCCCTTGGTTCTTTTCTAATCATTGTTCCAGTCATTTCATTAACACAAACTGCTCTCAATAGCTGAGAGTTCT
>NW_015165234.1:1154443-1166937 GCF_001447785.1 Gekko japonicus
GGAGCGCATTGGAGTGGTGCTCTGGCAGGAAAGAGCCCAGCAAGCCCCGCCCCCCGGCCTTCCCTGGCCTGCCTGCCTAAGCGGGCAGGCCAGGAAAGGCCTTTGAATGCCTCCCTGTGCCTTCCCCCGCTCGGCCGCCAAGGCGGGGTGGTGGCGGTGGGGGCTTGATCGAGTGGGGTGGGTGGGCCAAGGTTGGCCACTCTGGTGGGGGGGCTTCCTTCAGGTGGGGAGTGTGTGTGTGTGTGTCTGTCTCTGTGTTCCTCTGTGTCTCTCTCTGCCCCTCTCTGTGTGTGTCTCTTTTTGTGTGTCTCTCTGCCCCTGTGTGTGTCTCTCTCCCCCCCTCTGTTCATGTCTGTCTCTGCCCCTCTGTGTTTCTCTCTGCCCCTGTGTGTGTGTGTCTCTCTCTTTTTGTGTCTCTCTCTCTCTGCCTCTGTGTGTGAGTGTGTGTCTCTGCCCCTCTGAGTCTCTCTCTCTGTCCCTCTGTGTGTGTGTGTGTCTCTGCCCCTCTCTGTCTCTGCCCCTGCCCCTCTGTGTGTGTGTGTCTCTCTCTGTTTGTCCCCCCCCCCTCTGCCCCTCTGTGCATGTGTGTCTGTCTGTCTGTCCCTCTGTGTGTGTGTTTCTCTCTGTGTTCCTCTTTGTGTCTCTCTCTCTCTATTTGTCTTTCTCTCTTTGTCTTTCTTTGCCTATTAAGGTCAGTATTGCTTCAGAGGGGTGATGTCAAGGTGTGTGGCATACGCAAATAAATTATGCTAATGAGTTATGCTAATGAGCTTCTGCACCTCTTTTTCTACGAAATGACCACTGTCCTTTCCTAATGGATTCACTGCCTCTATGAACCTAATCCTCACCAGGAAGTTATCTGTCCATCAGTTCCCACATAACCATCTACCCACCCAGCAGTGAATACCAAATTCAGACTGTATTCTGCCCTATGTGTTGTGCCAATGACATTCTGGGGCAGTCCCATGGCTGTCATGGCAGCTGTGAAATCCTGAACTGCCTCCAAGAGGCTGGCCTTGCTGTGGATGCTGAAGTCCCCCAGTATCATCAGCCTGAGAATCGTCAACAGCTGATAAAGACAACCTCAGTCTGGGAGAAAGTTAGATGATGGAATGGACAAAATCCTTTAGACCTGAGTGTCTAGTACTAGTATGAACACTCAGAAATCTCTCCCAGATAGGGATCCTTGAGAGGACGATGGATTCCCAACAGATCACAGCAACCCTCTCTTCCATGCTGATGCATTACCGAGAACAAAAAGGACACAAATAGTATGATTTAATATCCCCTCCCCCCACTTCATCCACCTAGGCCTTGGTAATGCAAGCCAATATGGTGTGGGAAGCTCTGTGAATATAACTCTCGGTGCACAGGGTGGGGGGAAGTGCAGGCAGGAAAGTCCAGTCAGCATTAGAGGCCTCCTGTACATGGAGCTGCATACATGCATGGCAGAAGAAAGATTGTAGCAAGGATCCCATGTACACTAGCACAATGTTCTGGTCTTAAAGAGCCCTGCAAAACTCAGAAACATGCATGCTTTTAAACATGTTTATCTGTGCAATCTCTGGTTCAACACAGTGTTCCAAAGCAGGACAATTTAAAAGAGTCTAACTTACCTGTATCGTTCATCTCCACCACTTCAAATCTTATCAGTCCATGAAATATCTTTTGATATGCACCCTCCTTCTTTTTCTGTAATATGCACTCATATGTTTTGTTGTCTTCCAAACTGACATTTAGCAACACAAGATGCAAGCAATAATTTTCGAACTTAGTCCTATTCTTGTAACGTTCGCATTGGAATTCAGCAATTGAATCAGGAAGACAGGCAGCTACTACACAATCATCTTTGCCTTGAAGTTGCCATTGTACTCGGAATGAATCTGACAAGTCTTTTTCAGGATAACAGCATTTTAGTTCAACATATTCCCCTTGTATGGCTCTGGCATGCGGACAGTCTTTTTCACCACCTGCAGAGACTGACAAGACAAAAATTACATCACTCGGTTCTCAAAGACATCTTCAAATAATCCAGTTCTTATGGGGCCGTCATTTCCTGTCAATTCCATTGAATTTAACTGTTATAACACTGACCTGGGCCACACACATCTGCATGAGCCATCTCTCCCACATGGTGGCATAAGTCCTCTGGTCATCTTTTCCTGGTGCTGCCTGCTCTCCAGCAGGCGAGGACTTCTTCTAGGGCTGACATCAGCACACCCTGAGGTGGGGCAGCTTCCAGGGCTCATTGCTGCTGGTGGGACCCACTACAGATGACTATTCACTCGCCCATCTCCTCTGAGGTCTGCACTCACACCCTTCCCATTGTCTGCTTGTGAGTGCTTTACCACCTGAGCTCCAGCTGCATCTGCTGCCTAGTGCTGCTATAGAAGGGCCTGTGAGTGGTGCAGGAAGCATCAGCATTCCTGGTGGCCATGGTGTTTGCAGTTGGACCCCTCCTCCCACAGAGGGAAGCAGTTTGGTGCTTAGGGAGAGAGAAGCAAACACCCCTCTTCAATATCACCCCCAAATATATGCGCACTGCAATGTCTGGCCTAGAAATTAAAATGAAATGGAAGCGACCTGAGACTGAACATGGATGTCAGCCAGAGACAAGTCCAGACACATCTTGGCAGGTGAGACACAAAGGGTGACAAAGCCAGCGACTCTCCTCCCCACTCTAAAAGAGGTGCATAATTTAAATAATGGGTTTCCTGAAAAAACCTCAGTTCACCTTGACTTAATTCCATACCCACCCGTCACACCTTCCCTCATCCATTCAGCCTAATTTGTGCTATTCATACAACCTGGTAGTTTTTCCCATCCTGTACTCAAGGGTCATCAAGAAGCCATTAACGCCCATAGTCTAAGTGAGGTAAACCTATCACAGGTTTCCCAAGGCCACTGTCTACCTCCGAAAAGCCAATCAAGGCATTGTTCTGGGGCATATACGTCAGACAGCCCCAGGGTGAATTTTTCCTATAACTGCTAGCACTTTGCTCCGTAGCATGTGTGTGTGTTCTTGGCACCCTACATACACTCCCACTTGTGTGTCAGTCCCCCCTTCTCTTTGTGAAATGTAGGCCTTTTTGCTGACCTCTGCGGACCCCGTCTTCTGGACAGGTAAATATCACCTCTCCAAAATCTATTACCTGGCTCCTTCCTTATTTTCCTCTTAGCCAGTTTGTGTGTTTTTCTGCGTGTTGGTTTTACTTTTACTGTTTCATAATAAAACATCTTTCTGGTTGAACTACAACCTGGTTTATTTTGAGAGTTCTCTAAGGGAAAATCCTGGTATACATAGGTGGACATCCCCAGTTACCCGCCTCTCGCTCTTTCTCCTTAAAAGCTAATTCCCCCATCCAATCAGGAGACTACCAATTTGGGTAACAATGGTAGTGCCATTCCCATGTGCACCTATACCACCCAGCACCATCAGGTAAAGGAGTGAGCAGGCAGTGGGAGCAGCTGTGACTGTGAGTGATGGGGGACCTTGTGTGTGGATGGAAGACTCACAGACAGGTGGGGACATGCACATCGGTGGGCAAGAAGGGGGTACTAGTACTGGGCATAGGACGCCCAAACACTGTATGCCCAGACCTCACAAAACCTGGAACTGGCCCTGACTCTTCCTATTGTGTAGTGGGTTGACTGCGTGGCTAGGCCCACTCAGCTCCCATAACATGGTGCACGCTTGACTCTTACACAACTAAGACAAAGACAAACGGCCAGGAGGCCAACTATATTGGGGGGTTTGCATTTCCCTCCCTGTTCCTATTGGCTCCTTGTTGGAGAGACCCGGAGCCCAGTCCCATTGTTCACCCACAGTCAAGCCCTGGGTAGTCGCTGGCCCCTGGTGGCAACCAGTGGACACAACACTTCCCATGAAAATTAAGAGCCTTTTAGACTGTGGTTCTGGCCTTTTAGAATGGCTCACTATTGAACAGAGCAATCCTAAGCAAAGTTTCACTAATGGCCTTAGAAGTATTATGTGAATAACTGGCTATTGTAATGTGAGGTTTTATATATATATTATCTATGTTTTTATTTATAAGATAATGTATTTTAATTAATTATGTTAGCCATATCAAGCATGTGGAGAGACAGGAAGGAAGGAATTTATAGACCATTTTTCCATTTTCTTTCTGGATCATGAAAATTTACTTGAACTAATCAGCACAAGAACAATAATAAGATATGTGTGAATGGGGGAAGTTAGGTTCACCATGATGGGATAGGGTTGATTTTAAAGAGTCATCATTATATTGCAAAAAACATGTTTTGAGTGTAACAGACATAATGCGGCCACAACTTACCACCTTCCTGAATCAAAAGAAACAATATCCAAAGTCCAAGGCTAAAACAAAAAATAAAGAGACCATGTCAGGTAAGGTATTTCTTTACAAGTAATTATTAAATATCTAATATCCAGAAATTGTACAACTCAGCTGGAGAACCACCAGATACTGGAAGAAATAATATGGATGTTTCCACAGTGGTTTTCCCTGAAGTTCTCATAGTACTCCATGCTGTTTCCATAATTCTCACACAACACCCCTATAAAATATTCCATAATTTTAATCTCAGTGTTACACATGACAGGGAATGAAAAAAAAGACAGAGTGCAATCCTAAAAAGAGTCACACCCTTCTATACAGAAGGGTATAATTCTGCTTAAGACTGCCATTTCACTTGGCATACAGAGGCCATTCATATGGGAAACCTGCATGGCTTATGCCCATAATCCTCTCCCAGAGCCATAGAGCTGCCAACTGGGTCCAAGGTACTGGGCAAAGCAGCTGGGACTCAACTTCCTCCCAGGGCATCTGGCCAGCTACAACCTTCATCTCCCCCCCCCCCCCTCTTTGGCCACTTCCGCACTGTCATTTTTGTCACTCTTTTGTCCCTATTGCTTTGTTCCCCCCTTTTCCACATGTGTTTTGCTCCCTTTGGGACTACTAGAGAAAGCAAAACATATTGGGGGAGGAACCCTCCAAAGCAGTAGGGACAAACGAGTGACAAAAATGACAATGCGGAAGTGGCTTTTGTTTACTTGCATGCCAATGTCTTCACAGGTAGGTGTGGCTTCCCCCCCCCCCATTAAAGTAAAGGTTCCCTTGCTCGAAAGCCAGTCGAATCCGACTCTAGGGTTGCGGTGCTCATCCCCGTTTCAAAGCCGAAGAGCCAGCGCTGTCCGAAGACATTTCCGTGGTCATGTGGCTGGCATGACTAAACACCAAGGCGCACGGAACGCTGTTACCTTCCCACCGAAGTGGTACCTATTTATCTACTTGCAATTTCTTGCTTTCAAACTGCTAGGTGGGCAGGAGCTGGAACTAGAGACGGGAGCTCACTCCGTCATGCGGCACTTGGGTGTCAAACTGCTGAACTACTGACCTTCCACAGCCTGCAGCGTCTTAACCACTTGAGCGACCGCAGCTCCCCCCCCCATTACTTGGGCCAAAAAAGTTTGCCTATCTCTTAAAGATTACGAATATAGCTATTCCTGAGGTTCTCTCTCTTTTCTGCCAACTACTTTCCTGCTTATAATAGTTCATCATTCCTTCTTTCTTGTCTGTTGAAGGGGGTGAACTTCATCTGATGAAGGAAAGTGGTAGTTCAGGGCAACTCTACCCTGGTTTTGTTCCAGAGTAACAGTGATGGGGTACAATTCTGCTGAACTCACCTGGCCAAGGATATCCATTCCTGCAGCCTGCATATATATTATGAAGAAGGACAAGGAAGAGCAGGAGACTGGATTTATACCCCACCCTTCACTACCCAAAGGAGTCTTAGAGCAGCTTACAATCCCTTTCCCCTCCCCTCCCCTCCCCTCCCCACAACAGACACCCTGTGAGGTAGGTGGGGCTGAGAGAGCTCTCTTGAGAACTGCCCTTGAGAGAACAGCTCTGAGAGAACTTGTAAGTGACCCAAGGTCACACCAGCAGCTGCATATGCAGGAGTGGGGAATCAAACCCAGTTTTCTCAGATTAGAGTCTGCGCTCATTACTACTACACCAAACTGGCTATACATATAATCTCCCAATTCTCTTTCTATATGAAATGACTGCATTGATTCTGGCATGGGTCAGAATAACACTCTGTGTTTTGCACAGTCTTTCTTCCACTTCCATGTAATTAATCTCATGAGTTATTTCTGATTTTAACTGGAAACCAAGGTTCCAAACTCTAGCTTAATCCAGTTTAGCTGGAAAAACACAAGGAATAGGTGGAAACGCATGTGTACAAGTCAAAAGCACCACAGCTTGTTCATGTATTGGCATCTGAACCATGAAAGAATCAAATGCACTTAGGTCCCAGGGCAAGCCCAGAAGATGCATGATACAGCAGGCCTGTATTTAGCCAGTGTCCAGACAAAAAACCTCATGGGAGCCTAGATACATTGCCTTGGATTCTTTGATAAAAGGTGGGGTATAAATTTAATAATATGAATTAAATTGTCGTGTACAACGTAGGAAGAAAGTACACAAGATCCTCCATACTCATTCAGAGAGACTGAACAACTGTGCCTTGCTTTAATGTGGTAGTATTCTATGTATTTATAGAACTTATTTTGAGACAAGAAATATTTTCATTTCCTCTTTCATAATCAGTGGTGCAATAAGATTCATTTTCACACATCTAGTAACAAACAACCGTGAATTACTTCCCGATCTGGTTAGAAATATCTTAAAGCAATGACAAATACTTAAGTTCTTGTATTTCTAGCTCCTAATGTTTGAATGAAGCTGACCTATTGTGCAAATGAGTTAAAGACCAACTTTCATCCGTTTTCTAAGCTGCTCACAAGTGGTCCTGAAACCCCTTCCACATGCAAACAATATAATTCCAATTAAATATATATTTGATATGACAGGCCTTTTTAAATGATCCGAAGTGATATCAATAGATTTCCCTGAAGATCTTATTTATAAATCCAATGATTTCTCAAACATATCTCCTATTACTATACTACTTATAATCAGAAAAACATTAAGCCCTTCTTTACACACCCAGGGAAATGTTGATTGCCACTTTGGGGTCAGGAAGCAATCCTGGAAGTTTTTTGTCATCTTCTTGGTGTGGAACAGCAGTCACTGTGGGTGTGGAGGAGGAGGTATTTGTAAATTTCCTGCATTGTGCAGGGGGTTGGACTAGATAACCCTGGGAGTACCTTCCAACTCTTATGATTTTATGATTCTATGAAGCAAAGAATAAGCTGAAGACAGATTCATTCATTTATTTATCATGCACCCTTTATCAAAACTTCTCTCTCTTTTCCAGCAACATTTTCAATGTTGTTTATTTATTATCTATTTATTTATTATCAGATTTATACCCTGCCCTCCCAGCCATAGATCTATTATGTGACCCAAGTCCATGTTTACTTTTAGTTATTTTAATCATGACATTATCTATCTCAGGACAGATATTTAGGGTGGAGGCTGACAAATATTATAAATATACAACCCATATCTGATAAATAAGCATGGGTCCAAAGCACCTGAGGGATTGTCTCTGTTCATAATCTGCCCAGGGTTTGAGATTGGCCCAGTAGTGCTCTGTTGAAAGGGTCTGTATTGTCAGAGATGAGGATGGGAGGCGGTTTTTTCACTGGAAGCCCCCGAATTGTGGAGCTTGCTCCCTTTGGAAATGCGGCTGTATCTTTATTGGTCTACTGGCACAATTCAGAAACTTGTTTTGTGAAGTGTCTTGGAAGCCAGGCTGAGGTTTCAGGTACATGGGAATCCATCATGTGGTTGCTGGTAGGGCTCTCTTAGATGACTCCTATAATAAATCATCTTCTGCTTTTAATAGAAAATCATTTTTATTTTGATATCAGTTGTAACCTGATTCTATTCCATGTGCTTTACTGTAAACCTTGTTGGCGTAAAGAATGAGGTACAAATTACTTAACAAATAAAAAACAGAAATACTTGCATTTTTAGGAACACGTGGATAGCACTTTTAAATGTGTTTAGAAATGTTTGCTCTGTTTTTCCTGTAGAAATACTCTCTTAGAATTCAATTTTGATGGGATTCAGTTACACACAGAGTGTGATATAAGGATTCTGAAGCGCAGTTTTAGTTCTGCTGAGTTTTCTCACCCAAGTGGTTATCTTTTAAAGCCCAGTGTTCATAAAATGTACTGATAAAGCTTGAGCGCCTTCACACATTTCTTGTTCCAATACAAGAAACCTCATTGACTTGTGCTTCAAACATCCTGTCAAAGTGTGAAGCAGGGATTTCCCCTACGTATAAAGAGACATAGGCAGCACCCACATCAGCAACACACATATTTCCCATCCTCCATGTGGAAGATGCTGAAGACCCTTCTTTGGATATTAATTATATATCCAGATAAAGGAAACATAATCCATTCAGACTTCATGTACTGACAAACATGGTTAACATACAAAGCTGCTCCTCATTTGTAGCATATTATTATCATTATCATTGCCTCTGAACCACACACGTTTGGCAGGGGTTGTTAATGACCAGATGAATTTCTACCATCAAAACCGGGGGAACCAACACCCTTCAGGATCATTGCCCTCAGCAGCCCAGCTGACAAAGGGGCACAATTAAATGAATGTTACTTGGATCGTGGTGGCTAAGGAGTGTCAGACTAGGACTGGGGATACATGGGCTCCAGTTCCCATTCAGATGTAGTGTTCACTGAGCGATGTGGGTCCAAGAACCCCCCCCCACCCAGCAAGTTAAAAGTGAGAAACAGAAGCGGTGGGAGTTGCTGTCTTCTCTTCTCACACTGTTAAGTCTGAATGCAGGAATCATGCAACTGTCTTCCCCATACAGTTTTCCTGTATCGCGAAGGTCCTACACTGATGTGCTAAGAACTCACCATCAGAAAAAGAAAAACCTGTTGCTACAGCCGGCGCATCAAGCAGGAACCTGAATTCAGCCAAACATGTTTCAAATTGGGAAAAGGGGAGTTAACACCCCCACCCGCGCGCCGCAACCCTCATCCGAATTGCGCTCCCGCGTGCCTGCTATTTAACCGGGAGGGGGGAGCGAGATCGCCACTCACGGGACTCGTCTGGAAAGAAAACCGCATTCTACTCACCCCTTGGGTGCCATCCTTTCATGCCCACACCGGCGCCGGCAGAAAAGAAGGGAGCCTCTTCCACCAAGAAAGCAGAAAAGCTCTCTTCAGAGGGGAGGGGAAAGCAATCGAAACCCGCCACCGCCACGCCTCCCGGAGGGGATTTCCGGGCCGCCAGCCCCCAGCGCCTTCTCTGCCCATCCAGCAGGTAGCAGCGACCGACCGCGTGAGCTGCTCGCCCCGCTTCCCCTTGAAATCCCCACTCAGGATCACCGCTTGGCAAGGCAAGGGCTTGCGGCTGGGGAGAAGGAAGGGCGGCGCCTTCCCATGACATGGCTGAGTGGGCGAGTTCCTTCCCTTAGACGGCGGTGTTGTGGAAGAGCAGAAACAGCGGAGCGGCGTGTCTTGTTTCCTGCATATAAGCCTTCCCTTAGACGGCGGTGTTGTGGAAGCGATTACTGCCTCCCCCCCGGATACCTAGCACGGGGGCCTCTACTGGGAGGACTGCCCCACTTGCTGGTTTCCCGATTTGAAATCGCCCCTTGGAGCACCTATTAGTCTTGGTGGGGCAAACGGCTAGGTAGCTGTGTCAGTATCAACACTGCCTGTAGTGTCCAAGAAGTGAAGCCTTTCCCAATCGTTGCAACTACAGAAGAGGAAAATCTTCGCCTGCTGAATTTCTTCTTCTCCTGTAACTATTAAAAGTGGAAGACCCCCAGCGAAGGGTTGGTTTTTTGGGGATTTTTTTGGCCAGTGTAGCGAACCTGCTGCTTCAATGAAACACACTTCCAGGTTTTGTGTGCAGCTTAATCAGAACGTGCTTTGAGTGCTGGGGGAAGGGCGCGCGGATTGGCCCCGCTGGTTTGCCGTGGGAAGAAGTGCTGGAATTCAGCCACAAAGGAAGAACAGTTTTACTTTCGGCTCCGGCTAACAGCCTGTAGGCCAGTGTTGTGCACTCCAGCATAGAGTTTAGCTTTTCAGTGCTGCCACACACTGGGTTGACATTTGCACTGAGCTATCCACTATGCCTCCAAGAGTTGTTTCCCTCTCCATCTCAGCAAGTTCAGAACCCCACTTACATTACACTTCCTTTGTCACATTGTTGCCCAGCTATCCTATCTGGGAGATCCTCCTGGAGCTCTCCACAATCAGCCTTGGTTTTCACCATTCTGAATAATAGTCACCTGAAAACCCAACCACTACCCTGCTCACCCAGCCTTTCAGATCATTTATGAACCAGTTAAATAGCACTGGTCCCAGTATCAGTCCCCACAGCTTATTTTCCTCCACTGACAGAACTGTCAGTTTATTCCTTTCTCTGCTTCCTTTTGCTTAACCAATTTTTAATCCATAAAAGGATCCCCTCAATTATCCAATGACTGCTAAGCTTTGGTGAGATACCACGTCAAAAGCCTTTTGAAAGTCAAAGTATATAATGCCTACCATGTCACCTTCTTTTTTTTCTTTTTGAAAACACATGCAGGATTTCATATATTTCTATTTTAAAAAACAAAGTAATGGTATAAAGGGGATACACAAAGGAAAATATATTATAAAACAATTATGTGTATCAGAAATAGTTATATATCACAGAGTGTATAAAACAAATCATTTTCCCTCAACACCCCTTTCATTATATATTTAGGACACTGTCTATAAAATACAATGGTACTTACTTCTGTTAGGGTACATTTATATTCAGCATTTTAGATTTCAAATTTCATAACTAATCTGTTTTACATCTACATTATTAGTTTAATCTTTACAGCATATTTCGTATTACATATTTTGTCCCTTTTACCTATTCACTGTAACTTTTAACAAATAGGTAATATATCAAAGTATAGAAGGAAAATCTATTATCTCATAATAAAGTAGAAGATATTTCTGCTCAAGATCCACTTCCTTATACATTTATATTCAAGGTGTTATATTTAAAACTTTTTCTCATTCTTCATTGCAATACATTTATGTACAATTTTTGAACTGTTTTTCATTCTAAATTTCTTCTACTTGCATAATACACACTTCATCTCCCCTCAAAGTTCATAATTAATCTATTTCTCAAGTTGCTAATTTCACCATTACTGCATATTCCACAAGTTTATTTCCCCATTCCCATTCTTCTAAGAGTGGACAGACATCTAGATTCCATTTTGCTTCATATATCATTCTAGCCATTGTCACCATATATTTGATTATCTCTTCCAAACATTTTGGTAATTTGTTTGGAAATATACCGAATAGCATATTCGTAGTTTCCATAGGGAATTTAAATTTTAATATGTTCTGCATTTTTTCAATGTATTTCCTTCTAATTTTTGCTTTTTTTTTACAAGTCCACCAGATATGAAAAGGGTTCCATCTATGTCTTGGCATTTCCAAAAATTTGCTTTGTAGTTTTTGTCTACTTTCTCAATATCCTTTGGGGTTGTTGTTGTTCAGTCGCACAGTAAAGACTGACTCTTCGCAATCCCATGGACTACATCATGCCAGGCCCTCCTGTCTTCTGTCATGCTTCGGAGTTTGCTTAATTTCATGTCCGTTATTTATTTATTTATTTATTAAATGCATATCCCGCCCTCCCCCGTAGGGCTCAGGGCGGCTTACATGGCAAGAAATCTTGCAATAATAAAACATCAATTAATTTAGTAGCATTTAAAACATATTATACAATTTAAAACCATCTTAATACAATAAAGTGCTCAAAACCTCAGTTCCGGAACCTCAGAGAGATGACAATCACATCCAAACATCCCCGGTAGGCATTCCGTGTCCTCAATGTTAGATGTTGAATTCAGATGTTTCTTCCTTCCTTCCTATGGCCTTTCCCCACCCCCCAAGGATGGTAATGTATCGTTGCATCGACGATAACACTAACCATCTCATCCTTTGATGTCCCCTTCTTCTTTGACCTTAAATCTTTCCCAGCATCAGGGTCTTCTCCAGTGAGTGCTCCCTTCTCATTTGGTGGCCAAAGTATTTGAGCTTTGGCTTCAGTATCTGGCCTTCCAGGGAACAGTCACGGTTGATTTCTTTTAGGACTGACTGATTTGATCTTCTTGCAGTCCAAGGGACTCTCAAGAGTCTTCTCCATCACCATAATTCAAAAGCATCTATTTTTCAGCGCTCAACCTTCTTTATAGTCCAACTCTTGCAGCCATACATGACTACTGGGAATACCATTGCTTTGACCATACAGACTTTTGTTGGCAGGGTGATGTCTCTACTTTTTATTATGCTGTCTAGATTTGCCATCGCTTTCCTCCCAAGGAGCAGGCGTCTTTTAATTTCATGGCTGCTGTCACAGTCTGCGCCGATCCGGGATCCCAGGAACATGAAGTCTGTCACTGCTTCCATGACTTCCCCTTCTATTTGCCAAGGAATGATGGGGCCGGATGCCATGATCTTAGTTTTTTTGATGCTGTCC
>NW_015165234.1:1169605-1184431 GCF_001447785.1 Gekko japonicus
CTTCCAACTCTATGATTATATGATTTCTTTTTCTTTGGGATGGTGGTGATTGCTGCCTCCTGTACAATGCCACAAACCTCCATCCATAGTTCTTCAGGCACTCTGTATATCAAATCTAGTCCCTTAAACCTATTCTTCACCTCCACTGTATATTCATCAGGGATGTGATCTAGGTCAAACCTGAATGGTCTAGTGGTTTCCCCAACTTTCTTCAGTTTAAGTCTGAGTTTTGCAATGAGGAGTAGCTCATGATCTGAGCCACAGTTAGCTCCAGGTCTTGTTTTTACAGACTGGATAGAGCTTCTCCATCTTTGACTGCAAATGATATAGTCAATCTGATTTCAGTGTTGCCCATCTGGTGATGTCCATGTGTAGAGTCGCCTCTTAGGTTGTTGGAAGAGGGTGTTCGCTACAACCAGCATGTTCTCTTGACCAAACTCTGTCAGCCTTTGCCCTGCTTCATTTTGTTTGCATATGATTGAGGCAGCCTGACAAGTTCCCTCCTTCCACCTGGAAGGAGGAGGAGCCTCAGCCAGTTCTTTACCAGACTCTCTCAATCACACAGGAGAGGCTTGCCTATCCTTCACTCCTGTGCGATTGAGAGAGTCTGGTAAAGCAAGCTGCAACATGGCATCAGAACTGGAAAAAGAAGCAGGAAACTGTCAGGTCATTGCGGGTTGGATTGGAGCCCTCCGAGGGCCTGATCTGGCCCACGGGCTGCGTGTTTGACGCCCCTGGTTTAAAATAAGATTCCCAAATATGGTCTGGATGATAGCTAGATAAGGAAGTAACGTAATAACTCTATGAAAGTGCTTAGGAGAAACTCATATATAGTTTTTATGAAGATATTTGAGGGTTAGCAAAAAAAGGGTTAATGTTAAATCTCATCTCTATCCACAGCCAACAATTTAGCCAACAAGGATATGAATACTGGAATAACTAGTTTTGTCCCAAGGCAGCTATGCTTTTGCTTCAAAAATTTCCCATCTTCTCTGTTTATTTTAGCAACTTAACATTGAACAACATAGACTGAACTGATTGCTAAATTAATCTGTATGCCAGTAAATACAAGCCAATGTCTTTCACCCTATCAATTTTTGTACATTACATCAGTGCTTTGTGCAGTAACTAAATAGTTTGTTACAATCTTCAGGACTGTGTCCTTTGCACTAGAAACTGTACATACATTTTCTATCTCTATATATTCTGTGATTTCCTTCTCCTTTACCATTTATATTAGATTATAAGGTCTGAAACTGCATTGCAAAAGATGTAGCAGATGTAGCCCTTGAGGGTGGATGTCTGGCACCTGGAGTTTGTTGCTTCCAGGACCAAACAGTGGATCAGCACTGTCAGTTTAGACAGCATGACCCTTGCAGCTGGCAGTGGTGTCAATATTCAGTCCTTGATTGAAGCTTTGAAAGCTTCCAATGCACCATAGATAGCAACTACTGAAAATGGTAGGGAAAAAGAAGTTGGGACAGGTTGAGTACTCAGTGTCTCCTGTACTAATTTTTAAAAAAACAGAATCTAGATTCTTTACCCAGAGTAAATAATGGGAATGGTGTTAGTTTGCAGTCCTCCAAACCCATAATGCCATTTTTTGTAAACTTCTGCTTTTCTTAGTGTGGATTTTAGTGTTCAAAGATTGTTGACAATTCTGGCCGTATCTCTGCCACCAACTGAATTGTGCATTTGCCAATGAAAATATGTTTTAAAGCATATGAACCTGCTCAGGTTTTGAGGTCTACCAGGTTGAGGAGCGTTGCTATGAGACCCTAGCTATCTGAAGTATGATTGGTAGAGACTGGTGGGAGGGTCTTTGAACCTGTTGCCCCCTAAGTTGTGGAACCGCCTCCCCTGTGTTTTGGAGATCCTTGAATGAATTTTAATGTGGATGCATTGATATTGTCACATTTTAACTGATGTCTAGGTCCAGATAAGACTATCTATGATTCATAGTCTGGTGTTGGTGCTGAAAATGAATTCTGATAATTTTGTGGAGTGGAATAAAGCTGGTGAAATGAACCCCTCATGAAGGCCTGAGACCAGGTGTTTAAATTCCACATCTCCTGTGGTAGAGCAAGGTGCCTGTGGGGTCTGTTCTGCAAGGAGTGTTCAGTAAACCATTCTGGATGCTCCTTGTCATGCTAACTATCAGTTTCAGTGTTGTGTCCACTGACCGCCACTGGGGGTCAGCGCATATACCCGAGCTTCAGTCTGGGAAGACAATGGGGACTAGGATCCTAGTCCCTCCACTGGGGAACCAATGGGAGCCTTGGCGGGAGATTCAAACCCACCAATGGTGACCAAGGGGTGGTCCCCAGGTGTGTATATAGTTGGCCTGCCGGCCGTTTGTCTGCATGTCTTGTTGTGTGCCTAATAAAGCGTGCTATGCACCACGTCGTTGTCTGTCGTCGATCCATGCGGCTTCCCACTACACAATATTCAGTATTAAAGAAAAGTGTCCCTTAAATCAAAAGGCATCAGGATATCTCTCTGGGAAGTATGATTCCAGTGGTAACTATATAATTGGGTGTGTATTTTTAAAGGAGTGTTCAGTAAACCATTCTGGATGTTCCTTGTCATGCTAACTATCAGTTTCAGTATTAAAGAAAAGTTTCCCTTAAATCAAAAGGAATCAGGATATCTTTCTGGGAAGTATGATTCCAGTGGTAACCATATAATTGGGTATGTTTTTTAAAAAATAGACTGTTTTGATTTCCATTTATAATCAAATATTCCCAATGATAGCAGACTAGACAGTTTCTATAGCTGTCATACTACAAACAACAGGAAGCTGCACAAGAAATACCTCACAAAATAGGAACTTCCCTGTGTGGGTATTTGGCTCCCCCACAGCTGACCTTGTGCTCAGTCTCAAACACAACTATCTAAAAGCACTTGTACCTATTTCTTATAGACCAATGTAAGCCAATCCCTTTGATTTCCAGGGATTAAAAGATTGCTTTAACTGTCTAGATGAAGGAAGTTGGTGAGTCACCTATTTGTATGAAATCTCTTTTCTTCCCTTTTAAACACACTAGTTGGACAGATTTTTAGAAGTTCAGTTAATTTTCAGAGTGGTAGCCAAATTATTCTGTTGAAGACTGCCCGCCCAGGAGTTTTGTGGTTCCTAAAAGAGTAACTAATTTGTTGAAGCATAGACTCTAACCCTCTTCTATCAGGTACATTCAAGTTTCCCTGTTCTAAAAGTTTCAAAACTGCTCTGGACGTGTAGGATATTCCCAAGAACTGATCCAGCTACAGATAATGTCATCAGTAAATTATATGATCCAGTGAGTATTTAGGCATGCCAGTTCTTGGAAGAGGAACAACAGACAGCTTGGAAATCACTACTTGAAGATATTTGTGTTGATGATCGCAAGCTTTGGCTGATGGGCCCATTGTATACTTTCCCCATAATAGGATCTGACAGAAAATAATTCACAGGAAGGTGGTAATTTAACTTTAAGGTTAAGTGTACAGTTGAATTATGACTGCTGCTGCTTTCTCATCTGACAAATAGTGTATTCCTTCCTTCCCTGTCAATCTGAAGATTACCCCTGACTGGGAATTCTTTCTTGCCTGTTGTGGCTGTGTCCCAGTGCTCATGGGACAGAGCTATGCAGCAAATTGCTTGCATTCAGATTTCTTAGTTCAAAAAATTTAAAAACTGGTGGAAGAGGGGTGTTGAGGGCTTTTCCGCACAGCTCTATGAAAATGTGTCATATTAGATCGATCAGAGACCATGGCAGGACACAAAACAAAATAAACATGTGCAGATAAGCCTTGTAATAGCTCCTCCAGTATTTGAAACGCCAAACCTATAGTTAGATAACACACATCATATGTACTGAGATATGTCAAGACTGATATGTTACAGATTATACCAAGAGATATATATCTACAACTGTGATTCTGTGTGAAATTAGTTCACCAGTACAATTGGTTTGTGCATAATAGAAAGGTTTATTAAAGTATCTGTCTTGTTCTACATACATATTTTAAAACTCAGATTGGATTTTCTGGGACATAATCTAGCAATTCACAAGTGATACTAAATCATGTGGTTTTGAACATGAAATTGTATCCACGATCAGAAGATCTGATGAAAACAAGCATGCTTAGCAAAGAAAGGAGGAACATGAAGGCTATCACTTTCCGTGAAGATTAATACAGCTAATAAACTAACTTTTATTTGTAAAAGACAAGCAATATTTTCCCTACTTTTACCAATCTCCTCTTTTTCATTGTCTTTAGAGAATATTTTGCAGCTACAAAACTGATCATCTCTCAGATTCATGATGACATTCACACTTTTCTTGCATTTACTGATTAAAGATGCTGCTATAAATATGTATAAATAGGTTAAAAGCAGCAAAATTAAAGTATTGCAACTTGGACAGAAGTCAGATTTTCCCATAATATACAAGTACTAAGGAACCTGGTGTAAAAGCTTGTCTGTGCTTGTTAAAGCTTTATGTTACCTTTTCCTACTGAGAGCATGAAATTATTTGCATATAGTAATACTGCAGTTGTTTCAATTGCAGCCTCTAGTTTTACATGGGACCAGTTCACATGTTACAAAGCTCCCATGGTCTGGAAATTTCATGTCCCAAACTTAGTTTCCAGGTATATGAGGCCTGAAGCAGATTGGGACCACAAGGCACAGAGACTCCCCTGCACCATTTTCCCGATCTGAAAGTGTCCTGGGCAGCTGCTGTTTATCCCACTGGGTATGTATAGCAATCAGTAGATTTGGGGCTGTTTCAAGTTAGGGAAGGCTTAAATCCCCTTTCCCTGCTTACCATAGTCCCAATCCAAATGAAGCCTGCTGGTGCTTTGGAATTAAGTTCTGAGCACTTAATATCTAGTCACCAAGTCTTGTGGTGGCCACGTAGAGACAGGAGCACTTCTTAACATGTGCACAGGTCCTAAGCTTACAGTCAGATGTGCAATTTCCTCAGCATATGGACAAACATGACACAAAACCACTCAATAAACATCTCTAAAATAAAATGTTGACAAGCCAACCAGTAAGAAAGAAATTATCCCAAGCTTGGTTAATGATATGAAAAAGGGGCAAAATGAATATTCATGAAAAAAGAAACAACAGAATTTGTATTCCTCTGTCTGATGCAAAAGCAATTAAAACAATCAACAGTCAAAAATACGTTTAAGTTGGGATTGCCAAGTGAAAGGGAAAGAAACCTCCTCTTGTCCTTGTAAGAGTCACTTGATGGACGGATGCATCGGTGAAGTATTTCTTAGCATACAGATAATCATTATCATCTGCTAGTGTCTCTGTATTGAGCTTATTAAAGGCACAGGTACAGCAACACACTGAAAAGTTGGCAGCCCTGCTTTCAGGATTTCTTATTAAAAAGTCCTAAAATATTCTTTCAAAGGAACAAAAAACTCCTTAATTAGTGTGGCTGGCCGCTCTGAAAAAATTCTTTTTCTGCATATGTCCTTTGCCAGTTTAAACAAATCCACATATAATGATGCACCAGAATATTTGCTAGAAAAGAAATAGAAACACAACATTTATGTAAATATTCAAACATATGCCTGGACATCTGTCCTTCCCTTAATACACAGATTTTTATTGCAACTATTTGCTTCCTCACCTCAATATTCCTCCCCTTGCAGTGAGAAATGTTATAACGTCTCACAGGGCCATTTCACTTCCTGGCAAAGGAGTGTAATTGAACACCTGCATGATAGGCAGACATCTCACAAATAGTTTTCACCATCACTACATTTCTGTGCATGACCGTTTCTTTAAAGCAGGTGAAAGGTGGCTAGGAGAAAGGTGGCCATCTAGAATTTGTTCACAGCCTTAATGTGAAACCCATGTTTCTTCTACCCTCTTGTTCTCTCTCCCCTTTGACCCATTTTATATAGCACCGCACATAGTTATGATTTGACAGCTTATGGAATGAAAAAAATCTTGCTAGGAATATCTTCAAGGCTGCTATTCTACAGATACAGTACTACTATATTGTAATGTACCACTTCTGTGTATCTGGAGATCACACTTCAGGGACGAGGGGGGGGGGCACATCTCTCAGGGCCAGTCCATAGATTACAGTCAGCAGATGCTCATGGATTTAAAGTAGTGTGTCATTTTTTTCCCTTATGTAGATTGCAGTGTTCATGCAAACAAAACACTTGTTTCAGGTGATCAATTAAATGCATATAAAAGTGTCCTGACTTGGATAGCCCAGGCAAGCTATCAGAAGCTAAGCAGGGCTGACCCTGACAAGCACTTGGAGGGGAGACCTCCAAGAAATATCAGGGCTGGGACACAGAGGCTGGCAATATCAAGCCACTTAAAATCTGCCTCCATGCCTGAGGACTGGAAGGTAGCTAATGTCACTCCCATCTTTAAAAAGGGTTCCAGAGGCGATCCGGGAAATTACAGGCCGGTCAGTCTGACGCTGATACCTGGTAAATTGGTGGAAACCATTATTAAGGAAAGAATTAGTAGGCACATAGATGGACAAAACCTATTCTGTAAGGGAAGATCTTGTCTCACTAACCTGTTAGTGTTCTTTGATGGGGTGAACAAACATGTGGACAAGGGGGATCCAATAGATATTGTTTACCTTGACTTCCAGAAAGCTTTTGATAAAGTTCCTCATCAAAGGCTCCTAAGTAAGCTCAAAAATTATGGGATAAAAGGACAAGTCCTTTTATGGATCAAAAACTGGCTAATTAATAGAAAACAGAGTGAGTATAAATGGGCAATTTTCTCAGTGGAGGGGGGTAAGCAGTGGGGTACTGCAGGGGTCAGTACTCGATCCACTGCTTTTTAACTTGTTCATTAATGATTTGGAGTTGGGAGTAAGCAGTGAAGTGGCTAAATTTGCGGATGATACGAAGTTGTTCAGGGTGGTGAAAACCAGTGAGGATTGTGAGGCACTCCAAAGGGATCTGTCAAGGATGGGCAAGTGGGCATCAACATGGCAAATGGGGTTCAATGTGGCCAAGTGCAAGGTGATGCACATTGGAGCCAAAAATCCTAAATATAAATACACATTGATGGGGTCTGAACTGGCAGAGACAGATCAAGAGAGAGATCTTGGAGTTGTAGTAGATAACTCACTGAAAATGTCGAGACAGTGTGTGACTGCAATAAAGAAGGCCAATGCTATGCTGGGGATTATTAGGAAGGGTATTGAAAACAGATCAGCCAATATCATAATGCCCCTATATAAATCAATGGTGAGACCTCATTTGGAATACTGTGTGCAGTTCTGGTCACCACACCTTAAAAAGGATATTATAGCTTTGGAAAAAGTGCAGAAAAGGGCAACTCGAATGATAAAAGGGTTGGAACACTTTCCCTATGAGGAAAGGTTAAAGCGCTTAGGGCTCTTTAGCTTGGAGAAAAGACGACTGAGGGGTGACATGATCGAGGTTTATAAGATTATGCATGGGAAAGAGCAGGTAGAGAAAGAGGTACTTTTCTCCCTTTCTCACAATACAAGAACCCGTGGGCACTCCATGAAATTGCTGAGCGGTCGGGTTAGAACGGATAAAAGGAAGTACTTCTTCACCCAAAGAGTGATTAACACTTGGAATTCACTGCCACAGGAAGTGGTGGCGGCTACAAGCATGGACGGCTTCAAAAGGGAATTAGATAAGCATATGGAGCAGAGGTCCATCAGTGGCTATTAGCCACAAGGTATAGCTAGGGGCTCTGGGGCAAGTGATGCTCTGTCTTCTTGGTGCTTGGGGGGGGGGTCAACAGTGGGAGGGCTTCTAATGTCCTGGCCCCACTGCTGGACCTCCTGATGGCACTGGTATTTCTGGCCACTGTGTGACACAGAGTGTTGGACTGGATGGGCCTTTGGCCTGATCCAACATTGGCGTCTCTTATGTTCTCTTATGTTCTCTTATCTGCCCTCACAGAGGAGGGAGAGCTGTTTGTTTAAAAAAGAAAATAAAAAGGTCCTTAGTTTAAGGTGTTAGAGGAGTCCGGGACCTCAGGGTGGCCAGTTTGGTCTTTAAACTTTAAAGGTACGTCCTCTCTTCAGGGCATGCTTTTCGGAACAGGGTGTTTTGCGCATGCGCGAAGATCGCCATTCTGTGGATGACTGCCTATGCGCATGTGCAAACTGAGTTAAAAAAACCCCCACCGATGCCCGCTGTGTGTGAACGGGCTTACAGCGATGGGCTCCGCACAAGTTTTTAGTGGACCTGATTCACATATTCAATCATCAAGTACACACAAATAAAGTGATGTCCATATATTAAGGAAGATTGCTGACTGCCTAAACAACAAAAAAAATTTTGTCCTATTCTTTTAACAGAGGCTGCCCATTCCCAAACCCAATCTGCATTTGCTATGTAAAGCTGTTCCATGCTGCTGTGGCACCAGCTTCCCATTTGGCTCAGTATAAAGCTCTCCTCTGTCTGCATCAGGACGCAAGTTGTTTAGGGAGAGCATGAGGGGGGGGGAGCAGCCTCCCAGGGGTGCTGGCAGGGCACTGCGCTGCAGGGAGGAAACGATACCTGCGACCCCCTCCCCCCGAAAGTAAAGGGGGGGCAGGAAAGACAGGACGAGCTGGGTAAAAAACACAAAACACCCAGCAGTCGCCAGGCAGGGTGTTCTGGAGACTGCCCCAGGAAATAACAAATGGTTCAGGGGGTGGGTGTGCTTCCAACCCCCCCCCCCCTATGATTGCAGAAAAATGTTCCCTGGCTGCTTTCAAATGCAGACAACTGGATTTTCAGCTAACTTGTGTCCTTTGTGACAATTTGCATATCTCCATAGAAAAGATGGGGGGGGATTCAGCTCAAGTTGTCTGCTTTTTGCTCACAGCGGCTCGACGGTGGGAAGGAGCAGTTGTACCACCTTAAAACCACATTCAGATAAGGCGGTGAGACCCTGGAGTCACCACTAAATGGCAATAAAATTATGCGGACAGTCGATGCTGAGATGAAACAAGAGGAGAGTGGATGTGGCATGAAATGCAGACAGAAATTTGTGAGACGATGTGAGATCATCTGCACAACGGTGGGAAATACCAATGCAGATTGGACCCCACACGTTCAAGTCTCTGTTAAAGGGACAGGGCTCTTTTCCTCCATGCAGTTGGCAACCTGAAATGTATGCACTGTCCTTTCTGTAGTCAGACCCCCTAACCAAAAAAGGCCTAAGGGCATTTTTAAAAATAAAATAAAATTGCCCTTTGTATCTCCCAGTTCTCTAAAGTGACTGAAAAACCAGACAGATCAGATTCACTTTCACAATGCTGTTTCCCATTTCTTTTCATGGCCTTAGCCAGAACTCAGAAATCAAGCATTCATAGAAAAGGTGTTCTCAGTATTCCAATAGAACCCTTAACTCTGTTACACTGTTGAGTTTAGGATTGCAGTGAAGCAAAAGTAAGACCCTCAAACAAGACATTTTGGATGCATCCCCACAAAGGTACGTTTATGGTTTCAGGTACCAGAAATGTAAATGATTTTAAAAGTCTGTCCTACAATTATTAATAAAAATGTACACATCTGAGTGTTGGTTCTGATGCAAGTTAATATTGACATACATGTAATGGAAAGCATTAATCAATGAGTTCAGTTCTTGGAAGAGTTTATGAAAAAAGACATGGTGATGCACTTCATGAATAGATCTTGCTGTAAGCATAGGCTACAGTTCAAAGTACTTTTGGTGAGGAATTAAGCATGGATTGTAGTGAATGAAGACTCTGTGTGTGTGTGTGTGTGTGTGTAAAGTGCCATCAAGTCACAGCTGACGTATGGCGACCCCAGCAAGGGGCTTTCAAGGCAAGTGAGAAGCAGGGGTGGTTTGCCATTGCCTTCCTTTGCAGGGTCTTCCTTGGTGGTCTCCCTTCTAAATTCCGACTCTGCTGAGCCTCTGAGATGTGATGAGATCGGGCTACACCATGCTGCCTTCCCTCCCTAAGGAACACTATATAATAGCTTATTTGCTAAAGCAGTGTGAGAAAGCACAGGAAAACCATGGGAAAAGCTCTGGATCCTTCTCTCTAACTCGATGCAAGGAAAACTTGGGGCCTTGCTTTCTACAAGACGTGGAAAAGGAGAGCAAGTGAAGAAGCCAATGGAAAAATGAGACTGGAGATGCACAGCTTGTATCCACTCTGACTGCTTTGGACCAGCACAGTCTTCAGCTTGATAGCACAATTTCATGGTAAGCACATTGCACTATAGGCTATGGGGAGTTTTTGTGTTCAGTACCAATAAGATCATTTCCATGCTGGGAAAGAATTCACCCATTGCTCAGTCACTTATGCGGCAGGTGTTAATGACATAGAGCCTTTTCAGAAGAGTATTTTAAAATATTGGCTATGCACACTCTTTATAGCCCCATCACATTTCCTAGTCAGTGTGCATATTACACATAATAAATACAAGTTCTTAATAAAGCAAATATTGTGAATCCACTGACTGATCACTCTTGACAGTGCGATCCTAAACAGAATTATGCCCTTCTAAGCCCATTGACTTAAATTGTCTTCAAAGACTGCCCTGCGGCATGAGAGAGGAAATGGCCACTGCAGGCCAACAGAAAAGGGAAACTGGGGGGAAACCCAGGGCCTGGAAGCCCTGTGGCCACAACTCTGAACTGGCATCCACAGCGGCCAGGGGAAACTACAGGGGATTATTGCTGAGTGGGAGACACTCAGCTCAGCACTGTCTTCCTGGAGTCTCCCTTTGATTTATATAAAAGAGCCTCCAAGGGGGCTCAAAAGGGAAGATTATACTTTCCCCAGAACAGTCCTGCGAAACAGCCCATTTTACCTGTTAACTGATGGAATGTTGCTCCATATGTGTACAACATTCTGGATGGTGCTTTTGTCCAGCTTGATCCTCATGGTTGCGTCAGTCTTTTAAAGGAACAAAAGCAAATGTATGCTTCAATAGTTGAAAGGACATCATCACGACAATGCCAATAGTGTACAATACAAATGGGAAAAACATTTCCCAGAAAAGTTTCAAGAGCTTAGGATAAACAAAGAATAGAACACATGCTCATCAGGATGAAGAAAGACCCACATGCTCTATGTAGTGTTACATACCCAGAGTGCTGTTCATATGGAGTATGCCCAAAGTACGTTGACAGGGATTGGGTTGGTGTGGATCCAGTACCGACCGCTTCTGTTATGCTGTTCCTTCTTCTGCCCCAGTCATGAACTCTACACATGGGGACCAGTGTTCCCTCTAAGCTGAGTGAGCGTGAGCTCGCTCACAGTCTTTTAGCCTCCGGCTCACACCTTTTTGTCTTAGCTCAGGAAGGGTGGCTCTGGAGCCAACTAGTTTATGCAGTAGCCAAATCGCTCGCTCACAACTTTAAGGCCAGTAGCTCACCAAGTAGAACTTTTGCTCTCAAGACTCCACAGCTTAGAGGGGGCATTGATGGGGACGATGACTGCATAACCAGTTCATGCTCTACACCTTGCACAACATACTTGCGCAGTTTTAGCACAGGGAAAATTCTGGTTTATTCAACTCCTGTACTAATGGGCCATGCGGAAAGATGGTGCATGGGTATGTGCAGATGAGCGCAGAAGAGGTACAGTGAAATGCTTAATAACTAGACCAGTTAAGATTCATGGTTTTGAATTTCACAGAAGAATAATTCAAAATATTTCTGTGCCAATTGCTTTCTGAGAACAGAGGCTTTTTTTTGAGTGTAAATTATGTGTGGGGCTGGCCCACACATTCATTTCTGGTCACTTCCCCATTGTGAATTTCCACTTCCCAGTCTTGCTGTGGTTACAACATGACTCTTCGTCATGCAGCAAGTTCCCTTGCCAGCAAAAGATATCCTGTCCAAAGTTTGGAGGCTAGCGAGGGAACTCTACGCATGACAGAGTGGGGTGTCACATGGTAGCTGGAGTGAGATGTTACAGTGTATTGGTAGAAGTGACTTCAAGGAAACCACTAGAACATATGTGGTTAACACATAGACTAATCTTCAGACTGAATCCACACAACACTCACTATATACTCTCAAATCAATAACCAAACTGTGGCCAAACTTAAGCACAAGAAAATCTTCCCAGAGAAAACTGATTTATACAGTGGCCAAATTACTTGCTCACAACTTTAATCCCAGTAGCTCACAAAGTAGACTTTTTGCTCACAAGACTCCACAGCTTAGAGGGAACATTGGTTAACACACAGACTAATCTTCAGACTGAATCCACACAACAGTCACTATACTCTCAAATTAATAACCAAACTGTGGCCAAATCTAAGCACAAGAAAATCTTCCTGGAACTGGAAAAGGCATGCCAGTCCCAATCAGGATGATACCCCCGCCCATGTGAAGGTATTACTTCACAGATAACCTTGACTATTTTTACCCAAGGTGTAAAATTTACATCTTTAGAAAAGTAATGAATAAATTGCACTCTGCCAGCACTCAGGGGCTACCTTAGACACCTTTCTAACAGGGAGGAAAATGGAAAAATACATTTCCCAAGTGAGCCTTTAGGTAGGAATCTATGACATTTGAGATATAAATAGGTGACAGCCATTTTACCACATCTTCTGCACTGCTATGTATGGGAGAAGACCCGCGTGAGCTGAAACTGTTGGTTTGTTCAAGGTGCAGCTCAGTAAAACCCATTTCAGCATATCTGTTACATGTAAAAATTGATGGCATTGGTGGAAGTGGTTGTTTATTGTTTATACAGGTAGTGACATCGTCTGTCAGTTTGTAGCACCAGGAAACTATACTACTGAAAATCAGACAGAAACAGGGAAATAAAATTCCTGTAAGCAACTTGTAAAATTCAGTAAAAAACAGTAAAATTCCTGAAAGCAACTTGTATGGCTATTTACCTTTAAAAAACGACAGGCTGCATCCCTGGTTTCTTCTTCCAGGACCAAATTATCAAGAAAAATCCAGAAAAAAGGCCTGCTTCTTTCTGGGGGTCTACTGTATTGAAGAATACGAACGTATTGATAAATATACCAGGCTAGAGAGGGAAAGAAGCCAGATGAAGATAGTCTCTGAAAATGGTCTTTGGAAAATTCAACCAACAAACAATCTCCCCAACCCCCAAAAGCAGTTTCCTCTGATGAGAACAGTTGCCCAAGATCATAAGTTCAGAGTAATTGGTTGGCTGATGATTCACAAGTGGCTGCTAATAGTTAGGAGATAGTCTCTCGATTGCTGGAGGGAATCCGTCCATGAATGAGATATTCCTAAGTGCTTGGCAAAGGTGGTATCTCTATAGCTGAGGGGAGGGGCAGGTATTATGTAAGACAGAAGATTGTGCAGTTTTGAAGAACTGGAGACAGAGAGATGAGAGTTTCTAGCTGGAGTTAGCTGAAACTGGTGATGTGGTCTTGGGCAATCATCCAAATTGCTCCCTAGGGATCTGGTGAAGTTATGCCCATCTGGTTATGCCTGGGTTATCTATATATCTAATAGCCAAGATGCCCCCTCTGTGCGGATATCTAAATCCACACATCGGGAGCACATGGAGGGTAAACAGATTTTCCTGCACACTTGGGGCATACTTCAATTCCCCCCAAAGTAAAAGAGCATTCCCTGTGCATGCACAGAGAATACACTTACCACTGGGAACTGTGGCAGAGCCATGCAGGACTCACGGCTGTTGCTGCTGGTGGGTAGTGGTGGAGAGAAGCCTTGGCAGGACGGTGGCTGGGAGCCACGGCTGTTGCTTCTGTCAGCGGGAGGGGGGAGAAGCCTGGCAGGCCCAGCAGCTAGGAGCTTTGCAGGGCTTGCCACTGTTGCTGCTCTTGGCAGGGAGGGAGGCCTTGGTGCTGTTGCTGCTGTTGGCGGGGGGGGGAGCCTTGGTGGGGCTGGCGGACTGCCTGCTGGGCTCACCTGTGGCTGCTGCCACCTTCTCCTCCATGCAGAGCTCCTGCTGCTTCAGCAGGCCAGTCACCCGGGAGCTGCAGGAAATACTCCCCCCTGCGTGTATCGTGGGTCCCGTTTCTTGTCTATATACTATTTCCCAGACTTTCCCCTCATGCAGATACTTATTTCTGCCACCACAGGGCTCACTCTCCCTCAACTGCTTTTCCTATATACTCAAGGGCCTTCCTGGTCCTGCAGAAAAATCCAAAAAGTAAAAAACAAAATAAACCCCCTTCAGGGGTGTTTGAATTCCCCCCAATACCTTTTGAAATGGCCTCTGCAGTGATCTAACTCCAGGCATCAATGGCGAGAGATTAGAATTTTTTTTGGGGGGCTTCTAACTGGCTCTGTTGGTAAAAGGTAGAGGGAGGGCCCTTTCCAGGCCTCTTTTGGCCTCTGAGTGAGCCTGGCCTGACAAGGGTTGCCAGTACTAGGCTGGGGAGTTCTCTAAGGAGGAGGGCTGGGTTTGGGGAAGGGAAAGGCCTCAGCTGGGTATAATGCCACAGAGTCCACCCTCCACAGCAACCATTTTCTCCAGGGAGACAGATCTCTCTGGTCTGGAGTTCAGCTGTAATTCTGGGGGGTCTCCAGGTCCCACTTGGAAACTGGGAGCCCTAGGCCTGGCAGCAGTCTAGGGTTGCCAGATGCCCCCTGATTTGCAAGACTCAGCTAGACCCAGCTGTTTGCTACTGTTCATCAGCAGTCACCCTATGAAAGACAGTGAGGTGCAGCAGTTAGAGCTTCAAAGTAGGGTCTGCAAGACCCAGGTTCAGATCCCCATCTTGCAGTGGAAGCTGACTGCGTGATTTTGGACCAGTCACATATTTTCATCCTAACCAACCTCACAGGGTTGTCATGCAGATAAAAGGAGGAGAGAATAATGCAAGTTGCTTTGGTCCCCACTATGGAAAAAGACTGTAATTTTCCTAGGA
>NW_015165234.1:1185128-1204872 GCF_001447785.1 Gekko japonicus
AGGATGAAGCAAAGGTGTGAGGAATGGGATAACCATCCTGCAAGTTTCTTGTGGGTCTCCACTTGTCTATATACTAATAGCCAAGGGTCCCCTCTGTGTAAGGATACTTATTTCTGCAGATCTGGAGCACATGGAGGGTAAAGAGGTTTTTCTGCACACCTGGGGTACTTCCCAGGGTTGCAGAAAAATACAAAAAGTTTTTAAAAATACACAGGGAGTTAAAACCCTCCAAATTTAAAAAAAAAACCCAAGTTGTCTACACTTGCGCAGTCTGGACTCATGGTCCCCTCAAGCCAGACTCAGAGATTCGCTTGGCAGCCAGCCTCCCGCAGCCAGCAAGATGGCCCTGAAGCCGTGGGGCAGGCGCGACCTGCCTCCTCACAGCCAGCAAGATGGCCTTGGAGCCACGGGGCAGGGGACGCCGCCGCCAGGTCTCTCCCAGGCGAGTGGCCTCCCAACAGCCAGCAACATGGCCCTGGAGCCACGGGGCAGGGGATGCCACCACCGGATGCCTTCCAGGTGAGCCACCTCCCCACTGCCAGAAAAACAAGGATAAAGCTGCAGAAAGGGAGGCAGAATAGGTGGAGATTGTGGGGGGGGGGAGAGAGAAATACGGGAGAGAAAGAGAGGGACAGAGTAAGAAGGGGTAGAGAAAAGAGAACATTGTCTGAGATCTGAGAAGGGCTGGGTTAAGAGAGGGGTGAGACATACAAGGGGTGAGAGGAGAAAGGGGGTAAGAAAGGATTCCTAGAGAAGAGGGTAGGGAGGAAAGCTGACCTAGAAGGGGTGAGAGGAGAAGGGGAGGTGAGGGAAGATTGATAGATAAGGGGTGGGTGCAGAAAGACAGGAGGGAACTTCGACAGAGAAGGGGGGAGAGGGAAGCACAGGTGGGGGAAATGCCCTGTCCTCACAAGTTTCTTGCGGGTCTCCCCTTGTATTTGTATATTTGTCACTAAAGCGAATAATTCTCTTGTGCTCTCTCAGTGAAAGGAAATGAGCGGCAATATCTCCAGGGCCTTTGCAATACTCAGGGAAGTGGGAACATAAACTGTGTTTAGGACTGGATAGTCTAATGGCACCTTTAAGACCAACAAAGTTTAATTCTGGGTACACAAAAGCTTATACCCAAAATTAAACTCCGTTGGTCTTCAAGGCACCACTGGACTCAAACTTGTTTTATTGCTTCAGACCAATATGGCTACCCACCTGAATCTAAGACTGGCGTGTTTGTCTAACCTGCTTTATATCAGCATGATAATAATACTATAAACATTGTAAAGCAGTTTGCCATGACAAATGCCACTAAATAGCTATGATTCATGTACAAAATTATATTGTATACATTACCAGGTGGATGCTCATATGAATTTCCAAGGGCAGGTGTAGAGCCAAATACAACATCAAATGGGCCCCATTCCTCGATCTAAAAAAATATCACAAAGCATTTTCAATAGATGGATTGGAGGAGGAGCACCTTTCATGCTGTGGTTTTTCATGCAGTTTGTTTTACTGACATTCAGATGAGCAATAGAACTTCTACCACTTCCTTATCTATATATCTAGTAGCCAAGGACCCATTATGCGTACGGATACTTATTTCTTGCGATTGGGGGCACATGGAGGCTCAACAGAAATTCCTGCACATTTGGGGCACTCCCCTGGTGTGCAGAAAAATCTGGCATGTTTAAAAATATATACGAGGGATACTTAAATCTCCCCAAAAGTAAAATGACGTTCTCTACGTATGCGCAGAGAACGTACTTACTGATCCACCCAAGGGAAGCTATGCTGCTGCCTGCACTGCAGGTATGACTGCTGGGAAGAGCCGTTGGTGCCACGAGGACACGCCAGGCACAGATCATCCCAGGGGAGAAGCCTCGGTGGCCCAGTGGCAAGGAGCCAGACAGGGCTCCCTGCCATTGTCACAGGGGGGAAGCTTCGGTGGGCCCGCTGTCTAGCCTGGGTGGGAAAGGAAGGATGGGGGAGGGTAGCGGCAGCAGTGAGGCCAGAAGCTGCATAGGGTCCATCCAGGATCTGTGGTTTTTTAGGGGGGGAAGGTTGTGTGCAGGATCTATTTTGGGGGGGCAGGCTGCTGGGTCACCTGGATGGGAAGGGAAGGATCAGGAAGGTCCAGGGGGCTTCATCCCTTCCTCTCTCCCCATCTATTTGCTTTCCCCCTTTTCTTTTCATTTCTTCTTTCCATTTTTTCTTTCCATTTCTTTCTTACATTAATTCATTCATTCAATTCTGTCTCTCTCTCTCTGCAGGGGCTTGGCATGTGCCACTGTATGTTCTAGAGGCTGGATAGGCAAGTGTGGTGGGAAGTTCCAAGACAATCTTTTGAAACTGGGAGCTGTCCATTATTGCTGAGTCTAGCCTCAAATTTTAGGAATAGAAGAGGTGTTTTGTATGTTTGTAAACTGAAACTCAACACATTGTGCAACATTTTGTTGCGGGTCCCCTCTTGTCATCAACTAATGCTGAAGCTGCTGAATGGCTACCACGCTGTCATTAACTGTTCTAGCTAGCTCAGTATCAGTATCTTGTGAAAGCTCATGTGACTAAGCAATTGTCAGCAGCCAGTAGCATCATGTAGCTTGACCACGGAGTGTCAGTTTGAGCAAAAGTAATTCTGAATGCACACCACGCTATTATGAGCCTAAGGCTGGAATCCTGTGACCACTGACTTCTTGGTAGAACTTTCAGAGCAACATGTAAAGCACATAATGCAGAATACATGGTTGCCAGAAATCCCTCAAAGAGTTCAAATTTAGGCAATATGCTGCCATCTGCTACAGAAGAAAAGGTAGTGAAGAGAGTTGATGGCATAGTTTATGGGCACTACTGTAATGGCTTGCTTGTACTCAAACCCAATAAGAAATGTAGTTGAAAGTATTTTGGGGAAGTTAAAGCTCATGTGCTGGCATTTTGGTGCTGACTATTCCCGCATCTATTCATCACTGGGAAAAAGAAGCATACATGTTGGAAGGCCATGAGGAGTTATGAGGTAGGGAATAAATATTTGAGAAATTCCCTCAGATTCAAATCTTCCCCTCCTGGATACTATAAGATCTTAAGGTCTTGGGCAGGCCTATTTTTCCATCTCCTTTTTCTTTTATTTTTTAAAGGATTCTCAATGGCGTTCAACATTTCCTGCCTTTTGGAAGGCAACAGGCACGCTCAGTCTTCATCAGGTGACTGGGGTGGGGGTCATCTTGTGCTTTAATGTACCATCACATGAATATGTATACCTGAAGAGTCTTTCAAGTATGCCGAAGCCCCTACTTAGCTGTCATCCCGAAAGGCATTCTCTACTTAGAGGGAATGATGATGATATTCAAGAGCTGTTATTCAACCACTGAAGCTGAACAAAAGGATGACAGGGACATCAGTGGTCAAGAGACCACTCAGTGGAAAAAACACTATTCCTGATTGAATTAGAGATCCTGAGAATGTGCTTTGAGCTCTCTTTGTTTGACTGTAGGATATGAACAAATGTAGTGTCAAAATACAACACTGGGTTTCACCTTTGGCATCACAACTTACTTCCCACTGCCCCTTGGCCAAGAAAAAGATACTGTACCTAAGCCAGGCTGCATCCTTCGTGGCACATTTTCATTTTTTGAGGTACCAGTGGAGCAGAGAGGAGGCAGGAGACCCATCCCTCAAGCGGTGAAAAGAAATGCCCTGAAGCCATGCACTTCTCTTTACCACTTGCTCACCTGCCCCCTCCTGCTATTGGGAATAATATCTTATTGATGGATACCTGAAATGGTTTCCACAATAGGCCACACACCCCACACCCCCGCAGACCATTTCAGGTCAGAAAAATGTTGTGGGGAAGATAGCTAAAGCATGTTCTTCATGCATACCACAGCTGTGATATGACTTGGGCACTGCACATCTGATAACTGATGAGAACCTGCAAATCACACATGACTATTACACAGGATCCTGTGTCAAACTCAGAACCTCATTTGCCCTGTATTTTCTGTATTTTCCTGTATCTTGCTGTGGAGGGTAGTGTGCAGGGTGTGTGTGCAGGGTGTGTGTGTGTATGAAAGCCCTTCACTTAGGTGCTAGGCAACTATTTTTAAAGGAGCCTCCCATCCAGGAAGAATTCTCAATGACATTGGACACTGTCTTGGCTACCTCCCTTGTTGTAGATAATATAGTGTCTGTTGGCAGGTGGGGGGAAGGAGAGCTAACAGTGCACGCTTCTTTTAGGCGGGATGTGTGAACAGAATGATTGGACGGGACACTGGGGTGGGGGCTTGTTTAAATCATGTATAACTGGTTTTGGCGCCAATTGGATTAGAGTTTTTTTCTTTTTTTGCCCCCTGAAGGGATTTTTTATTGCTTTTCTAATAAACAACAAAGAAGTAGGGGAGGGTGTCTATAAACTATGGGAGAAAGGAAAGAAAACCACTAAAAGACCAAGAGATGGAAGCCATCATAAAAGCTTCTATAAAAGATTAATATAAATTAGTAATTATCTTAAGGATTACATTTCATGTGATCTATGTAGATATGCTTGTCTTATTAAAATTAAAATGTCTGTTCAAAAATAATCGCAAAAAGATTGTTAGTAGCTGTTATGGCAAATTTCAGAGTCCTTCAGCATCACTTCTTCCCTCTTCTGTTCCTCAACTGATAGTCTCTTTTGGGGGCAGCTGCCTCCAGTTGTGAATCTGAGTCCTCTTCAGGAGTTGAAGAGCCTTGATCATTCCCACTTCCTTCAGCGCTGTCATCATCTTCTTTGCCGTCCTCTTCTGTAGAGCCAAGTTGCTGCTTCAGGAACTCTTGTGCTTTAGAGATGGTGTTGATTCTTATTTTCTTCTCGTTTATCTTAAACATGATGCCTTCCGGCACATGCCACCTGTAGCCAATGTTGTTTGTTTGTAGAAACCTTGCCAAGTCCTTGAAGTTTTTTATTTTCTTCCTAATTTCAAACGGAATGTCTTTTAGAACTTTTATTTCCTTGCCATCGATTCTTAGGAGTGTTCCTTTTTTTTTTTTTTTTTGGTAAAAAAATTTTTTTTTTTTCAGGAATACTAATTATATAAAATTAAATCATTTCGTTCTATCAATTGTCTACCCCATTCCCAGTTCCTCCCCTCCCTCCTATGGCTTCCCACAATGCTTCCACCCCTGCTCCAAATTACTTCATATCATCAACAATATCAGTTTCTTATCATTACAATCTAAAGATAACATCATTTGACTTAATATTGATCTAAACATATTAATTTTTGTTTCACATCCCAGTTCTTTTCCAGATATATTTTAAAGTCACTCCATTCTTGAAAAAACACGTCGTCTTCTTTGTTATTCAACTTCTTCATAATTTTGTCCATCTCTGCCATGAACAGAACTTTTTGTATCCAGTCTTCAATTTCTGGCACTTTCTCTGTTTTCCAAAATTGTGCATAAATCATTCTCGCTGTTGTGATTAAGTACCAGAGTAAGGTCTTTTTAGTTGTATTGACTTCCTCCATTTTCAATCTTAAAAGCAGAATGATTCTTAGGAGTGTTCCTGATGTTGCTTTTAGGATTAAATCCCTCACATGTCTTTTGGAGAATCTGACCACTATCTCCCCTGGCAGATTTTTCTTCTTTATATATTCTGGATATGATCTATAGACCACATCCATTTCGCTTAGAATATAAACCGCTTTTAAATCTGCAATCGGGTCCAAGGCATCACTCAAAACCTGTTCCAGATTTTCCCCTTCCATTTCTGGAAGCCCTTGGAATCTTAGGACAAAGGTGGCTTTTTCCGTTTGTAATTGTAAAAGCTGCGATTCTTCAGACATTGCTTTCTTTCCCAACACTCGTATGTGCTTTTTAATCTTTTTAGTTTTGGCATCCATCTCTTTCATTGTCTCCACAGTCTGGTCTGTCTTTTTATTTATTTCACTTAGCTGGAGTTACTGGGCTGCAAAGCTCTGATTCAATGTAGAAAGCTGCTGATCGATATTTGTCATTTGGTCCAGCAGAGGGCACAAAGAGTTTACTAACATCTTTGACATCTCTATGGAAGTCTCAGATCGCGAGACCATGCCAGCTGGACTCAGACTTCCTGAAGAAAGTTTTGCTTTAGCTTATCTTTCTCCAGTCTTTTGCCTGCCATCTTTGGGGTTGTTTACTTTTGAAATAATTTGCTGAAAGTCTCTAAAGTTTGCTCAAATGCTTTTCAACTTTTGCAACTTTCTTTGAACAGTTTCTCCTTTGCAGTGCAACCTCACCCCCTTTTTTTCTTGGACTTTTCTTTGCATTTGGGGAGTTTCCTCCCCCACTCGCTTGTATCTCAGGGGAAGGGGCTTTCTGCTTTCTCAATGTTTACGCTTGAACAAAACTCACAGTCAATGTCAGTCCACGGATCCATCTCCGTCTTTAGACTGTGCTAGAGGTATGTGTGTGTGCTCGGCTTCCACGTGCTTGTCCCGGCCAGTGGCTCAAGTCCCATTGTGGGCGCACAGCAGTGGGACCATCGGGGTAGAAGGGCGCCTCGATTCTCGGGCAGCGTGCCAGAGAAGAGGCGACCCTTTAGCGCTCCATGGCTAGAAACTCATCACAAGAGTCCCTGAGGGGCATGTACGATCATGCCCCCTCCCTATTACTGGCATATGGATTGCATCCCGGGAGCTCACCGGGGAAGCGTCTGCCATTAAGTCACCAAAACCCGGAAGTCCCGATTGAATTAGTTCTGACACAAGTGGTCACAACTTGACACAGGCACATATTTCAATAAACAAATCACTTTCCAGTGAGTGTTGTTGGAGATACTTTTGTTCAAGAGTCTGACATCCTGGACCCAACCTGAGTACTCCATAATGTGTGATCAGCATATTCTCCAGTAGAAGGATGGGGAAGAGGTAATAGTAACAGAGCGGCCAGTCACTGTAGCATATATCCATGTTGGATTTGCTTATATACTCAAATTACATATAAAGACTGACTCATTTCTAGACATTTTGCAATTTTCTTCTCCATCTCCTCCATAGGTCATCTGGATAAAAATGGCTTACACATTTCCCTTTCTATCTCCACAACAAAACAGTCTTGCAACTTACTTTTTTTAAAAGATAGCTGGGAATTCAGAGTGGGGCATGATATATTCTGAGGGAATATCACCCTGAGGTGTTCCCTGTAGGTACAGGCCAACTTTTAATGTAGAGTTTGTCTGGAGTTAGTTACTTTTAACAGCATCTCCACTAGTTCTTAGAGATTCCCCAATTGCAGTTAACCAGGTTCTCATAGAAGAGGGAATGACTCTTAAACTGGCTTACATGTAGTGTAGATAGTATCTAAAGCAGACTTCCTGTACATTACTTAAAGTATGTACCTCTTTCCCAAAAAAAAAAATCTCCAGCAACAGGACTATATAGACCCCTCCCTCCATCTCAAATAGCTTGTCCCAGTTCTGATATGCTCATGTATTTAATGTATATTTTTCATAATTTTCAGGGCAAATCTGTCCTACTGCAGTTCACATCTATTTGATCTTGTCTCTTCCTAAATATTGCTCATTGGTCCCCACCCAAAATGTTCTCAGCTCTTCTCCAATCTTCCCTGGAACAAGGATGACTACTTTTTTTTAAAGCAGTTTTTCCAGTCTTCAGTTTTTTCTAGCCCACGTAAAGATTTACTGGTTGTCAATGCAGCCAGTTCACATGCAAACACATTATAAGAAACTTTCACTGAAACTTTATGTTGCATCACCTGTCAAATATGTGCCAACAGCACAATATCAAGAACACAATGCAGCAAAACATGCAGAGCACTACAGCAAAATCAACTGAATTTAAGTTAGTTGCAGCGAAATCCTTTCATTGCTTTCAGAACTTCTTAGAACTTAGTTGTTAGTGACGTGTGCCTAGAAGGGACACTCTGTGATAGAGTAGCTGGACTAGAATGAGGAAACCTAACCCTATTTGGCCATGAGGCTCACTGGGTAGTCTTTGGCCATTCATGCTTCTCCATTGTAACTGATCTCTCAGGTTGGTTGTAAGGATAAAAAGGAGAAGTGAGAACTATGTATGCTTTAAAAGGGAGATACAAATATGATAAAGAAGCCATGAAAATCTCCAAGCATCCCCCCCATATAATTTTTTCATAAATACTGAAGTTTCCTGTGAGATTACTGTTTATCACACTGATCCACAGAACAATGAAAGTAATGAAAAAAGAACTGGCCACAGTTATCTACATTTCTGCCTCATTAAAATGAATAAGGTTTAAGTGCATATAATTCTGTGAGATAATGACCACTGACTTTAGTGGGCATTTCAAACCCATTAAATATCTCACTAGTAATCAAGTTACTTAAATGTCCACTGTATTTCCACACACTCCAGCACAGAAATAAGTAGCCATAAAGTCCATTGAAGCTAGTGGGTTTAAACTTGGGTTAACCCTGTATTAGACAATGGCTAGCATCTATTGGTCCCCTCCGCAACCCAGCCAAGGTTTAAGGAATATGTCTCTGTCTACCCTGAATTTATAAAAAACCTATCATGCATTTTAAGAAGAGATTGGATTTAAGAGCCATTCTCTGATGGGAGGAAAATTTGATTTCCCTAACCCTACAGTAACCAGCAGTTATTTTATTTGAAGAACAAAACATACATACTTAGAAAGTACAAGTTAGAAAAAATGTGATTTAGTAACTTGTACTTACATGAGTTCTCACCACATCTGTGACATCATGCAGATACTTTACCCTTCCATTGCCCGTACTTTTCCCCAGAAACCCAAAGCATTTCAGTTCTGGAGAATAAAAACAAGAAATATGGAATTGCAGTCAGAGCCAAATATAGCAGTTCCATGAGAACATGCCTGTTGAATGATGATCTTTGGCTCATGAGTTATCCGTACTGAAAGATTCCCAAGATATTCTTGCAAAAAACTGGAGTTGCCAAGAGATCACATATCTCAACAGTTGCAATTTCTGGTGGGAGTTGTTGGAAACGCTGCTCAGAAGCAAAGATCAGCCATTTCAAACAAATTTACATGAAGCCATTATTCCTCAGACTTAAATGGAATGGCTGGTCGACTAATTAGCACTGAGTGACTGAGCAACGTTTCCTGTTTTTAATACAGGATCTGAAAATAATGCTTCTTGAGTCTGGGAAGGACATCAAGTGTGTTGACTATTCATAGTGGCTGGGCTACCCCCAGAGAGTTTAAGTGGCACAACAGCCACATTACTAGATGTACCACAGAATGTTTGGGCCAGAATGTTAATCTGGTGTGTTTTGTAGATACAAGCTGAACCCCTAAGAACACTTTCCTGGGAGTAAACTCCATTAATTAAAATGGGCCTCCTGAGCAGACCTGTTTAGGATTGTTCTTACAGTCTATAAACACAGTGATACTGTCAGAGAAGGATTAGCTGTAATGTTGCTCAAATCTGGCTATTTCTCTTTGGCCAGGCATCTGCCTGCCTCACATTTCTAAACTGTTCTTTAATTTCAAGATTTCTTAAAAATAATCTCACAATTGATGAATTGTGAAGTTTGCATAATCTTATATAAGGAAGAGTATAATCAAAAGTGAAGCATTTCAATGCAAGTGTTAAGCACTAATCTCACAATTGATGAATTGTGAAGTTTGGATAATCTTATATAAGAAAGAGTATAATCAAAAGTGAAGCATTTAAAGTCCCATTTATTCCAATGCAAGTGTTAAGCACCTATTAAAGTTTGAGTGGATTGTGGACACTTTTAAACAGAAATTGCTATGAAATACTTTAAGAATAAGCAAAATGTAATGTTTAAAAAAATCTTCAGATTCCAATAAGACACTTAAAGCATTGAACTATTGTAGAAAAGATTATATTTCTCTTTGCTAGTTAAATATATTACTGCCATGATATGTTTTAGTTGACCCAAACCAGCTCATAACATAATCTACCTTACTGCCTCCATTGGTCTGAAAAGAATCAGAAGTGGAACATCCACTCACCTATTTGCCGCCTCCCACATAATGTCACGGAATCCAGACCACAGCATGGCACAGAAAGGGCCTCTGCTATACAAATAGCTCTGAAGTGGAACATCCACTCACCTATTTGCCCCCTCCCACATAATGTCACAGAATCCAGACCACAGCATGGCACAGCAGATGCTCTACAGAAAGGGCCTCTGCTATATAAATAGCTCTGGATGACCCATGCAAGTGAGCCAAGCCACAGACTAGCATGGAAGCTGAAATATATCAAAACATGCAAGCTCAATTTCCCAGTTACACTTACCCTGAGTAATATTATCAAAAAGGGAGAGCACATTAATTGATTTTCTTTCCCATGGAGATAAAGGCTGGTATATCCAGAGATTCTGACACAATTGGAAAAAAAGGCATATTTTGCATAAGATATTTGCTTGTCAAATTTGGACACTATTAACTGCATTAATTTTTAATAGCTCATTATTCCACTAGTTACACATTAATGAACTCTAGAAGCCTTTCCCCGCCTCCATGAATGGATACAATCATACTGGACACTTCCCAGGTCTCTATCAACCCCCTTGCCCCTACTTTAGGAAATAGGGATGACAGTGGTATGATTAAGACAGATATTTTGACTAACCTCTCACCATGCAAAACTGAATATAGTGAAGCAACTACTGTTTTTTGTATACTGAGCTCTAATTCTCCCTGGTCAATGGGTGTGCAGGATTCCTGGTGACTGATGTCCATCTGGGTGCATCTTTTATGTCCTTTCCCCTCACGGGACAAATAAGAACGGAGGCAGGGCAATTTGAATAAGGAAGATTCACCCTCCCCCTGTGCCTGAGCCCTGATTTGGATTAACCTTCCCTTATAAATTTTATTTTTTTTTAGGATTTAGTGGAAGCATTGTGGATCCTGGTTGCAAATCTCTAGTAGTAGATGGTTTAACACCAAAGAAACTCAACATGTTAAGTATCGATTTTGCAAATGACCATGTGGAAGTATCATTTTGCTGGATGAACTTTGCTGCCATCTGGTGGAAACAGACCTTATTTTTCACCTTTGTCCAAAAGATTTCTACATAGAAGGGTATGTTATTTGCTGCTAGAACTGTGTGTGTGTGAATTTTTCTCCTTGTCTAAATGACACCTCTGTCAGAAAGCAGAATATTATTCTGAGCTCTACATCCTACACCAAAATTTACTCCGTTAATTCAAAGATAAGAAATCCTTGCATCTGTAGAAGTGTAACTGAATGTTCCCTTACTGATTCCCGATCATAGAAGAACTTCAGTTGTGTACGCCAGTTTGTCCTCTTCTTCAGAACTCCATGGACATGAAAAGGCAAACACAAAAAACAAATCCATGGACTAATTTTTCTGACTTCCTCTGCTGTTCCTTGTCCAACAAGTTCGTCTAAACACTTTGTGCAATACGATCTGAAAATATTAAAAATGAAAGTCTTAGAAGGTGTGAACTACTTTCTTTTAACACTTTCTTTGAACACTTCAAAATTCACAACAGATGCAAATAATTATTCTGCTGTTTCACAATGTACCTTAATTTTGGGATAGCTTAGACATTACATCAAAAGGTAGTGGGGCTTCAAGTGCAATACCCAAAGTATGAACTTATGCATCCTCTCCCACCTTGAAAGGTTCACATTTCCCTCTCAAGATAAGAACTGATAGGGGAGATATGCAAGTTCCTACTTTGGATGATATACCAGAAATGTACAAAAGATAAGTTTCCTCTCAGTTTTTCCCCCTTGCCTGAATATTCCCTTTTCAGGCTTCAACTGAAGCAAAACTCAGGTAGATTAAAAAGTCATTAATATTTAGGGTTGCCATCTCTGGGTTGGGACATTCCTCAAGATTTAGGGTGTGGGGCCTGAGGAAAGCGTGACTTGAGGAGAGGAAGGAGCTTAGTGAGGTAAAATTCCATACAGTCTACCCTCCACAGCAGCTTTTCATCCAGGGGAACTGATCTCTTTCAGTTGTAATTCTGGGAGATCTCCAGGCCCCACCTGGAGGTTCAAGTAACGAATAAATATACACTGCAAGAAACTTGTAAATAAATGTGTCCTGTTTATAACTATCATTCTATAAAGTGCATTGTGTGCTATTTATAACATCCTAGTCAGGTATATATATTCAGTACATTCAATATAACAATAACATTCAGTTCATTCAATTTAACAACTACCAATCAATTTTGTATCAGTATTAAGAACATAAGAACATAAGAGAAGCCAATGTTGGATCAGGCCAAAGGCCCATCCAGTCCAACACTCTGTCACACAGTGGCCAAAAATACCAGGTGCCATCAGGAGGTCCAGCAGTGGGGCCAGGACACTAGAAGCCCTCCCACTGTTGCCCCCACCCAAGCACCAAGAATACAGAGCATCACTTGCCCCAGCCCTATACCTTGTGGCTAATAGCCACTGATGGACTTCTGCTTCATATGCTTATCTAATTCCCTCTTGAAGCTGCCCATGCTTGTAGCCACCACCACCTCCTGTGGCAGTGAAGTCAAGTCAAATACTGATGCAAAATTGACTGGTAGTTGTTAAATAAAATGAACTGAATGTTATTGTTATATGGAATGTACTGAATATATATACCTGACTAGGATGTTATAAATAGCACACAATGCACTTTATCGAATGACTAGGAATAAGGCCCATTGTGGAAATAAATTTTTTTTTAGGATTTAGTGGAAGCATTGTGGATTCTGGTAGCAAATCTCTAGTAGTAGATGGTTAACACCAAAAAACCTCAACATGTTAAGTATCATTTTTGCAAATGACCATGTGGAAGTATCATTTTGAGGAATGAACTTTGCTGCCATCTGGTGGAAACAGCTTTTTTTTCACCTTTGTCCAAAAGATTTCTACATAGAAGGGTATGTTATTTGCCGCTAGAACCACGGAGCGTGTGTGTGAATTTTTCTCCTTTGTCAGAAAGCAGAATATTATTCTGAGCTGTGCATCCTACACCAAAATTTACTCAGTTAATTCAAAGATAAGAAATCCTTGCATCTGTAGAAGTGTAACTGAATGCTCCCTTACCGATTCCTGATCATAGAAGAACTTCAATTCTGTACGCCAGTTTGTCCTCTTCTTCAGAACTCCATGGACATGAAAAGGCAAACACAAAAAACAAATCCATGGACTAATTTTTCTGACTTCCTCTGCTGTTCCTTGTCCAACAAGTTCATTCAAACATTTTGTACAAAAAGATCTGAAAACATTAAAAACGAAAGTCTTAGAAGGTATGAACTACTTTCTTTTAACACTTCAAAAATTCACAACAGATGCAAATAATTATTCTGCTGTTTCACAATGTACTTTAATTTTGGGATAGCTTAGACATTACATCAAAAGGGAGTGGGGCTTCAAGTGCAATACCCAAAGTAGGAACTTATGCATCCTCTCCCACCTTGAAAGGTCCACATTTCCCTCACAAGAGAAGAACTGATAGGGGAGACATGCAAATTCCTACTTTGGATGATATATCAGAAATGTATGAAAGATAAGTTTCCTCTCAGTTTTTTCCCCTTGCCTGAATATTCCCTTTCAGGCTTCAACTGAAGCAAAACTGAGGTAGATTCTTTAATATTTAGGGTTGCCATCTCTGGGTTGGAAAATTCCTCAAGATTTAGGGTGTGGGGCCTGAGGAAAGCTTGGCTTGAGGAGAGGAAGGAGCTTAGTGAGGTAAAATTCCATACAGTCCACCCTCCACAGCAGCTTTTTATCCAGGGGAACTGATCTCTTTCATCTGGAGATCAGTTGTAATTCTTGGAGAGCTCCAGTCCCCACCTGGAGGTTGACAACCCAATGCATGGTCAGATGGACAGCTCTCTATAGGTTTAATAGTGTTCGATGCTGTTCCCCACTGCTGCAACACAGTAAAACTTAGAACACTACAAGGGGCAGGACCCGCGATACTCGCGGGTGGGGGGGAGCTCCACACCTATGAGGAAGAGGAGGAAGCAGCAGGAGGAGGTAAGTTCCCCCACAGCATGGAATCTTGCCACCCCAAAACAGGATTATTATATAGGAGAGATAGTTATAAACAGAACACATTAATTTACAAAAGTTTCTTGCAGTGTATATTAATTCGTTACTTGACTCTCCTAACACTGCAGCTCGGGTTGCCCAACCTGGAGGTTGGAAACCCTATGCATGGTGAGATGGACAACTCTCTATAGATTTAATGGTTGATCCTGCCCCACTGCTGCAATACAGTAACACTTAGAACTCTGTAGTAAGGCCAGCTGGTACAGTTCAAAGCTTATCTCCCAGGGCTAGATTGCCAACTTTTAAAAAACTTGCCCTACTCCCATGTCTTCTATGAATATCCTACCTCTTGGGCTCAAACTGTCAGCCTATACAGATTGCTGTCAAGATCACAGCAAGTCAGGATGTTTAGATCAGGACAATCTTATTTGACAGCTGAGTGATCATGTGACTCAGGATTGCATCATTTCTTTAGGTGTCACTGTGACTCAGCAAATGTACAGAACTGTATCCTGATTGGTCTAAACTTGTATATAATGTAACCAGTTCTTGGTGACTGCCTGCCTATTTGGTTACAGCTGTTCTGCGTAGCACTTTGATGGTTGGAGTCCTGAATTGCTACAAACTGTATATAATCTCTGTAAATAAATTGTATATACTTTGTAAAAACAACAGAGTGCTCTGCTACTTTTTCGGCTTCAAACACCGTCACAAACTTGATAGTGCCTAGCCCTCGTATTTTTGTACATACCTTATGCACCCTGGATCATCACACATTACTAGTGATTCACCCAGGCAGCAAATTGCACAGTCAGCCTCATACCCGTCATCATCACAGAGGAAGAATTTTTCTAAAAATCGCTCCTAGAAACAAACAGACAAACAAACAAACAAAGAAAGAAAGAAAGAAAGAAAGAAATCATATTTAGTTGCTAATCTCCAAACAAAATTAACATTTTGTAAAATAAATAAATAAAACGTCGTGCGTTGTTGCCTTTGAACAAGTCATTCACAGAATTACTTAAATCAGCTCTGGACTGGGTACAATGCTAGTAAAATTTATTTCTAGTGGGCCCTGGGCAGCACTTGAACAGGCGGACCACCAAGGAAGTCCAGGGTTGCTAGATAAAGGCAGGCAATGGCAAACGATCTCTGAATGTCTCTTGCCTTGAAAACCCTATGAGGTCATCATAAGTTGGCAGCAGCTTGATGGCAATTTACACACACAGAACAACACTGCACTGTATACATGCACAGAACAACACTATAAATGAACTTCAACATTTCAGCATCGAAGACCATGGCATAATTTTATTATCCAATCCAAACTTTCTTATTTATTGCATTATTGTTCTCCAGACAAAATTTACATTTTGTCATTTAAATACAGCATTAAAAAAAATTGTTTGAAGGCTCGAGACAATAAAATTAATTCCCACATGCTGTGGCAGAACCTGACTTTGAGACTTTGACTATTGGCAACTCTTTTTATGTCAGTTAAGCATTGATCAAAAATAGGAATGATTGGAGCATAAATTTATGACAGAAAATCAGAATATCAATATTTTAAACAAATACATAAGTAGAGGACTGTATAGAAATATTGAATTCTATAGGCTTCATGTCTCCCTGGAATGTACCCCTGCTGTTCTCCCAGGGCTAGATTGCCAACTTTTAATAAACTTGCCCTACTCCCATGCCTTCTATGAATATTCTACCTCTTGAGCTCAAACTTGGTAGTGTCTAGCCATTGTATTTTTGGATATACCTGATGCATGCTGGATTGTCACACATCACTAGTGATTCACCCTGGCAGCAGATACAGCAATCTGCCTGGTATCCATCATCATCGCAGAGAAAGAATCTCTGCAAAAATATCTCCTACAAACGAACAAAGAAACCAGGAAATCATATTTAGTTAACAATAGTCTAGCACTGAAATGCTGTTCTCCAAACAAAATTAACATTTTGTAAAATAAATAACATTTTGTGCGTTGTTGCCTTTGAACAAGTCATTCACAGAATTACTGAAATCAGCTCTGGATTGGGAACAATGCCAGTAAAATTTCTTTCTAGTGGGCCATGGGTAGCACTTGAACAGGAGGACCACCAAGGAAGTCTAGATAAAGACAGGCAATGGCAAACTATCTCTGAATGACTTTTGCCTTGAAAACCCTATGAGGTCATCATAAGCTGGCAGCAGTTTGATGGCAATTTATACACAAAGAACAACACCACACTTTATACATACACAGAACAACAACACTATCAATGAACTTCAATATTTCAGTATCGAAGACCATGGCATAATTTTATTATCCAATCCAATCTCTGTTATTTATTGCATTATCGGTCTCCAAAAAATTTTACATTTTGTCATTTAAATACAGCATTTTAAAAATTTGTTTGAAGGCTCAATACAATAAAATTAATTCCCACATGCTGTGGCAGAACCTGACTTTGAGACTTTGACTATTGGCAACTCTTTTTATGTCAGTTATTGATCAAAAATAGGAATGATTGGAGCATAAATTGATGACAGAAAATCAGAATATCAATATTTTAAACAAATACATAAGTGGAGGACTAGAGAGCTAGACTCAAAAGATATGAAGCTGGCCCATCCACTCACCGTGCATGGAGCACAGATTCCCCCATGGAACAAAGGATGCTGGGCATGGATCTCACAACTTCCACAGCAAATGCAGATTTCTACAAGAGAGAAGAGAGTGCAATAGTATAAAGCATCTTTTCACAATACCTGTGATTAAAAGCAAATATTTTATTCATTATTCATATATTATAAATAATCACTATTGAGTATGTGCAAGAAAATGTTAAAGATCACTGCAGTTCTGTGGAAGATGTAGTTTAAATTTTGTATAACATTCCGTTTTTACATAGAGCTTCAAGAGGAGATCAAAATGTTGTCCCTCCTCAAACCATTTATCATCTATTAAATGTTGCTTTTTAATATGATCTGTAGTTTCTGAGGTCCATTTACATGCATCAGGAGAGCCCTTTGCCTTCCATTACTATAATATACAGGGGGGAAACATGTATACAAATGAGTGTAAGTACAGCTCAGTGGGCCTTTTTGGGTTTAAACTGCTTTTGGGAGGAGTGGTTGAGAACTGAGAAACAAGGAGACAAGGGGTGAAGCCTAACCCAGCTCTTTCAAAAACCCTACCCACTGTTCCCTCCTACAATTAACTCTCATAGGAGCTTCCCCCTCCCAAGTATTGTTTCTAACTGCTTAATTGACTAATTGTTATTATTCCTAATAGCAATTGAATCATCATGATAAATATCCCTCTCTCACCTTCAATATTTCTCTTTTTATTGATTACTTCATATGCAAGGTTTTCTAAAGAAAGAAAGAAAGAATAATGGCATTTTTGACATATGAGTCTTAAATCAGTTTCCATTTAAAGTGATCTATAATGCAAGTATAAAGCCTCTGGCATATTCTCTCCCACACGGACAACCTTCACAGATGTCACAATTAGCTCCAGAGAGGTTAAAAAGTTTGTTCTAGTTTTGGATACTAAAGTAGTTTAGCAGAGTGTAAAACAAATCATATTATTTTTCTATATATAAACAAGCCATCAAAAGCCACTTGTGCATCAGATAACTGGATTTTCAAGCAAAAGGGCTTTCTATGATGGTCAATTTGTATTGTTTTATTAGATCTCAGAGCCGGTTCACACAGTTCTGTGATGTGTGGGCTCCACAGGTGTTGGTGGGTGAGAACTAGTCTCTGACGCTACCAAAAGTATATCCCCCCACCCCCGTCTGTTTGGTTCAGAGCAGGAATAATTGCTCAGCTCCCCTCCACATATTTTTCCTACAGATCACACTGTTTTCCTGATTTTCGTGATCCAAAATAGCAATGAGCAAGTGTAGATAAATTGGGTGTGTGTAAAACTAAAGGGATAGTTCCTAGAACAAACACAATGTATGTTCAGGCAGAAACAATAATTACATTGGGCACTGTGAAATATCGAGGTGTGTTTAATTACTCTTGGGGGGAAATTACCTCTGTTAGGCCTCGGAGAACTTGCAAGGGTTATTTCTTTCACTGAGCTCCCTGGAGGGGAAAAAAGTCAAAACTTGATTTCTCCAGTGAAACAGCTGGGTATTTTGAGTGTGTGGATGGTGGTATGGATAGAGGCCAAAAAAAGAAAAAAGGAATGGTGAGAAAATAAAAACAAATCATGGGGTGACCTTTCAGTCTCCCAATAGATCAGACAGTTCCTTTTTTATATACCAAATGTGTTGCAGGGAACTACAGGCCGAACTACAGATGTCACTGAGAAATCTAGGAATAGATCCCCCCCCCAGTTTAACACCAGCCAGTGGAGGAGGGCAATGCACACTGTGGGAGAGAGATTTATGTCATTTTCCTGGTCTTAACCCCCCCCCCCTTTGGTTTGCCCCAGGTGGGGAAATAAACAGGGACCTGTATTGTGATATAATCTTACAGGGAAAGATCCTGGCTGGCCCTGGAGGGGCCTCTAACAGCCAGGAGCAAACTGAGTCAAGCCCAGTAGCTCTCATGGCACTGCAGGAGCCACTCAGCTCAGACCAGGCCAGCAGGGCCCACGATGGGTGTGACCCTCACCCTTCACCTCTTGAGCTAAGTCAGCGGCCCTTGCTGAGCTGGCTTGTGAGCCTGCAGGGATCTCACCTCCTGCCTCACACCTAGGCCGTTTTAACTTATCAGCAGGGCCTTTTTTGTAGAAAAAGACCAGCAGGAACTCATTAGCATAACAGGCCACACTCAACAGCAGAAACTCATTAGCATATTAGGCCATGGCTGCTCCCATGGCTGCTACTAAGTAGCTACTGAATAAGACAGTCACAGATCCCCAAATGTCATGTCTAGTTTGGCCTTTACTTTCAGCACAGGTCTGTAGCCTAGGGTTACCAACCTCCAGGTAGGACTTGGAGGCCTCCTGGAATTAGAACTGATACCCAGGCAACACAGACCAGTTCCCTTGGAGAAAATGGCTGCTTTGCAGGGTGGACTCTGTAGCATTATACCCTCTGAAGTCCACTCCCAAATCTCCATGAATTTTCCAGTCCAAAGCTGGCAGCCCTACTGCGACCAAAAATTCAGGAGGTGGAGCCTAAGCTCAAAGGCAGCACTGAAAGTCAGTATTGATCAGCAAGAGCCTAAATTACCTCACTGTAGGCATATTCATGTTTACTCAAAAGTACATCTGATTGTGCTTAACATAAATTGCTCCAAAAGTATTGCAATTTAATATGCTTAAATTAAATAGACTTGATTTTACCAATCTGAAAAACAAGTGTTAACTGAATGTCCAAGTGCTTGTCTTCCAGTGCTTTACTTTCAGTGAAGGGAGGGGACAGCCTTATTTCGTCCTTGGCAATTTCAAAGAATAGTACCAATTTCTTTTATATTACTATATATAAGGGGCCAGAGAGTTTCTTTTTAAAAAATGATGCTGAACATTCAGGAAAGGGGCCTGGAATAGCTCTGAGAGGGACACGTGCATATGGACACATGTATATAGCCTTGAAGTCTCCTATGGCAGACACATTACACAGAGTTGTAGTTAAATTGTAAATTGTATTTACTTTCACCTCTGGAATGAATATGAGAAATGCAGCCTGCTTACATATAAAGGCAAGTGCTGGTGGGTTGGTCATAATGAAAGGCATTTCATGGCTTTTGCTATGGACCAGCACAGCTACCTGCTTGGGGGGGGGGGGGGGGAAAACACTTCCCACTCGGGGC
>NW_015165234.1:1204991-1207117 GCF_001447785.1 Gekko japonicus
CCCTCACCCTTCACCTCTTGAGCTAAGTCAGCGGCCCTTGTAGAGCTGGCTTGTGAGCCCGCAGGGATCCCGCCTCCTGCCAAAGTCACTCAGCTGGCTTCATGTGGAGGAGTGGGGAATCAAACCTGGTTCTCCAGATTAGAGTTTGTCGCTCTTAACCACTACACCAAACTGGATCTAACTTTGGGTACCGTAGCCAAATACTCTGCAAAACAAGAAATGCTTAATTCTACTTGAAAACATAATTACCTCTACTTGAGCTTGGAACTGTCTGAACAATTTCTTCCACAGAAGTCACAGAACCACTACAAAGTGATATAACTGGAAAAGAGAGATTGATTCACAGATTTCTAGCCACATGTACCCCACATAGAACACTAGAACCACATTTTTACTTTATGCATCCTCTCTATACCCACAAGTCCTTACAGCATTATATCCAACTCTACCTTACGGAATGCAGATGGACAGGGAATGTCTTACAGCAGTTCCTAGGGTACAATCCTAAACAGATTTATACCCTTCTAAACCCATTTATTTCAATGTTCTTGGAAAGATGTAACTCTGCTTAGGATCACACAATTAGTCAATTTCACTTGCTGTTAAAAGCCACCAAGTGAAACTGGCAACTCCTTTTCATCTAAAGAAGGCGTGTATTTCAGCACTAACATAAGACAAAAGACCTAGGAAGTGATGGAAGCATTGCTGCAAAGAGGTGGCCCTTCTTTGTCTCAAAGAGCTAGTCCAGCACTCCTGTGTTTGAGAAATACAATGGAGGATTGTTCCTCCCCTGAAAACTAACTATTTATAAATGAAATTGAAAAGTACTGAGACTAACGAGGGATTACAGCTCTCATACTTTTATTAGTGCAGAACAAGACAACTTTAGCCAGCTCACAGGCCGGTTTACATTCCCAATGAAACCACTACCCAAAACACGCCCCCACCGCAATAGGTTATTTACAGTGGCCGAGAGTTCCACAGGCTCTCGGCCGGGAGCCTAGCCCTCTGGTTGGTGCGGGCTAGGATCCACATAGTCCATTGTTCTCCTGATCGAAGCTCGAAGGTTTCGCCTGACCACATGGAGCCCTAGTCTGCCACGGGGTCGGGACTGGATACATTACAGAAATGCAACAAACTACTTTAAGAGTATACAAAATGGCAAAGGCCTATCCGATCCAAGTCATGTCATAAGCAGTGCCCATGGTGGGGGGGGCATCACAATCACACAGCCATGGTGAACACAGTGCCTACAGCTGTAATTGAGATATCAGCTGGGAAAACACAGTTTCTCTGCTACAGAAAATTTGTTCATTAAGATCCTCTGAATAATGGACTAAGCATGCTTTTGAAATAGTCTATTATTTATTTATTTACTTTATTTATACCCTGCCCAATGGGGACCCAAAGTGGCTTACATCATTTACCTCACCTTCATTTTTATCCTCACAATAACACTGTGAGGTACCGTAGATTAGGCCAAGAGTGTTTCCATGGCAGAGTGGGGATTTGAACCTGGGTGCCCCAGATCCTAGTTTGACACTTTAACCACCACATTGAATCAGCACACAGAACTGTCACAACTATCCTACGAGCAGGTCACAGGTCTGCAAGGTAGCAGGCCCTACTCCAATAATGAAGTGTCTGGGACAAGGGAATAAACAGGCAAGTTTAGCAGATGTGCGAGGAGATGGTATGTGACATATATAGGCTAAGTGAAAAGGGTTAATATAGTTTAGGAGGGCAAATATTTAAATATATCTTTAAGTACCCACATTTTGTACTTCTCAGTGTTATAGCGGCTCAAACTACTCAGGTATAGCTAATGTTTGTTCTAATTTTAGTTCTGTTCTAATTTTCTGGTCTAGTTCTAATTTCACTTCAGTTTTAGCTGCTCAGACTACAGAGGTGTAGTTAATTTTAGTTCTAAACAGAAGGGATAGTGAGCTCACAGATAAGCCTAAACCTTAGGCAGGTTTTCATAATAGAAAAAGGGAAACAAATAAGACAAACTGCAGCTAGGGTTTAAATACAGCTGGGGCTTTAAAAAAAGGGGGGGGTCCAATTTTAAACTAAATCTAAAAATTTAAGCTAATTCTCACATTTTTTATAAGAAGGGTTTTTTT
>NW_015165234.1:1207127-1209785 GCF_001447785.1 Gekko japonicus
TCCCTACACCAGTCTTTCCATGTCCCTAAAAAAGTATGAACACTTTGCACAAACAGATCTATGTAAATAGGGATTTTATTTTAAAAAGGGATTTTTTAAAAGAGCAATTATGAAGGCAGAATGTAAGCAGAGGCTGGGGGATTTGGCATTTATTTATCATATGGCAAGTAAATAAATGCCAAAGTCTGTGCTCCCTTTTATTTACCTCACTTGAACTAACCTTTACTGCTTCCAGTTAGCCATGCAGGCTTTGCCAAATAAAATGCAAGTTAGTGATCAGACAAGCAAAAAGGGACTAAGGGGAGCATATTGCAAAAAACATAAAGACCAACAATAAAATTTTCTTCAAATAAATTAGTAGAAGAAAACCAGTCTAATTTTCTGGTCTAGTTCTAATTTCACTTCAGTTTTAGCTGCTCAGACTACAGAGGTGTAGTTAATTTTAGTTCTAAACAGAAGGATTAGTGAGCTCACAGATAAGCCTAAACCTTAGGCAGGTTTTCGTAATAGAAAAAGGGAAACAAATAAGACAAACTGCAGCTAGGGTTTAAATACAGCTGGGGCTTTAAAAAAAGGGGGGGGTCCAATTTTAAACTAAATCTAAAAATTTAAGCTAATTCTCACAAAGAGTTCTGAAAGAACTCTAATGTGAACTTGCGAGTCTCCTGACAAAAATATGCAATCTATCTCTAAAACCTTCCTCCAGTCCCAAAGACTGGAAGATAGGCAATGTAACCCCCATCTTCAAAAGAAGGTTCCAGAGAGATCCGGGAAATTACAGGCCAGTCAGTCAAACACTGAAACAGAGTAAGTCGGTGTAATCTGTTATTAAATATAGAATTAGTAGGCACATTGATGAACAAAAGCTATTGAGAAAGAATCAGCATGGATTCACTAACCTTTTAGAATTTTTGAGGGCATGAAGAAACATATGGACATGTGACCTAGTAGATGTTGTTTGTCCAGACTTCCAGAAAGCTTTTGATAAAGCTCCTCATCAAAGGCTCCTAAGTAAACTCAGCAGTCATGGGTTAAGAGGACGAGTCCTCTTGTGGATTAAAAACTGGTTAATTCATAGGAAACAGAAAGTGTATAAATGGGCAGTTTTCACAGTGGAAGGTGGTAAGTAGTGAGGTAGTACAGGGCTCGGTACTATGTCTGGTGTTTTTTTTTTAACTTATTCACGAATGATTTAGAGTTGGGAATAAGCAGTGAAGTGGCTAAGTTTGCAGATGACAGGACTGTGTGGCATCCCAGAGGGATTTGTAGAGGCTGGGCAAGTGACGAACGTCAACATGGCAAATGAGGTTCAACATGGGTAAGTGCAAAGTAATGCAAATTGCAGCCAAAAGTCCTAACTATAAATATATGTTGATGGGGTCTGAACTGATAGTCACTGACCAGGAGAAAGGTCTTGGAGTTGTGGTATATAACTCACTGAAAGTGTCAATTCAGTGTGCGACTGCAATAAAAAAGGCAAATATAGCAGAAAATTAGGACCATATTGTTAAATATTTGCTGTCCTGGTATTGTGTTGTGATTTTACTTGATTTATTGGGTCTGTATTTTAACTTTTTTAATTGGTTGTAACCTACCCCGAGGCCGCTTGCAGGGCAGGGCAGGATAGAAGTATAATAAAATTTTTATGCTAACCGGCTATATTATGCCAGCAAATGTGAGCTGCACTGAGCCCATCTGAGGGGAGGGCAGGATATAAATATAACTAATAACTAATAAAAAAATAATAAAATAATTTTTTTAAAAAAACTCCCGCCTAGGTGGGAGGGTGGGGTAAAAGTCTAATAAATAAATAAATAAAATTAAGTCACTCTTTAGGATATTTTACACAGCAGGCCTGAGCGTTTGCTTTTAGGTGCTTGTGTAAATCTGCAAACACACTTTCCCCCACTGTTCTAGCTAATTTACAGTTTTCAGTATTGATAGATAACTTATGAATAAATGTCTTTATAACCAAAATAAATTCAAGAACTAATGGAAGAGAGTTTACAGCTATTATTCTTTGGGGTGCTCAGAGGTGCCTTAGATCATGTCTTTAGAGTTATGTGTTGGCCTATGCAATAGTTTCTGTACAAACTGGCCGCATCCTGTAACCTCTGAATCTCTCAGATCTGGAATCCAGTGAAATCTGCTTTCCTCCTTTTTGGCAAAGCTTTGGGTATGCTTTGAAATTTAACTTTTTCCTTAAAGTAAATTTAGGTAGAATATTAGTGACATATAGATTGATTTCTACGGGGTATGCCAGTGTTCTGTGTTTCTATTTAATAATGTTTTGTTTTATCTACTGTTTATCAGGCTATTTTTAAATAAAAGTTTCATTTAATACATTAACTGTATATTGGTTGGGAAATACAAAGTTTCAGTTTGACCCTAGAACAAACAAATAAACAAACCTCAATATCTCCCTTTGAGGTTGCGGGCTGTACCCTGCAAAAACTGAATGTTGTAAGGGAGCATTCCGTTAATGAGCAGCACTGTGATTTAGTGGTTACCTTAATTCAGTCAAAGAGGTTTTAATCTCCATGTTGGTCATTTTGGGCAGAGATAGGGCAGCGGAAATGGTGAGCACCTTAAGCCGTCCCGTATTTTGGGAGCTTGGGGGGGGGGTCTTCAGGAACGGCTTGCGGGCTATTAAGGCCC
>NW_015165234.1:1210140-1215925 GCF_001447785.1 Gekko japonicus
AGCTGCTGCCACAAGATGACACAGCAGCTGTTGTTCTAGAATAGCCACAGAAACTGCAGACCTCAGCCCCGTATTCTGCTTTCTCAGTTCTGATTTGATGCAAGCGATGATGCCAAAAACCAGGAGGGGTGGTGGTAACATCTTGAAGTGCCACAAAAGCTGCACTGCAGACATACTTATAGCAGGAGGTCAGGAAACTCCCTTATGGACTTGTCCTCAGAAACACTTTCCCTCCCTGTACATTAAATCTTCTTTCTGCTAATGTATTATGGTCACCATGGTCACCATTTTTCATGAAAACACCATTACCTGTGCTTGGTCTAAGAGGAGTTGCAGGAGGAATTTGCTCCATAGTACTCACAGAAATTACATCAGAATTACTGCTGACTTCACAAGACGGAGCTGAAAGAGAGAAAAACACACACATCTGGGCCCCATGGGGAAGCAATCATGTGGCCTTCCAACCCCATACTGATTATTTTATTTCATTGGAAACCTCAATTCTAGGATTGTGGGGCAGGAGGGGGGGGAAGTTCTCTCTATTTTCGATACCCCATGCATAATTTTATAAGCCTCTATCATATCCACTTCTCCACTTAAAATCCCTGCACTCCTTAGCCCTTCCTTGCAGGCTGGTTCACACTTTGCTTCACCAGCTCGGAAAGCTACTTTTGCTTGGTGACTCTCAGTGTCTGGCTCGGTCATCTGGGGTAGCTCGCCATGTAGATCCCTCCTGATCATGCAGCAAGGTTCCACACTAGTGACTGATACCTCCAAGAAAACATCTGTGGCTGGAACCAAAAGAGCAGATTGCATAGATAAGGCATTGTGGCACCTTAAAAAGCTGCACAGTTCAGAACATGATAGATGCATGGGATACCAAAGAACCACTGAATCCCTCAAGTAAGCTTCTAAACTTTTGTGTTTTATTGATTCCTCCACTTTTTATTTATACTTAAATATATATCTATATCTATACACACATCCTGCTTTTCTCCTTAATCAGGCCCCATTGTGGCTTTTCATACTGTACTTCCCTCCTCACAACAACCCTATGAGATAGGTTAGGCTGATAGTGTGTGACTGGCTTAAGGTCACCTGGTGCGCTTCCACAGGAGAGGAAAGATTTGAACCTGATTGTCCCAGTTCTTAGCTTGACAGGAACCACTATGCCACCCTGGCCCTCCCCTCTCTTTATTGCTCCTACAGTGGATGGGATGATTATCATTTTAACACTGGGACCATAACGAGCAGCTGCTTTGGAAGTCGTTGGGTGGGAAAACAGGATAGAAATATTTTAATAACGAAGTAAATAAATAAAATAAGCATGCAGTTGCTAAGTCACTCTGGACCTGGGGAAACTACAAAGCAACATGGGGCTGGATCTCCTAAATCCATTCTGCCAGTGAACAGTTCTATGGAATCCAGCCCCAAATGGGGCTGGGACTGAAAACACATTTCTTTCATTGTACTGCACAAACACATCTGGCCTCCCAGTCTAAGGGGCTGCAACATTGATTTGTCCCAGCATTGGAGGTTTCCCCTGCAGCTGGCTGACCTGCCTCCTTCCATTCTGATTCTCCTCTCTGAAGAGAGACACCCGCATTTTGGATCTTGGCAAGGATATTTCAGTGTGTGTGTGGGGGGGGTGTCCTGCGGCAACCAGAGGGCAACATTAAGCTCTTGCTTGCTAGCTATTTTAACGCTCAACAGCAAGGGGTGTGGGAGCCTCGATCTGCCCGCTGCAGGCACCTGCCACTCACCTGTACCCCAGGTGCTGGAAATCTCCTCTATCGAGCTGTCGCTGTCCACCACGATGGCAACCGGCACTTCCCCAGCCATTAATACAGAGGCGGCACCTACCAGCCAGGGGCGCTGATCTGTGTACCTGCAAGTGGGTGTGTCCCGGTGTGTTAGAAGACGAAGGGCGTGGCTCTTATTCGATGCGAGGATGAGGGGGGGGAACTTCCCGGGGGGGGGGATCTTATTGGGGTGGAAGGGTTATAGCAATGGGATGCCCTTGGAGGAGATCTACACACTAAAGTTAACTTGAGGGGGATTTTAGCAGGAAAGACGCTATTATATGGCACCGCTAATATGGACGTTTGTAACCCGATCAACGTGTACATTAAAAACATACACACACAAACACACAATGTGGTATTGCCATCTGGCATCTGATGTATTTGGGAGTCGCCAGGACTTATAGCAAATAGGAAGGAAAGTAGCGGAAGTTAACTGACAGAGGGAAGATCCAGAGGATCCCCCGCGCAACAAGAGATTTCCCTCGCCTCCTCGAGTTAGAAAGACATACCCAGGACGAAGTTTGTAGATCAGAGCTGCAGTTCCAAACATATTTACTTTCGAGTAAACGCTCACAAGCTCGGGCTGGCAGTTGACCTCAAAGAAATCTACGGACCATTACCGTCAATATCCAGGTTTAAAGTGTAACGAACAGCAAACCAAGAACATTTCGTTTGTCCCACTCATGTTAATATCGTTGGCTATTTCAGACGTGAATATCTTAACATTCGAAAGACATTCTAAAAGCGTTTTAAAATCTTTATTTTATTTTGTAGCTTATGATTTTAGACACGCGTGCAAACTCTGGCTGATTTCGTACTAGAGCTGCCTCGCTGTTGCACCCCGAAGCCTCCCGGCTGATTTTGACCCGCGGGAAGTGTCAAACAGTTCTGCAGTGTTGCCTTTTCATCGCCAAGGGGTAGCACGATTCCTGGTCAAAGACACCAAAGAGCAGGATTTTAAAAAATAACGTGTGCTTTGATGTTCGCCTCGTTGGATGAGTTTGACATCCGTCGGAAGCCAATGGCAAATCTCTCAGTGCCTTAAAAAATGTAAGCTGCGCTATTTCCTAAGGGGAAGCTCACTTGTAAATCTCCTTGTCCTTATCATACGACCTGAACCAAACAGCCAATAAAGGCCAAATAAAGGAGTCTCCATCTGAGTGATCAAGAAGACTGGGAAGGTTAAGGTACTCTGTATTTCCAGTGAAGAATAGAAGTAAATCTGAGTGATCAAGAAGACTGGGAAGGTGTATGTAGAGTAGGGTAAGGTACTCTGTATTTCCAGTGAAGCATAGAAGTCAAAAATAGGCAATGCTTGACGTTTCCCTGCCCTCTACTGGTCTCAGTGAGGCAGCGCACGTTCTAGAAGAAGAAGAAGAAGAGACTGGATTTATACCGTGCCCTTCACTACAGAAGGTGTCTCAGAGCAGCTTACAAACTCCTTTCCCTTCCCCTCCCCACAACAGATACCCTGTGAGGTAGGTGGGGCTGAGAGAGCTCTGGCAGAAACTGCTCTTTTTCAAGAACAGCTCTTATCAGCACTAAGGCTTGCCCAAGGTCATCCAGCCAGGTGCAAGTGGAGGAGTGGGGAATCAAACCCGGTTCTCCCAGACTAGAGTCTGCGCACTTAATCACTACACCAAACTAGTAAACCATTCGTGGAATATTATCCTAGCAAAGAAATCTGGAGCAGAAGCTACTCCCACAATGTTTGTCCAAGACTGACATCTTATTAAACAGGTCTTGGATCCTGTATATGCTAAATTTACAGTTAGTTTCTTCATCAGAAATGTCAAGTGAAAAAATTAGAAAATTCTTTGAGAAATAAAGATTCTGGATGCTGGGGTACAGAATGACAATATTCAAAAATGTATACATAAATTATATATTTTTTCAACAGTACAAGGCAAAGGAGTGGGAAAAATGTTTACTGTGAATTGTAGGCATGATCAGCACAGAGTGGTAGAAAAGTACAACATTGTTACAGTTCAGAGTGGCATGGCAATAATAATAAAAATAATTAGTGGTATGGTATCATTTAGGCAAAGTAGCATATTGTGATGGCCTAACAGAGTCTGAGAACCTTTGAATGACAGGCTGTTCAAATGGAATTCTGTGGAGAGAGTCAGTTAAGAAATGACAGTTGGGAACTGACAGCTGACTATGGACTGGGAAGGAGGCAAAAGGAGTAAGAGAATCAGAGAGGATTCTTATTCAAGCCAAAAAGGGAAATTGTTTTTAGAGAAGAGAAGTAATCCCTGCTCAGTGAAAAGGGAGATAGAGAGGCGTGATCCCTGGTCTGTGTATATAGAAGGATTTGGGGAACTTGATTGTATGTTCCTACCTTCTAGACTTTAAGAGTCAGTGAAACTCAGACACCTATGCTTAAGTGTTTAAGCAGAAACGGAAAAGAAAGCATCTCTCCTCAAAGTTTTAAAAGTCCTTTTTGAATAGCAGAAGCATGTGTAGGCAACAAATTATCTAGAATTAGTGTGATGACAGTCACATCAGTTTTATTATCAGTTCACCTCATACATCCTACCCCTGATTCCACCTCACCTTTTCTCTTCTAAAATAAAACATTTCGAACTTGCAAAACCTTTTGTGTGCCATTTCAGAAGTTGAATATAAGAAGGTGATAATGTCTCTCTTCCCTCAGTTCACTGGGCTGGGCCAGCATCAATACACACATACACACACACACACACATTAAAGTAACTAGGTGGGACAGCCATAGGCAAACAAATAAGAACATGGCCAGGGTCCGACATACCTGAGGGACTGCATTTCGGTCGGGATCACAACACCGGCTGGTGACCCCGGGCCCTAAGGAAGCCAGGCTTGCGGCAACGAGGGCCAGGTCCTTTTCAGTGGCAGCTCCTATCTGGTGGAATGAGCTCCCGGAGGAGATCAGGGCCCTGCGGGACCTTTTGCAGTTCCGCAGGGCCTGTAAGATGGAGCTCTTCCACCAGGCTTTTGAGTAGGAGCTGCCACTGCCACTACCACCACCGCTCCACTATAGAGCGACACCGCCAGAGGGCCGAGTAACTTATATCTATGGCCCTGGCCCTCCCCCTTCTGGTATGCAAGATGTTTTGGATCTTTCTATTCTTGCATCCTGATTGTACTGAATTTTAACTGTTTTATCTTTTTATACTGTATGCACTTTGTGCCTTGTTGTAAGCCACCCTGAGCCCGCTTGCGGGGAGGGCGGGGTATAAATATAATGAAACAAATAATAAATAAATAAGAAGACAATAGATATAGAGGCTGCTGAACAAAAATGAAGAAAAAGGGGGAAATTCTGTGCATGAGGGAGGGAAGAGGGCGACTTCACCATATTTGTATACCTTTTAGTTATTATGTGACTGACAAGCATGTTCAACAAATGGCTTCTGCATTGCAGAACTAGAGGCTGAAATTGTTCTTCAGAGTTTGATACTGAAACTGCTCCTCAGATATCTGATATGACCTATCTGCTTAGTCCAAATCTGCAATAATCCCATTAATCCACTAAAGATCAACCATGATTGCAAACACATCACACATGAGCACACATAAAGCTGCCTTATATTGAATCAGAGCATTGGTCCATCAAGGTCAGTATTGTCTACTCGGGGCTATTCTACATCTAGCATTCGCTTCACATTTTCTCAGCTGGGAGGAAAAAGTGCAGCTCAAAACCACATCCAAATACCTCAGGGCAATGCCATACTGACTGCAAAGTCACCCCTGAACGGCCATAAAATGGCCATAAATCTATGCAGAAGGTACAATAAAATCTGATGATCTAACAAAGCGAAACCTGCATGGAATGTGGAGACTACTTTATGTTCCAACATGGGTTTAGTAAAACAACAGAGAAAAGCCAATGCAGAATCAGCCAAAGACTGTAAGTGGCTCTCTGGGGTCTTAGGCAGAGGTCTTTCACATCACCTTTTAATTGGAGACACCAAGAATTGAACCTGTAAGTAATTAGA
>NW_015165234.1:1215961-1228681 GCF_001447785.1 Gekko japonicus
GGAGAGACCTGGGTGCAAATCTCTGATCAGTTTTAATCAAGTTTACTGGGCGACCTTGGGCCAGTCATTGTGTTTTAGCTTAATCTACCTTACAGGGTTGTTGTGAGGATAAAAGGAAGAATGGGGAGAACTCACCTGCCATAGACCCCAGGTGGCAATGTGGAACAAAAATATAACAGCTATCAACATCCTGTTTTCTTCTTTTTAACACAGGATCCATAGAAATCTCTCCCTGATTTGATTGGATCTCCTAATTAGTGACACCTCTCTCAACTGGAAAAATAAATGAGGCTAAAATGTGTAAAAAATGAGAGGCCAAGAAATTAAACAGGTGTGTGTTTAACATTCTTTTGTTATGGAATTCCTCCAGCATAGGAAATATATGCCTATATAGTATCTGCAGCTATACTTTCTGGCACTGGTTATCACATTTTTACCTAATGGATTTCTATTCCCCCTTCCCCAAAGGAGTTCAGTTCCCTACTGATGGAGCTTCTGGGAAGTAAGCTGGGCTAAAAGGAAGTAATTGGCTCAAGGCAACTCACTGAGAGGAGACAGGGGCCCAAGTCCCTCTACCTCAGCACCCCAGCCATTCCACTCTGCTGGCATTTTTAGCTAGAAAAATGTACCTTAGTCCAATAATTACAGACACCTGTGGAAACAGAAAAGAAAACAGCCTCAGTCTGTATGATGCTATGAAAAGATTTAGTCCCTTGGACTGTGGAAATAGCCCAACATTCACATGTGAACAATTCAGAAGGCCCAAACAAGACAGGGAAAGCTGAATAGACAGTTGTACAGTTAATTTGATTCCAATTGCTTGAGGACCTATCATCACCCCCTGAGGTAGCTTGAGAGTCCAATTAAGAGATTCTGTTTCTAGCCAGACTGTGTTGAATTTTGCCAACATTTTAAAATTGGGAAAATAGACATGTAATCAGCGTTTGAATATGAGTATAAAATGTACCCCTCAGTTGTAATTTCAGGAGATCTCCAGGACCTACCAGGAGGTTGGCAACCCTGCCTGTGGACTGTACAGCTGTGCTGTATGTTCCCTTGCCCAAGCCTTTGACCCCTCTTGGGCCTGGGTGAGTGGCCACAGTGACGGGAAGGATTGGTGGGCTGGGCTGGGCCTTTCACAATGGTGATATGAAGGCTATTGTGCTGGTTAGCAGCATGTTCTGGATGAGTGAACACGTAACTGAACATCTTGTACTTGTTACTCGGAAACCACATTCTCAGACCTCTAAGTTTCTCTACATTTTTTTCTCCTATTTTGTATTTCATTAAATGCTACTTTGGTTTAACTGGAAATGCAATCGGAGTGTCTGTGATTCTGAACAAGAATTCAGCCAGTCAGGGCTTAGCCCCAGAACCCAGTCTTATGTGACTGGAAGAAGTGATATAGCAAGAAAGAACAACTCCTGTCTCAAAAGATGTTGTGCAGGCTGAATACGAAGAGAAAGGGATGTCAATACCTGGGCAGCTCAGGTAGGCTTTGGTTAGGACTGCACTGTTGTATCATTTGGTGCACTTTTAAGTGCATTTAAGAACAGGGTGTAATTATGACTGGAAAGGGGCATCTGGGAAATCCAGTTTATTATGGAATTCAGCTATTTGCAGAAACCTGGGTGCTACATAATGATATAACTCATGTCATAAGAGAGCCACTCATCCTACAGCTGGGACCCAAAGTCCTGTGTGGGCTGTGGACCAAGGGCATGCCTGGTAAGACTTTGTGGTCGTTTCATTTGATCGATAGGGACCAAAACAAACTGGTTTTGAAAGTTTCAGAAGCAGTTTGCCATGTGATACAGAGGTTTGTTGTTCAAGAAATGTAAGCCGACAAGTGCATTGGGCATGCAGAACTAGACATGGCATGGGCCTTGGGGTACCAAGCATCCTGGTTCACCTTGGTAGTCTCCTGTCTTGTTCCACATGAGGTCCACCTCTCACTCTAGCCTGCAAAATGGGACTCAGTTTAATTATTTTTATGGGTATGTTCTTCACCCTCATTTTTCCCTCCTTCTCCAGGATATGCCTTTCCCTTTGATGTACCTGTTTGAATGAATCTCTTTTCCCTAGAGAACCCTGGGAATTGTCATTATCTTTACATGTTGTGGTAGTAAGAAAAAGTGTTTTTAGCACCCACACTAAACTTTAATTTTCAGGATTTTTTTTTCTAGTGGAGTACAAGAGCCATGACTATTTATGTAGAACTAAAATAAATATGTAGAGCTGGATGTGCCCCTTCTGCTCACAGGAGAACACCTTTTGCCCACTGGTTGAAAGGCCATGTTTAGATGACAGTCTATGAATCTCTTTTCTCGAAATACACTTGAGATCCTTAGTCATCCTGAATAACTGCCACCTTGGCACAGAGTAATGTACCATTCTGTGGTAATGCTGTATTTGTGTGCTGCATTTATCCTATTTGCTACTGAATAATCAGAAGCAACACGTTCTATAATTCGCCCATTCCAAAGCTGTTTCCTTGTCACCACAAGAGAACTCCTTGCAAATGCGCAAGATTGTGGTGGTGGTGACTGAAGACTGCAGTGCTTGATTGGCATTGCAAGAGAGTAGGAGTGGATTGGTTTAGCATTGGAAAAGCAGTACGACAAGGATGTATATTGTCACCTTGCTTATTTAATATATATGCAGAGTACATCATGCGAAATGCTAGCCTCGATGAATCACAAGCGGGAATTAAGATTGCTGGGGAAAAGATCAACAACCTCAGATATGCAGACGATACCACTCTAATGGCAGAAAGTGAAGAGGACCTTAAGAGCCTCTTGCTTAGAGTAAAAGAGGAGAGCGCAAAAGTAGACTTGAAGCTCAACATCAAAAAAACTAAGATCATGGCATCCGGCCCCATCACTCCTTGGCAAATAGAAGGGGAAGTCGTGGAAGTAGTGACAGACTTCACGTTCCTGGGATCCCAGATCACCGCAGACTGTGACAGCAGCCATGAAATTAAAAGACGCCTGCTCCTTGGGAGGAAAGCGATGGCGAACCTAAACAGCATGATAAAAAGCAGAGACATCACCCTGCCAACAAAAGTCCGCATGGTCAAAGCAATGGTATTCCCAGTAGTCATGTATGGCTGCGAGAGTTGGACTATAAGGAAGGCCGAGCGCCGAAGAATAGATTCTTTTGAACTATGGTGCTGGAGAAGACTCTTGAGAGTCCCTTGGACTACAAGAAGATCAAATCAGTGAATCCTAAAAGAAATCAACCCTGACTGTTCCCTGGAAGGCCAGATAATGAAACTGAAGCTCAAATACTTTGGCCACCAAATGAGAAGGGAGCACTCACTGGAGAAGACCTGATGCTGGGAAAGATTGAAGGTCAAAGAAGACGGGGATGGCAAAGGAGGAGATGGTTAGACAGTGTCATAGATGCAACAAACATGAAGTTGAGCAAACTTCAGAGGATGGCGGAAGACCGGAAGGCCTGGTGGGATCTGGTCCATGGGGTCGCGAAGAGTCAGACTCGACTGTGCGACTGAACAACAACAAGGAGTGGTTCACCTAGGATAAGCCGTTAAGTCAGGATTTAGCTGCTGAGTGATATAAAGTTAAATTCTAAGCCAGGGAAAAAAGCCATGAAACACTCAGAATCCAGAGCAGTGCTCATGCTAACAGAGCAACTGCATTGTACACTTAAGTACTTTGTGTAAGCTGTTTTGGAAAGAAGAAAGTCTGAAACAAACTAACTCAGTCACTCCATCTAGCAAGTGCTTTCTGTGTATGGACATAGGTGATCTTCTGTACTGGGTGTGCAGAAGCCTGCAGTGTGAGAAGTCTGAACAGATCAATGGGATAACAGCAATGAACTGATCACATCTAAGGATCTCAGGGCAGCATACTCCCCCCCCCTTTCATTTTGCCCTCAAAGTAGCCCTGTGAGGTACATGAGGTTGGCACAAGGTCACCCAGATAGCTTCTTGGCTGAGCAGGGACTTGAATCCCTGTAGTCCAACAATCTAACCACCACACCACACTGCTTCTCTTGCAGCTCATGTCTTGGGCAGTTATTCCATCTTGAAAGAAACACACAATTTAGTACTAGTACAACTTGTAAGCCTAGTAAGTTATATGGATAGCCACTTCATAACTGCTCCATGGCAGAGTAGGCCTAATTAGTACCTGCTCTCTTTTGGATATTGATCCTACATAAATTTAACATGAAGAAAAAAATACTTTAATGCCTTGTCCAAATGAGAGAGAAAAGGGTGCCCTCAGTGCTATACAGAACCTCTGCCAGAGAGGGAAAGGGAAGCTTAAGCAGAACGAACAGCAAATAGGTGGGCACAGAGTGACTGCAGTCACATACACTAAATAATCCACTTCCAATGCACTTTCCAACTGGATTTTGCCAGTTCAAACAGGAAAATCCATGCAGAAAGTGCACTGAAAGTGGATTATTTAGTGTGTGACCGCAGCCAGTCTCCTGTCACTTCTGTTCCTGTTCATCAACCCTTCCCAGTCATAAACCCAGAACTTCTTCAGCTCCTTTAGCGGCTACCAGCAATTGAGGACCCAGGTCAGTTCTGATGACAGAAGCTGGCTTGAACTCATGATCTGAGCCAGACCTGTGACTCCTGAACTTTGTTGTGCCAGGATCCCTAAACAAAAGAGAATGGGTTGGATCCAACCAGTTTTTCCACTGGCGAAAACAGGTGATAAGATCCCCTCTGGCCGCCCAGAAAGTCTGTGTTGGGGATCATGGACCCAACTGCATGGACAAAAGCGTTGTGGGACTGGGGCTGTAGTCAGGTGGAGAATTTGGTGAGGTAGAACAAAAAAGCTGACTGAATCCAGCCTGATGTTTTGTCACGTGTGCTTCAAGCCAGGCAGCTGCTAACATAACAGTGATTCACCAGCCTTTTCCTCCCTCCAAAATGGTGAGTCACAGCATTATGTTTGTGTCATTTCTGGAAATACACTAATTCCTTTTTTTTAATGTGTCTTTGACACAACCACAACATCTAAGATTCAACAGTTAATTACTGGCTGTACTCCTTCCTGAAAGTATCTTCAAATTTCCTATTCCATATCCTAGGAAGAATATTACCACTGAGCTGCTGGGGAATATTTTCCACATCTGGGGTCCAGAGAAAAGAAACTAAGGAAACTAAGATGTTTTTAACCCCCCCCCCCCAGATTATCTGGACCTACCTTTTGGGCTCTTTAAATGAATAGGAAGAACGTGTCTCTTTCACTCAACCTGGACACATTCCAGTCATTTACTCTACATTACCTTTTAATATTTTTACTTTAGTTGTATCCTTGAGGGAAATTTCCAGGAATAAAAAAAAAATTAAGCTTTTCTTGGACTACAGCTGGATCACCATCCTTCAAACAAAATATTTGTTCTGAGTCTCTTTCTAGCCACTCTCTTTCTTTCCCTTGCATTCATTGTTGTTTCATCATGACAGTACAAAATTAATCATCCTTTTACTTACAGGTGACTTCAGATAACAGTAGCATTTGACCATAAGTGTCATGGCTTATTATAGAGAAATAACAACAATATACCCCCATTTCTACATTAATTTTAAAATAACTGTACTTAGAATAATGCTTTTTTTCTTTGTGACAACTTTACTACCCACTGAGCCAGTTTGGTGTAGTGGTTAAGTGTGCAGACTCTAATCTGGGAGAACCGGGTTTGATTCCCCACTCCTCCACTTGCACCTGCTGATGTGACCTTGGGTCAGTCACAAGCTCTGGCACAGCTGTCCTTGAAAAAGAGCAGTTTGTGTCAGAGTTCTCTCAGCCCCACCCACCTTACAGGGTGTCTGTTGTGGGGAGCGGATGGGAAAGGAGTTTGTAAGCCGCTCTGAGACGCCAAGTGAAGGGCGGGGTATGAATCCAATCTCCTCCTCCTCCTCCTCCTCCTCCACTGGATAGTGGCTTTCTGGATGATTCCACTGAGGAGAACACACTTAAGCACTGCAAGTAACTGGTGTTGACAGGACCAGTGTTCCCTCTAAGTGGTGTGCAAGAGCAGCCACTCATTAACACAGGAAGCCCCACTTAGCCGCATTCTGGAGCCACGCAGGGTCTTGCACTGCCCATTTTAAGATTACAGCAGTTATATTCTGCTCAGGATGTGAACTGCTCCACTGGGGGGGGGGGGATTAGAGGGAACATTGGATAGGACCCAGCTGAAATCAGTGCTTCTTTGACACCAGAACTTTTCGTTGTAATCATAGGTCTTAAATTTGTTTAAGTCGGAATTCAGTATGTTACTGTAACAGGGAGGGAGTATGCAATATTTGACTATCCTACATTTGATGAAAAAGTTCTGTGTTTTAAATGCTGTGTTTAAGTGAAAAAATATGCCCAAAGCTGCCTTCAGTACTTAAGAATGACAGATATTCTGTTCTTCATATAAAAATGCCTTCTATATGAAAAACAAAACAAAAACAAAGATACAGAGCAACAACAAACAGTATCGTAAATTTTGCTGGTCTGAAAGAATAATAATAATAATAATAAAAATAACACAACTCATATTATACCTTTTATTAGAACTAACTACCTGACAACAGTGCTCAAACTGTCAAGTTCAGGACATAATATAAAATCCTGGTGTAGTTTGCTTTGAGCTATAGATGTTAGATGCAGAGCTGATACTGGTATCCAGTGACACTCAGCTTTCTATAAGCAAGAGGCCATAAAATGGTTACATTCCACAGAAAGCGCAAAGACAGAAAGTAGCACAGGCCAGCAAATAATAACATCAGCTCTACATCTAACATCTGTTGCAGGAGTCAGACTACACCAGGATTTTGCATCACTCCTTCTTCCATTTCCTCTTTTTTATTTTTAGAAATAAAAAGAGAAGTGTTCCAGACAACTCAATAGCTTGCACACGGCTTGTGTCATTGGTCGGTCTTAATAAAAGGTATAATTTGGATTGTGATTGTTCTCTTATAAATAATCAAATACACCATTAGACGGCGCTCAGGCACAAGTGATCTCATTCACGCTCCCGCTTCCCACAGCCTAGGCAATGGTTTGTTTAGGAGGGCTGAGGCAGTTTGTGCTGCTACCAGCCGGAAGTGCTCAAGCAGCGGCAGGAGATCCAATTTTATTAATTATTTTAAATCTGTAGAAGCTGTATTCTCATGCATTCATTTCTTCCCACTTCCAATTAAAAACTTTCAGCCTTCAAACGTTTTGTAGTTCAACTTTGCTTTAAGGATATTTTCTCTTGTATTCTGACAAATGCCAGCGGTATGACCAGATGTCTGGAAACTGTTACCAGCTCTAATCTCCAGCATTAAGCCCAGCCACAAAAGAATCATTTGCTTGCGCAAATTATTACATCTGTGTAGCCAAAACATTATCTCATGTGGACCCAGACATGACAAGACTAAACCCTGCTGCAGTCTTCATTAAGAGCTCCCTTAGGATGCTGGGCAGAGCTGCTTGTTCCTCCCCATCGCTGTTCAAAAAGGGCAAACCTGAAGCTTATTCACATGAGTGTACCAGTCTAGACAGCCAATGTTTTCTTAACCCATAAAACTAGAAAGTAGACCGGAAACGATGCAAAGCAAACCCAGTTTATTGCAAACTGGGTGTTCCATAATGAAAGCTGCCTTGAGCCAAGCTTCGAATGAATTAATGAATGAATGAATGAGCATAATACTGATTACTCAGCTGTCCTTAGGAATAGCAAATAGCTATTGAATGGTGAAGAGCTTTTTCTCTAAGAAGATCTCCTCAGCATGATAGTTTTATTAATGTTATAGGGAATGATCAGTAAGTTAATTATGCACATCCACACATAAACCCCCCTCCCCCGGCTCCAAGAGGTATTCTATGTACAGGGCACCCACATGTTCTTAACACAAATGTTACAGAGATATGTTGATGTTGTGTATGTAATGTAATGTAATAAATGTATTGAGCTTGAGTCTGACAAGGTATCGTAAACCGACCTATCAGAACAAAGGAAGTTCTGGAGGAAAGCGAAATGATTGGTCTTTATGTACTGTATTTGATTGGACCTTAGCTGACATGTGGGCGTGGCTTGCCAAGCCCGGACTGCTTAAAAAGGAGCCGGTTGCTCCATAGTTTGTCTCGTTCTGGTTCTTCTGACTTCGTGTTCGATAAAGCTGTTAATCACTGTTCACCTGCTGCCTGAGTCTCGTATCTAATAGTTGATATTCCTTTTCTTCCTCTTATTAGTCAAAGATCATCAAAATATTGAGTGGTTAGAGAGCTTGTCATGATCTGTGCAGGACTAGGAGCAGGACCTGGTACGGCCTGGTCCCAGGAGAGACCTGCATGGCAGCGAAAACAGACAGCCTTCAATCCCCATAAGGCTTAGCAACGGGCTATAGCCAATGGGAGTTAAAAGATTCTGTGAGGAGATTCTAGTTTAGCTGTGAGCTGTGGAAAATGGTGGTCTTCCCTCTCGCAGAGCTAAACTGAAGGGACTGTGATAAACTGTGTGTTGTGAGGTAGGCTTGCCAAGTCCCCCCGGGGGGCGGGGAAACCCCACCCCAGAGGCCCGTTCCCCACTGCCGGCAGATCGGGCCCCGAGGGGAGCCCCACCCCGACATGCATGTCACCCAGAAGTGACATGACGACGCCAGGCACGCTGGGGGCGGGGCCACGGTCATCTGAGGGAAAACTCTATGGTTTTCCCTTGGATGGTCGTGGCCCAGGCACCCAGCATGCCTGGCGTTGTCACGTCACTTCCGGGTGACGTGCGTGCGGCACACGCACGCGCTCCAGACACCTGACTTGGCAACCCTATTGTGAGGAAACTAATCTTGCTGGCTCTCTGCAGTTTTCCCTCTCACAGAGTCACTGAGAGGGAAAAGGCTGGTCTGAGAGGAAAGGATCCCTCACTGAGAGTAGAGTGAGTGTATAGGCAAGAGGCCTGGTAGGAAGGCTGTAGGTCTTAAGAAGTAACTAGTTAAGTGACGAGATAGTCGCATTAGGATTCTGTTTATTTTACCTTTTCAACACTGTTATACCCTTTTAAAGCACCTTGCCTTGCCTTGTTTTCCATGCCCCAGTATTGTTTTTAATAAACCCTTTCTGTTTAATTATTTTCTCTGCCTTGGTCAATCACGTTCATGTTTTCTCGGCTGCAAAAGGGGCCTTTTGGATGGGCTTGAGAGGGTACCTTGGGCCTTCTCAAGGGACCATAAGCCCAGGGTGGTGGCAGTGGAAGGTGGTGGTGGAAGGTGCACAGGGCACCCCTGTGGTCATGACAGAGCTTCAAAAGTAAAAATGAAGGATGATAGTGTGTTCGTTGTGTGGGCGGAGAGAGGATAGCTGTGTGAAGCTACATGGCAAGTTAGAGGCTGGAGAAGGAGATGACATTAATAATGTGTTACAATAGGATGCACAAAGGCTTGTTTTACACAGGAGGCTCCGAAAGGCATCAGTACAGCGGCTTTGAAAGGCCACCTGGTTAGTGATGTTCCTGGGCATTCAGGAAACAACTCATGAACACAGCTATGATGAACCCCTGTATCTCCCCAACTGTCTGGCAGATTTTTTCTGCCAAATCTTCAGTTCCCCTCAGTGACTGAGTTGCCCTACATAGCAAGTATACATTCTTTTTCATAAAAGATTTGACTGTTCCACCCTATGTTTAGATATCTAGTTTAGGCTTTTTCTCAGCTCAGGAACTCAACTGAAAATACAGGAGCTGTCCAATTTAAAACCCTTAAGAAATGGCACTTGAGGCAAATTAACTTTCAAAAACAGAATAAAGATTTTGTTAAACAGGCAGGAACTATATGTATAAACGGAATAGTCAAGGTTTTGAGATTGCTGAGGCAAAAAAACTTTCTATACAGAGTTGAATTCTTAGAACATTCAAGAGAGTGTATTTATAGTTTTGTTTCAAGGCTTTCTATTTCTTTCTTTGAGAGGTACTTTGTTTAGCATATTTCAGCACAACACAGTTCTTATTGATGTTTCTAGATTTCTTCCTTCAGATATTACAGGTTTTCCTGTAGATAATACAGCTTTCCATTAACTCCTGAGGTGTCTAAAGTTTCTCCCCTTTGTCACAGACCAGGGTTCTCTTCCCAGCCCATTTCACTGGCAGGAAATTATTCTCCTTGTCCCTAAGAAGCAATAACTCCTTTTACTATTTGGCTTGTATGGGAGTTCTCTCTAACTACCCAGACCGTCTGTGTTCTGTAGCTTTTCTGACTGATAATTTAAGTACTCCCTCAGAGTAGTTTTAATATATTTAGACAATGGGGTTTCTCTTCTTCTTTCTGTAGAAGTACTTTTCTGACTATTGCCTGTCAGAAAACTCTGTCTTTTCCCTCAGAAGCCAAACCCTCTGGCTACTGATCCAGACATTAGAAAGACCAAATTGCAAAAGACTAAACAGTGAAAGACCTCTTTTCCTTCCAGATCAGCTGTTTTATTTCCTCTCTCAGCTGATGTTGGCCAATCAGAGAGCAAGTAGAGCAGCCAATCACATAAGCACTTCTCTCCAGGGAAGATTAATTCTTGAACTCCCTGACTCTCTGTACAAGAAGCATTTTAAAAAGCCTGCATTTCAGTGCAGACCGTCACAGCAGCATAGAGCTGTACATATCACAGACAAAACACTACCATCTGCTTTATCAATGTGAAGAATATGGCTGCTTTTTTGAGACAGTTTCAAGCTGCCCTGAGCCTGCTCCAGCGGGGAGGGTAGGGTATAAATCAAATAAATAAATAAATAGTGCACATGGGGAAAATAAGGGGGTAGTGCACATGGGGAAAATAAGTGGGGATTTTCTGTGTATCCTCAGTCTAAGAAATTGTTCTTTCCCAGTTCTCAAGCAGAATAATCCAGATAATACTTCCAATATTTTTCTTTATTTGTAATTAATGGATTTGATTGGCAGTGTTTCCTCAGACGGAGCCACCCAACTCTGCTGGTTGGAAAGTGAGGGCGTGTTCTACAGAGGCTGGGTGTCATAGGCTGAGAGTGTCTGCTGATGGCTTCACATACAAAAAAAGTCAACAGTCTGCTCCATCTCTAAAGGTCAAATCAGCAAATATTTACTGGTTTCACTTCTCCTTGTGACATCCCTACACAGTAATTCACTAAAATCCTCATTTGAGTTTTTGGAGAAAGATTCGGTCTTGGCCATCTACTGAAGTTATAAGGCGAGCTGAGATTTACATGCAAGTCTCCCCAGTCTAAGACAAACCAACTACTGCTCCCTGGACCACTCAATCTCCCTTCATATCAAAACATTTGTTATAGCTAGGCTCTCTCCAGTTTCCTGAGCAAGGACAGGGGCAGCCCTACGGGGCTAATTTGAAATGGATGGAAGATTACTGGAGGCTACTGGCATCTTTGTAATGTCTGTATAATTTACAGAAAACAAATAGATAGCACAGTTGCCAATTCTGCTTCTATTTGCTGAAGCAACAGTGTAGATGGAATCCTTCAGTTAAAAGCCTGTTTAAAAGGATATTTTTGGCCTGGCACCTAAAGGACAGCAATGTAAACTCCAGATGAGCCTCAGTTTTTAAGCAGCACAACTGACAAGTAGCCATCTTCCAGCACCAGTGAAGTTAAAGCAGAATGACAGGAGCGTGGTGTCCCCAACCCAACCAGCCTCTCCAGAAGGATGCCAGGGCTGATATTATCCAAAGCCACTGTGAGGCCAATAAGAATCAACTGGGACATGCTCCATCTGTCATCTCTTAGCCAGGATCATCAGTTAGGGTACCTGAGGTTGTTTTCATCCCAAAATTATGTCTGCATCCAGATTCATATTTCCTCTGAGACCACCTGCAGCTGCATAGTAATCATCCACTTGAGCCTCTTGCCCAAAGATGGAGAGTTGGTCACCAGATAGCAGTTATTTAGGTCAGTTAGGTCCAAGGACAGCTTCTTCAATTAGAGCAACACAAACTTCTAGAAAGGCAGATATTACCTTCCACTAGTCTCACTCAGTTCACCTGACCCAGCTTGATACCATCACTCACAAAGGGCAAGGGACAAGCCTAGATGTGGTGGACCACACACTTTCAAGCGTCTTGACCATCAGACCTCACCAACTGAAAGTAATCCATACAACTAGGTCCAAACTGCACTCTAATTGCATCCTGAGATTGTGCTGAACCAACATCTAAGGGCCGAACTAGATGTTACAGGTTTTACAGGTTCCCCAGGCTCAACTCACTCTCTCCAAAGCCACACAGCAGTTGTGGGGAATATCTCTTTTAAAATGAGGGAAAGCCTGATTTGACTTGGAATTGAGCTGTGAGGAGAGGAGGGGCTCCTACTTTTCCCCTTATGCTATTTTCCTGAGCCTAAACAGCAAAGAGGAGGAATTATTTCCCCCTTTCAGCAGCTGCATTCATTTTAAAAAACGTATTGTTTAGTTTGGCTCTTAGTCACAGTCATTGCAAGAAATTTTATCTATGCAATGCTTTGCAAAAGAGGCCTGTATGCTTTTCAGATCAACATCCACTGGGTCCCGGATAAAAGCCCTCCCCTCACAACCTGGAAAACCTCTGTTGGACAGCGCTGCAGTGGTGGTGGTACTCACATGAACTTGTTTTGCTGCCATTACTGATGCAGAGCAGGCACAAGAAAACATTCTCATCATCTGTGCTTGGTCGCATTCACTTTGCACTTTCCTCCACTTGCCCTCCATCTGTCTGCCTAACTGCTCATTGTCCTGTGCAGCTTGGTAAACCACAGAGGCATTCC
>NW_015165234.1:1228706-1242521 GCF_001447785.1 Gekko japonicus
AGAGGCAGTCCTGGTTCCATAGGAAGGGAGGAGAACAATCATGTCTCCCACCTGGGCCATCTCTGCATTTCTCAAGTTGCCCAGCTTTCTCCCTAGGGGGAATCATGCAAGTTTCCCTTTCAATGCAATGTTGGAAGTGGGTGAAAACGGGATGTAGGAGTCATTTCTATGCTGGCTTTCTATATTGTGCTATAATAGTTGCAACTGCCCTTTGACTTAGGCTTTCTTGGACCTCTTGAGGACCACAGCTGGCTGGCTGTCTCAGAGTGTGCCTCTCGGCCTGACTTTGCTATTCAGAACAGCGATACAGTTGAGCACCATCAAGGGCCTGGAGCTCCTGGCACTTCTTTTTCTTAATCGGTTCAGCTTAGGGAATTTTAAAATGATGTGTTAATATTGTTAGAATTTTATAACTTGAAGAACGTGAGTAGAATCTCATAAAACCTCAGTTGCTTCCCCAGAGTGAACTTGAATGGCTTTGACTGCTAATGCAACCCAAACCTGAATTATGTAAGTCCTCCTCAGCAGCATTTCACAGCACATGGCCCCCAGGTTGTCCATATGCAGTAACTGGCATGAATTTTAGGAAGCAATGCCCATTGGAGACATTTTTCTTTAAAAGCAACATGTATCTTCGTAATGTTAATTGTACTAGTAATGGCTTTCTAGCTTGTCTCGCTTCTCTAACCAATCAGAGAATGAGTGTTCTGGATGTAATTTTGAGAAGCACACCAGGAAAACCTTAACAGACACAATCATTTACTATGTATTGTCTGTTACAAGCCTTTATAGTTTTGTCACAGACTCTACCTTGGGTACATTTGGCCCAGCATAAGGAATGCCCGTGTCTTGTACTTGGCTCCTTGGCCATCAGTCAGACTGACGTAATCAATTTGGAAAGCATGGAAGGGCTGCAGCAAAAGAAGTGCATGTTAAACCAAGCGTGAGAAAGGAAATTTAAACGCGGTGCTGGACTAGACTATTAAATCCATAAAGATTTATAACATCATAGTTATTGACTTTTTGAGATTTAAAGCACTGTCACTCACAACACAAAATGGCCATTCCATCCTAGCGGTTTGAAAAGATAGCCTGGGTTAACTAAACTTTTTATTTTATTTCCTAAATTTCTAGTGGATAAACCTTTGTCATCTCATGAATATGGATTTATCTGACTAGTTATCATAATCTGCGAGGTATGTATATGGAATTATATTTCCAATCTGTACCAATTTATTTAATAATCTTTAAAGTGTAGAGTCAGCCATTCAGAAATACAAACTTAACAGTTGTCCACTTTAAAATTTGGTTTGGCAGCATAGGGCATGGAGGAAGAGTGGCTCTGGCCTTCCCTCCCACTGTTTCCCCCAGCTGCAATGACTGCAGGGGGCCTGTTTGCAGGGGGCCTCCATGTCTGCTGCAGTCAGTACTTACAGAGCCCCACAGTGAGAAACAGCCCCCCCCCCCGGTCAGAATTCCTGAAAGGCAGGGAGAGCCAGTTTGGTGCAGTGGTTAAGTGTGCGGACTCTAATCTGGGAGAACCGGGTTTGATTCCCCACTCCTCCACTTGCACCTGGCTGGATGACCTTGGGCAAGCCATAGTTCTGGCACAGCTGTTCTTTAAAAAAAGCAGTTTCTGTCAAGAGCTCTCTCAGCCCCACCTACCTCACAGGGTGCCTGTTGTGGGGAGGGGAAGGAGTTTGTAAGCCGCTCTGAGACACCTTTGGGTAGTGAAGGGCGGGGTATACATCCAATCTCTTCTTCTTCTTCTTCTTGTGCTGCCATTCATACTTCTTTTTTATGTGACTCAGGAAAGTTTGGTCTCACTGGGACGTTCCATATAATGTAGATTTGGAAGATTGGAGAACCTTTACCATAATATATGTCTTCTTGTTCCTGCACCAGTGTAATCTCAGACTCAAAACTGCACACACAGTCCTTCACTCAGCCTCAAAATTATAGAATAACAGAGTTAGTGAGAAGTTCTCCAAGTCACCAATGGGACTTGACTTTCTATCTGTAGTAGTAGTTGTAGGTAATGAGGCTAGCACATTATTTGAATGTATTACCAGTTTGCAGGTCAGCCCAAGGATTTTGGGTGTCATAGGCTTGGTTGCCCACACTGTCCCCACCCACACTGCAGGAAGGAAGGAAGACAGCACTCCCCCTCCTTGACCCCCACCTGGGCTGTGGTGAGAAGCCACTGCCCACCCTCCTCATCCCCTGGTGGCAGGTTGAGGCTCAGCAGTGAGGCACAGCAATGTCCCATCTCCTTGTCCCCCGTGGAAGGGCAGGGCCTGGCTGGCAGCACAGTATTCTAGTGCCAGTCTCCTTGCCCCATGTGGTATGGGAGGAAGCTGCCACTTACCTCCATCTCCACATGGTCAACAACTCCAAGATCTCTCTCTTGATCAGTCTCTGCCAGTTCAGACCCCATCAACGTGTATTTATATTTAGGATTTGATTGCTGCCTTTTGAGTTCATTCTGGTGGTATTTAATTCATTCTAGTTACTCCTTTAGCTATATGTAATTGACTGCTTGTGTCTCCTAATTTTTATTTATTGACATTTTATTTAAGTTTGATCTGTTTTTGTGAACCAGACTGATAGCCTGTTTTGGCCTGAATGGTGGGGTGTAAGATTTCAAATATAATATTATACTGAATTTGGATCTATGACATTTTAATACATCCCAGCCTTCTTGGAGAAATGAAATGAATACATCTCCTGCCTCCTCCTGGCTGAATGAGGGCTGGAAGTGGGGCGGCCGGAAGCAGGGGGTGGGGCTTCGTCATGTGCCCCGCCCCCGTATCTCACCCGGGGTAACTGCGATCCCCCGCGATCCCCCCCGAAATGACCTCTGGTCCTGGGGAACCTTCGTCCGGCTCAAGCTTAACATGGGAGGTGAATGAGGCGATTCAGTAAGCCTTTTCAATACATTACAGGTAGGATTGCCAGCCTCCCTGGGGGGTGGGATCTCCTGCTTTTACAACTGATCAGCTCCCCTGGAGAAAATGGCTGCTTTGAGGGGTGGACTCTATGGCATTGTACCATGCTAAGGCCCCTCCCCTCCCCAAACCCTGCCCTTTCCTGGATTCACCCCCAAAGTCTCCAGGTATTTTCCAACCCAGACCTAGCAACCCTAAGTGGAGGAGGTAAAACATGCTGTCATTCAGAGAGCACTGGAAAGGTGCATGTGTCGCTTTGCAATCACATATCAAATGCAGTAATCTAAGAACTTGTGGAACTAACTAATGAAATAAAGGTGAAGAATGATGGAAAATGGCGATGGGCAGGCCATGTAGTCTGGAGACAGCATAACAGATAGATATTCGACATCAGTGTGACAAATGAGGACAAGCTGGTCAAAAGGATAATGAACTCTGGATGTTATTACAAATACAGAAAGCATGAGATGTGTTGAGTTTACACTGAATAAAACACTGAAAATAAGGGATAGAAGAAAGGGGAGAATGTAACCGTTTATTGTAGCTAAAAATAAAGCAAACTATTTATTCAGAGAAGTTGTTTCTCCAGAGACCTGTTTAAGGCCACTCTCAAGTAAAAAAACTATACCATAAAACTATATAAGCAACGTAAATTATTAATATGAATTAGAGGAGAGAGTCAGTGAGGTGTCATGGTTAAAATATCGGACTAGAATCTGGGAGAAACTGGGCTAGGATCTGGGAGGCTTGGGTTCAATTCCCTACTCTGCCATGAAAGCTGCTTAGATTATTTTAGGCCAGTCACTCTCACCCAGCCTAAACCTACCTCACAGGATGGTTATGTAAGGATAAAGTGAAGAAGGGTAGAATGATGTTTGAAGCTGCTTTTGGCTCCCATTGGGGAGAAAACAGACTTGCCAACCCCCAAGTGGGGCCTGGAGAGCTCCTGGAATTACAACACATCTCCAGATGACAGAGATCAGTTCCCCTGGAGAAAATGGCTGCTTTGGAGGAGATCCCTTCCCTCACCAAACCCAGCACCCCCAGGATCCACACCCAAGTCCCAAGGGTATAAATACATTTTTAAAAATACGAAATTACTATTCCAGTAACACATTTCTGTTCCAGTTTAATACATTTATTTGGATTTCTGAGATGTATATCTTGCAGACTTTGAGGTGGGATAGAAAGGAGAAACTAATTTTCAAGTCAAATGTATTTTCTGACCAGTATAGATTTTATACTTGTGCTACAGATATGGGAAATGTGTAAAAGTACCCCTCCTCAACTAAACTTAACTAAGCATCAGTTATATAAGCAGCCAAAATGTTCTACAGAATGAGCAGTATTCATTCATACACAGAAAGACTTGGAAACCAATTTTGTCCTTCATGGAGAAGTGTTGAGCAATATGTCCTTTCAACGTTCTCATTTTTAATTCCACCTCTTTGTTTTGCCTGTTTTACTGGAAAACAGAACTAAGTATAATGGGAAGAAAACATCTTTTGGCAATAGATAAGTGCTACATGTTCAGAAACTAAATAGCACAATTTCAGTGTGTGTTTTTATGAGTTGGTGTGAAGAGCTATATTTTGGGAAACACTTTTAAAAAATGTTTCTTTTCTCTTAATAAGAATAGCAGATGTTATTGCTTGGAGTTCCACACAATGTATGCTTGCCAAGCCCCCGCTGGGGGTGGGTAAATTCCTACCTGGGAGGCCTGTTACCCGCCGCTGGTGGATCAGGCCCCGGGGGGAACTCCACCCCCTGCCGAAGGGCATCCCCAGCGTGATGATGTCACCCGGAGGTGACATCATCACGCTGGCCACGTTGTGGGGGGACACTCTGTGAATTGAGGGAAAACTCTATGGTTTTCCCTCGAGTCACAGTGCCCTGCCCCCAACGTGGGCGATGCGATGACGCCACTTCCGGTGACGTCATCGTGGCGCACAGGGAGAGTCCCGACAGAGCCAGGAATCCCCCCGCTTTGCAGGTAAGTCGACTTGGCAACCCTAACACAATGTATGCAGTTACTGTTGAAACCGTGTTGAACCAATGGAGCCAGCTAAAGCATGATTCAAAGATTAAACTGAACTCCAGTTTGAATGAATTATGGATTGATTAAGGATTTATTTGGAGGAGATTTTCAGCAAGTGGAAATCACAGTCCTTGCTGTTTCTGCCTCTGACTCTTTGTGCACATTTACCAGAGTCTGCTTTGGGTATGATACCAGAACTGGATATGTGTTGCAATTTAAAAGCAGAATCTGGTGCATTAAAAAGTGTACCCACAACTGACCAATTTTGGGCTGATGGGACTCAACAGGGGCTGTTCTTTCTGATGACTGCCATATACCCAAATGAACCCTGACCGGTATAGCCCAGGCTAGCCCAATCTCATTAGATCTCAGAAGCTAAGCAGGGTCAGCCATGGCTAGTACTTGGAAGGCTACCTCTAAGGAATACCAGGGCTGTTACCCAGAGGCACACAATGGCAAAACCACCTCTGAAACATCTCTTGCCTTAAAAAAAAAAAAAGACAAGTCTGGTACATAACAATTTTAGGAAATCCTGCCAGAAAATCTTAGGAACTCCTGGCTCTACTACACACAATGCCATATGATAATTATTATTATTAATTACCCAAATGAAATTAATTTCTGAGTTAGGAAAAGTAATACCCTAACAATACCACAAAAAGTATTTTGAGTTTTAATTGTGTTTAGCCCTTTGATCTGGCATTTCAATTTGGATTGTCTTTTGGCTGGGATTTAATTAATGCTCTTATTATTGTTATAATTTGTGTTTTTAATATAATCTGCATCATACATTATTTAACATAAAAGCTGCCTAAATTAAAAAGAAGCATTTTGAAATTTTAAAAGTGTTAGCGCGTCAAAGATAATGTAATAATTATTGGGATATTTGGTTACAATAGCAGAGTTTTGCCCAGTCATAGAAGTGTAATACTGAGTACAGTAAGAAATCTCCCAAGAAGTATATTGCAAAAAAGGTAAAGGTATTCAAGTAGATCCAGTTCATTTAGGTTGCAGTCAAAAGAAGAGAAAGAAGCCTAATCTAAAGAGTACTTTCCCTATCACAAATGGCCAACTAATCTGGCATCATGTGTGAAGGAGTATGAGGGCATTGTATATACAGAAGAGACCTGCAGAGACATGTGTCTCCATGGAATGCCATGTTCTGTTTTGTTTTTATAATATTTATTTTTCCATTTTTCCACTTAATTATCCTTTACATATAAACATCATTCTATACATTGAGTCTAAAGTTTCCGTATTTGTTAATCCAATTATACAGGCTTTTCCATCTTTCAATAAATACATTTTCATCTTTCCCTTGAAGAATTAAACTTAATTTGTCTATTTCTGCTACTTCCATCAATTTACACAGTATTTCCTCTCTTGTAGGGAATTTATCTTGTTTCCAGTATTTGGCCAACAGTATCCTTGCGGTTGTTAGTATATATGCTAATAAATATTTCTCATTTGATTTATAATCCTCCAGAATCATATTCAATAAGGCTATTTCAGGAGTTAAGACCAAGTTAATATTAAATATTTCTGAGATCATCTTCTGTATCATTTTCCAATACACCTCTATTCTCGCACACCGCCACCACATATGGTAAAATGTCCCTACATTTCTTTTACACTTCCAACACAGGTTAGATACCGTTGGGTGGCATTTGGCTATCTTGTCGGGAGACCAATACCAACGGTGAAAGACTTTGTAGATATTTTCTTTATAATTATAAGCTCTCATATATTTCAGTGTTTTCCAAGTATTTGTCCATGTTTCTATCATATGTCCTATGTCTTGCATCCATACTATCATCGTTGAAGTAACACTTTCATCTAACAAGTATTCGTCCAATAAGAATCTATATATTTTCTGAATCTACCTATTAAGGATAATTGTAAATCTTTCCACCTTGTTAGGGATCTTTCTTGATCCCTTCCAACAGCTTATGATAGTTATCTTCAAGCAGTGTACTATTTCTGTTAGATAATACTATGCCTAAGTATTTAACCTTTTTCACTACCTCCACATTTGTTGCTTTGTATAATTCATGAATTACTATTGTGTACAATTTGTTGTTATTATTTTGGTTTTTTTCAAATTAATCTTTCTCCAAATTCATGTATAGTGGTTAATAGATGCTGGCTTGATATTATCGGATTTTCCATTATAAATACAACATCATCCCCAAAAGCCAGCAGTTTAAATTCTTCCCCCTTTATTTTGAGTTCTTGTATTCTTTTATTTTCTCTTACTTCACTTTTTAATGTTTCTAATGCGAATATAAATAACAAAGGCGAGAGTGGGCATCCTTGTTGTGTTACTTTCTGTATCTCTATTATTGAGGACATGTCACCATTTATGAGCACATGTGTGTTATATACTGCTTGGATCATTGTCGAGAACTGCGTTCCACAGTTACAGTTATTCAGTTTTTGAAGTAAGAATTCCCACGATAGGTTATCAAAAGCCTTCTCTGCGTCCATAAACATCAGGGCCATTTGTTTTTCTGGGTGCTGTTCATAATACTCTATGACATTCATAATTGTCTGCATATTACTTTTTATCTGTCTTTTTGGTAGGAATCCTGCCTGATCTTGGTGAATTATCTGAGCTAGTACTTTCTTGAATCTCGTTGCAAGAATGTTTGCATAGATTTTATAATCTACATTTAAAAGCGATATTGGCCTATAGTTTTTAATATCTTTCTGGTCAGTATCTGTTTTGTGTATTAGAGTAATTGCTGTTTGATACCAAGAGTTTGGTAGTTTTCCTGTATTCCCTATATCTTGGACTACTTCTTTAAATGGTTGACTAATCTGCTCCTCGAAAACTTGATATAGTTCTGCGGGGATTCCATCTGGACCTGGGGCCTTTTTCTTTTTCTGTTTTTTTATTACTTCCACTATTTCGCACATTGTAATTCTTTCATTCAATATATCCCTATATTTTTTCTCAATTTGTTGTGGTTTTTCCCTTGAATAATATTCCCTTATTTCCTTCTTATTTTGAATTTCTTGTCTATATAGATTTTTATAATATTTTCCCACTTTTTCTTTTAAATCTTGTGTCCCGTATTTTAGTTTCCCATTCTCATCTTTTAAGGCTACTATAATGTTCTTCTCCCTCTCTTTCCTAAGTCTATATGATAGCCATCTTGATGGTTGGTTTGCATTTTTGAAAAAGTACTATTTTGTGTATTCAGGTTTTTTTTGCTATCTCTTGTGTTAATAACAAATTCATTTCATGTTGTAATAACTTTAACCTGTCTTTCCCCTCTTTGAGTCCCGTTTTTTTGAGTTTATATTCTTGGTATTTAATTCTCCATTCTATTGTTGTATAAGCTTCAATTCTTTTCTTTCTCCTCCATGCTTCTTGACTTATACACCACCCTCTTATAAATGCTTTAAATGCCTCCCATACTATGTCTATAGATACCTCTTGTTGCATATTTCTTTCAAAAAAGTAATCCAGTGTTAATTCACCACCTGGGCTTTTCCCATATTTCTTTAAAGGATATTAACATTGGGTTATGGTCTGCAAATGTTTTTGGTAGGATCTCCGCCTCCAACAGTTCTTGCATCCAGTCCACTGACACCCAGGCCATATCTATTCTGGACCATGAGTTATGTCTAGCAGAATAATACATATAATCCCTCGACTGCATATTTCTAGTTCTCCATGTATCTACTAAATTATATTCTTTTGCTAAATCTATAAATGTTTTCAGCAGCAATTGGCCTTTTTTCTTTTTCTTTTGTTGCGATTTCCTATCCATTTCTTTATCGTAGACTGCATTATAATCCCCCAAGATACATATATTCTGTCCCTCTATGTTATTTAATAAGTCATATCATTTTGTAAAAAAAGATTCTTGTTTCTGATTTGGTGCGTATATGTTTATAATTATGCTCTCTTTATCTTGTCTTCTTATTTTAACTGCTACAATCCTACCTTCCTCATCTGCATAGATTAATTCAGGTGAAAGCGACTCTTTCATATATGTTACTACTCAATTTTTCTTCTTTTTGCCCGCCGCTGTGAACTCTTTACCTAATTTTTTACAAATTAAATGTTTACCATCATTTTTTTAATGTGTGTCTCTTGCAAACATGTAATATCGGGTTGTATTTTAAGAATTTGAGGAATATCCTTCGTCTTTTTTGAGAACTATGCAGTCCATTTACATTTATTGATAGAATTTTAAAATGTTTAAGTCTCAACATATCCTGTCCGTTTACTTTTTAAAGTTGCAAAATTTATTCTTGTACCTTGTCTGTATTTGTGATATATTAACCTTTGCTTCTCTTTCCCCCTTCATCCTGTTTTTCCAGCCTCTTTCTCTTGTTGACATCCTGGTTTATCTCTTCCCACTCCAGTATCTTGTTTTCCTCCTTCTTCATCTTCTTCTTCCTCCTCCTCCTCTTCCTCCTCTTCATCTTCTTTGTCCTCTTTTCCCTCTTTTTGCCACCCTAACTCTTCTCCGTACTGTTCTAGGAAGTTTTCTATTTTAAATATGGAGTCAATTCTCTGTTGTCTACTCCCATGTGTGAACAGGATTCCTTCTGGTATCAACCAACGATACACAATTCTGTTTTTTCTCAATAGGTTTGTCAGCAGTCCATATTCTTTTCTCTTCTCCCTAACCTTCCAAGGGACTTCTTTCAGGAAGTTGCTCTCACTATCATTTATTATTATTTTCTTCTCATTTGGTACCTTAAGTATTTTTTCTTTCATTTCTCTTCTGTAAAATTTTATGAGTCTCTCTTGGTTTTTTGAATTTTCTTGCATACGCCGAGTTCATACGGTAGAACAATTCTATTTAATTAGATATTTCCTCTTTTGTTCCTATATCGGTTTGGCTTACAAAGTTTTCTACTAAAACCTCCTTCAAATTTTTATCTATACTCTCTGGAATGTTTTGGCATTGCAATATCAAAGCAGCTCTATCCATTTCTATATTTATCAGTGTTTTCCCTATTTTATCATTTTTCAGCTTTAATTCCTGCACTTCATATTCCAGATCATTTATTTTTTTCCTGTTTTGTAATTTTTATAATTTCCTGTCTATTTTCACATATTTGTTTTTATTTCTTCTATTTCTGTTTTGATATGTTCTGTTAATGAATCTATTTTATCATGGATGGGGTCAATTTCTTTTTTCATTGCCTGTGCTACACAATCCTGAATCATGCCCTTACATTCCTTGAGTGATAGCTGTGTGGTACTCATTGTGTTAATTTTCAACTGGCCTGGTGATGGTATGGATGCCTTTCTAACGCTACTTCCGCTTCCCCCAGTTGCCATGTGTTTTTTCTTTGTTTCCTTTTATACCTATATTTGTTTTATTTATTGTTACTGTTATTATTTATTTGCTGTTATTTGTATATTTATTTTCCTGCCTATATCACTACTTCCCTGATTCTCCCAGGTCCCAGTACCTAATCTCACTCTATCTTATTCTGCTTCCTTGTCTTTTACTTGCTTCTCTTCCTTTACTTCTCCCCCTCTATCTTTTTAGTACCACTGCTATCTTCTTGTTATCCTCCAGTTAATAAGCCTCTTGCTTCCGGGTTGCCATCTCAAAGTTATATCACTGGGATCACTCACGCCGTCACTTTGCACTTCCCTCCGCTTCTCCCTGATCCTCCTCAACCTCTTTCCTCATTTGGTCTCTTCTTCCTGTTACATTGGCCCGGCACAGCACGTCTGCCCGTTACGTCGCTCCGTTGCTCTGCTCCACGCTCTCGATTTCTGCCGGCTACGCCTCCCGATCCTGTCTCTGTTGCTCTGCCGCTGTGTTGCTCCCAAGTAGACCGCTTCCTGTTTCGCCTCATCACCGCCACAGCAATGGATCCCAGGGATTTATTTTAAAGCAGTAGTCCACCTTCCTTCTCTGTCTCCGTCTCAAAAATAAGTAAGATACAAAAACAAGTGGTTAGCAACAGTATATTTCCAAGTCTCTATTTCTATCCTTACTTTCCTTCCTCTAAAGCAGCATTTGTTTCGCTCAGTAGCCGGTTCTCTTTCTCTTCCTCTTTTCTGCTACAGTTATATTCTGTTAACTGGCCTCCCCCCCTCTTTACAACATATCTATTGATGCAATAGCAATAACAATGTGTATTTTAATCTGTTTTATCACTTAGCTTTGGTAATTCTTTCTTTCTCTCTCTGCCGTGTTCTTTTGACTCCGTCGGCTCTTCTTGCGCTCCTCTTTTGCTAGGCGGTCTGGGCGTTGAGCCTCCTATAGCCCCCTGCTTCGGAAAATGCTATGTTTCCAGGAATTGCGCAAGTCATCCTGGAATAGAGATAGATCCGGTTCCGGTTCCGGTTCCACGAGACAGTTGTGTGTGGGGAGATCTCCTCACAAAACAACCAGCTTATAGCCCTCTAGGTGAATTACCAGCACCTCAAGTGTTCTCATGAAGAGAGAAACAAGGCAGGGAAATTGTGTTATATTCCATGGAATGCCATGTTGAGTGAGAAGAAAAAGCAAGAGAGAGAGGAGGGGTCAGAGGGCAGCTCCCAGGTTAAGACGAAGAGAGGCATCCCATTGAAGGAAATAACACCTATGCACCCTTAGAGTGATGTAGCGCCCCCCCCCCCAATGTCCAGGCATGCTGAGTTGCTCACTCCACAATAATATGTAAAAGCATCATTGCCTGGGATCTGGAAGATCAGTAAACAACAAGCAAAACACCCTTAAAACTCTTTTATCATGAAAAGGATTTTAGCAGTCTGGTGTTTGGTGCTCCTGGGAGCCAAGTAAAGGTGGCGGTGGCGGGGGGATGGACCCGCTGAGTGTGTGGATGGGAAGATCATGGCTAACATATATTGTTTGTATGTGTTTTTCACATCCTCTGAGTCATTTTTCTCTAGATTTTACAGTTTATTTTTAAACTTTTTTAAAAAGAGAGATTAAGCATCACTGTTGGTCACTATGGCAAAAGATAAATTTGGGGCCACATGAGGGCAGCAAATACTTACTTCCATCTCAAAGAGGAAACGTGGGTTTTGCTTGGAAATAATCAATGTGCCCATCTACGACATGCTTTCTTCTTCCTTGTCTAGAGATTTGTTTGTTTTTTTAATATGGGAGGGATACAATTATTGTTAGGGTATCTGACAATATTATGCATGCATAGAAAAATTCCATTTGTAGTCTTATATTGACTCCTGTTGCCAAGTCAGCAAGGGTGTTCAGGACTGGGGGCCTCACAGGAGTTGGATCCAGCTCTCATCACACCCAGTGTGGGAGAAAGGCACACCCACCTCAACAAGCATACTGCCATTTGGGCTCTTTAAGGCCCTGCTGCCACCACCATGAACAGATGAAGCTGATCCAAGGGTCATGAAGAAAGGGTGAGCAAAGCCACCTGAGTGATCAGCCTTACTCCTGGCCTGCTGGGAGGTTGGGAGGACCAACTGGGCATGTGCAGCTCACAAGCCAGTGAGGAGGGCAGTATCAGCTCTCTCCACAGGATACAGGAGAGAGGTGGAAGAGGACTAAGTGATGACATATCTGAAGAGTATATCTAAGGTTATTTGCTCAAAGGATGGAATCTGGACAATTCCCTAGTCTTCTCAAGGACTCTCTGAATGGGCCCAAAGGCAAAGCTTAAAAATACTGAAAATTGTTATGGTAAACATGTGCTTTGGATCTTGAAATAGTTTTGCTGTGTCATCAGCCCAACAAACAAATACTTCCATACTTAAACAGATGCTATGTATTTACAAAAAAAAAAAATTACATTTCCTTCCTCTAGGAAGCTTTGGGCAGTATACATAGGTCTTCTGCCATTGTTTTATCTTCACCACAATCCTGTGAGGTAGGTAAGACTGAGAGTGTGTGACTGGGCCAAGATTGCTCAAGGAGCTCGAAAGCAGATCAGGAATATGAATGAGGTTTTCTCTGGTCCTGGCTACTCATCACACTGTTTCTGAGTCCACCAAGGTCCTGTCAAACCAGACGTGTGCTGGAATTCCATTTGGAAACTTTTTTGAGGCACATGGAGCCCATTTCACATGGGAATTGCAAAACAGAGGGAGAATAAGTTTCAGCCTTCCCCCTGAACTGCCTTCCCAACCTGAAATGGCCCCCAGGAGTCTCACTGGGAAACCCTAACTGCGGCCCATCGGAATACTGTTTCAAACAACCTGGGGGGGAAATGCATGGCAGTGGGGCCCAGGGATGCCTTTCACTAACTTTGGCTGATGAGCCAGCTGGGGCCTTTTCTGGGATGGAAAGATTTTGCCATTGTAGTGCACGCCCTGGAAGCAGTTAGATTAGATTACTGCAATGCATTCTATGTGCCACAGCCAGAATGTTGCCTGGAGTGGGTCGCAAGGACCATATCACTCCAGTCTTGTTCCATCTACAATGGCTCCTGATTTGCTTCTGTGTTTTTCAAGGGACCGGCATTGACCTTTAAAGCCCTATTCAGCTTGGAGCCTGCATACTTTGAAGGATTGCCTTCTCCCATATAAACCTACCCATCCACTCTGGTCACTTTTGGACATCCTCTTTGGGTGCCCCTGCCATCTGAGGCTAGTCAAATGGCAACCCAAGAAAGGGCCTTCTCAGTTGCGGCGCAAAAAGTTTGGAACTCCCTCCTCAGGGAGATTTGTCTGTCTCTTTCTATTGTTGTCTTCTGCTAGCAAGTGAAGTCGTTTGGCATACCCCCTGATTTTGGTGTAATGTGTGTTGATATGTTTTTATTGAAATATTTTATACTAGGGAGCAAAGCCCGTTGTGGCTGAAGACAACGGGCCTAGAAAGGTAGGGTGGGTGGGTGGGTGGTAGGAAGGAAGGAAGGAAAGAAAGAAAG
>NW_015165234.1:1242693-1244074 GCF_001447785.1 Gekko japonicus
GCCAGGGGGGTGGGAGAAGCGGCGCCGGGGGCGGCGGCCTGGGAGAGCTTATCCCATCCGTCCAGCAAGCCGTGTGGGTGGGAAAGGGGGGGGTGGATGGAGAAGCGGTGCGAGGCGATATCTCCCACATCGCTGGAAGGCTCTGGGGATTGGGAAAAGAAAAGAGTAGCCCCAGAGAGGGTGAGCATGTATGTGAATAAAACATGGTCTTTAAGGTCCCACTGGACTGTTTTGAGTCTCTAACGGGGGGGGGGATGGAGATCTGCAGTCGCAAAGGAGGGTGAACATGTACCTGAAGGAAATGTGGTCTGAAAGGGGGCACTGGAGTGTTTTTTTGGGGGGGGTTTGAAATGTGCAGATTCTCCCTCACAGAGGAGGTGTAGTGTGCAGCTGCCTAAAAACTTGGTCTCAAAGCTGCGACTGGAGTATTCACCTGCCCCCCCCCCGGAGGCCTGCATAGCCAACCGGGGTGTGTGTGCCGAAAACAGGTCTTGGTCGGTCGGCTTAGCGCTGCCCCCGCTGCCGACACCCTTCAGGTGTTCCCCCCAATGGCCTGCGAAGCTGGGGGGGTAACGACGCAAACAGAGCTGCGGCGGCCGGTTGAGTGCTGCCACCGCCGAGGCCGGCCTTCAACTGCTCCCTCCATCAGTCCAGGAAGTGTGTGTGTGTGGGTGGGTGGAAGCAGCGCAAACGGGCATGTGGCGGCCGGTTCAGTACCACCGCCGCTGAGGCCGCCCGTCAACTGTGCCCCCCAAAGGCCTGCGAAGCCGGGGGGGAACTGTGCGAACGGGCCTGCGGTGCTCGGCCCAGCGCCACTGCGGCCAGCCTTCAACTGCTCCCTCGTTGGGCCACTAAGTCTGTGTGAGGAAACGGTGCAAACGGGCCTGTGGCGGCTGGTTAAGCAGTGCCGCAGCCAAGGCCACCCTTCAACCGCTGCTCCCAATGACCTGCGAAGGCGGCAAACGGAATTGCGGTGGCTGGCTCAGTGTTGCCGCCAGCGGCCTTCAACTACTGCCCCCGAAGGTCGTGGAAGGGGGGCGCCAAAAACGGGCCTGCGGCGGGCAGCTTGGCGCCGCCACCCTTCAACTGCTCCCCCAAAGGGCTGCGAAGCTGGGGGGGGAGTGGCGAAAACGGGTCTGCAGCAGCCGGTGCAGCGCTGCTGCCGTTCAGCTGCTTCCCCGAAGGCTCCACTCACCCTGTTGGCAATAGTCTGTCTTCTGAGGGGACCGGGTGCAGAGGCAGGGCTGCGGTGTCTGTGTTCTGGGGGGGGGGGGCTTAGGCGATGCAGCCAATGGATAGGGGAAGCTGGGGAAGGTTTTAAGCGACAGTTCGTGTGGCCAAACACTGTTGGTGCGCATCAAACGTTGGAGGCGACTATGGC
>NW_015165234.1:1244506-1244696 GCF_001447785.1 Gekko japonicus
GTCAGGCCACAGGTGCCCTCCTTCTCTTCTCTCTCAGCTCTCTGTGACTCAGTGGCCCACCAGAGCCCTTCATGGGCGTGGAATATGTAAATAAGTTATGCTAATGAGTTATGCTAATGAGCTCCTGCACCTCTTTTTCTATGAAATGACCCCTGTGTAAAACAAATGCAAATCTGTAAAACACAATTGT
>NW_015165234.1:1247627-1249632 GCF_001447785.1 Gekko japonicus
GGAGGTCGCAGTGGAGCACCAAGACTTTATCCGCAGAATAGCTCACAAATGCCTCGCAGCCAATGTCCAATTCCCTAGCATTTGGTCTGCCCTGTGGCAGAGTTGTTATAGACTGAATCGTTCTAAACAATTGGGCTGGGCGTGAGCTCGCAGACGCAATCGTAGCTGCATAGAACTCCCTCTTAGCGGCTTTGACTGCCATCTCATAGGATCTCATAAACATCCTATAAGGTGCTCTTGTAGCTTCGTCCTGAGTGTGACGCCACCGTCTCTCTAGCCATCTCAGCTCTCGCTTCATAACCCGCAACTCCTGGGTGAACCAGGGTGAAAGCCTAGAGCGAGAGCGCAGAGGGCGCCGGGGAGCGATCTCATCGACAGCTGTGGAGAGCCGACTATGCCAGTCCTCCAGAAGCTTGTCCAATGAGCCACCAGGGGCATCAAATCCCACAGAGCCATCCAGAGCCACACTGGGTCCATCTGGCTCAGCGGGCGAGCTAAAATATGCTCACCACCTAAACAGGGTCGGGGCGGAACATTCAAACAAATGGTGGTCTGACCATGGGACTGCTGAAGCAATGACCCGGTCCACTGTTACCCCCACCGTGAAGATCAAATCGAGCATGTGCCCATCTTGGTGAGTGGGGGTTCTAGTGCCGCCATGGATGACAACAGGTCCATTGCCTGAATAGAGGCCGCGTCATCAGCATGGACATTGAAATCACCGAGGACTATCAGTCTAGGGTGTTCCAATGCCCAGCTTGATACTGCCTCCATCAGGGACGGTAGGCAATTGGCCGGTGCGTTAGGCAGTCAGAACACCAGCCAAATCGCCAAACTCTCCCCGGCCTCCCACACCAGGCTGGCACACTCAATGCCCGTGATCTTTGGCGGCAGGAGTGCCCTGAAGGAGTAAGCCTCCCAGATGAATACAGCCACTCCCCCCGCCCCCTAGTCCGCGATTGGTGGAGGACCTAGTATTCAGGCGGAACTAGTTGGGAGAGAGATACTGTCTCTCCCTCTCACACCCAGGTCTCGGTCATGCCTGCCCGGTCATTCTGCTCCTGCAGAAAGTCCTGAAGGACCATGGTCTTATTATTTATAGACCTGGCGTTGCACAGCGCCAGTGTCGGAGGGGGGGGTCAATATTCCTAGCCCCACTGCCAACAACCTTTGGGATGGGACGTAGGCTGTAAGGGGGCCGAGCTAAACCACTTCTCCGTCACCTTCCCTTACCGCTATACTTTCCCCTCCCCAGGAGCACAGGAATATTTTGCCCGGTTGTCATCGACCTACTTATCTTTGAGGTACAGATGGGAATTGTGTGTGCGTGTGTGTATGCGTGCGTGCATGCTGCTATGTACCCCTCGTTCTCCCTGGCCAGCTGTCTGTAGCCCAGTCAGGAGTTTCTGGTCTAAGTGCAGACAAGCAGACAGGTGCCCTGGGTGAGATCTTTGAACACAGTTTGAGACTTCTGGAAGAAAGATTATTCACCAGAGCACAAGAATACAGGAAACTCTGTCAAAACACCACAGGATGTTACAGACCTAAGAAGAGAGGAAAAAACATGAGGCTAACTACATTGTACAAGTCACTGGTGTTACTTTGGCAATTGGCATTCCCTTCCCATGGAATGGACGTAAGCCTGCTTGAATTTTGAAACTAAGGCTGGTCAAGGCAAACTTCACTCCCCCCCCCAAATTCCCCTGTTCTTGGCTTGCACACACTTTTGTACAGTGTGACAGGCCTTTTAACCCTTCACCTCCCACTTTGACCTATCTTGAAACAGGGTTTGAGTTACTTACACCTTTCTCCAATCTTACCAAGATACATGTCCCCAAAGTTTTATGCCCAACTCAGGATATCCAAATAGTCATCGGTCTTCCCCTTTCCTGGCTGGTGGGCAAATGGTCATTTCCATTGTATTCAATTGTCTCCATAAAGGAACACTCATCTCCTTTCAGCCTGAAATCTGAGGTGTTTATTGTTCTCTTCCCTGGAAAGAATG
>NW_015165234.1:1249919-1256209 GCF_001447785.1 Gekko japonicus
GATGTTATACAAAACATTAATTTCTGAATGTGATTATTACAAGAGATTATACAATAGAAACAGAAGCGAAAAGGCGGGACGGTGGTCTCCGGATTGGTGCTGCCATTTCGACAATGTGTCTTCTTCTGACCAAAAATTGTTCCAGTCAATGCGAAGTATGGAGTTCCTCAAGCAACAAAAAGCTGCATACTCATGAGTTTTCTAACTCGTATAGCTTGAGAAGCAACATCTCTTATTCTAGAAAAAAAAGTTCTCTCAAAAGGGCTGAAGTAAAACGGCAGCAACAATCCGGAGACCACCATCCCGCCTTTTCGCTTCTGTTTCTATTGAATTATCTCTTGTAATAATCACATTCAGAAATTAATGTTTTGTATAACATCTTTAGATAAATAATTGTGAATTCACTTTCTAAAACCTTAAACAAAACATTAATCTTTGACTCCATCCAGGATGTGAATTTTTTCTGCTCTTTTCCCTTGCCATGTCCTAGGTAAACAGCTCACCTGAACCTAAGAAAGCAAACAAATTATTTTCCATTTTAGATGCTAAAAAACCAACCTGTTAAGTGTCATAAAGAGGAGACTACACAGAAACTGCAAACCCAAGAGATAACTTTACTGTAGCCACAAAGGTACAGAACTCAACTGGTTGCAAGCAAGCAAGCACAGAATTGAGCTGGAAGTGGAGAGTGAAACTGCTCTCGCTAAGAGGCTGAGTTCCAGCGCTTCCTAGTAGGGCAGGCCAGGTGAGCTAATGTACTACCCCAGGGGTCCCCAATGTTTTTGAGCCTGAGGGCACTTTTGGAATTCTAACACTGCATGATGGGGTGCATCCACAAAATGGGTACTGCAGGAGGTGGGGCCAGCCCCAAAATGATTGCCACACAGCTGAACTTCAGTCACACAGTTCGGGTCCTTGTGCAGCTGCTGCCAAAGGAACATTTAAAAAAAGAAATCTACACAGCCAATCAAATCTCCAGTAGTCAGTCAGAAGCCTTGCTAGGCAAAAGCCCTCCCTGGCCCCACCCGCTTCCTAATGACACTCAGTGGGTGGCAGAAAAGGTGACAGCAGGTGGAATGGCCCCCACGGGCACCCCATTGGGGACCCCTGTACTACCCTATCAAAATATGAATTGACAAAATAATGATATTCGTAATATAGTGCTCCAGTGACTTCATTGTGGTTTAGTTGCTTCCAAATTGTTCACTGGGTGGGAGTTTCTTGTTTATGGTTCTACCTTCGTTGCTTGTGCCATCCCTTCCTGAGCAATTAACATTTTAAAATCACTGTTGGGTTGAAATCTGTTTCTAGGCTACAACAGATGGTGCTTGTTCCCCATTCAGTTCATCTTAACTTTGTCTCATTTCCCTTATGAAAAGTCTGTTTTCTACTGAAATGGATGATTCTTGGTTCCAATGAGTTCAAATAGCCACTGGCTCATTTGCCTGCTTATTCATGATTAGTTTAAAAGGGCAATGTCTTTTTTAAAGGTCCTGTATAGGAACGGTTCTCGGAATGCTTTCTTCACACTGTTTTTTTGTACTCGGATTCCTGGAAAGCAGCCTGGATAAACACATCCTCCTGTGATGCTGACACAAGTCTTGTTAAAAGGAGTTCACGGATGGTCTCTCTCTCCACTGCAGCCTGTACTTTCCCCGCTGTAATCAGAGTAATCCCATGGTTAGCCTTCCCATCTGTGAAGCTCCTCCAGGCATTCCATTTTGTGTTTGTCAGAACAACTGAAAGGCACTTGGAAAGTATTGTAGCTAAATTATAGTTGATTTGAAAGTAAAGATGCATTGAAACAGGGTATCTGGGTCTTCAGTCTGCATGCAGTAAAGATACAACCGTATTTTCTCTGTTGGAGTCCTATATTAGAAGAGTCAAAAAAAGAATACTTAGCTAACACAAGCAAGACTTCTCTTGCCATTGCAGACGGTTATGAGTCAATGAGAGTTCCACACTGTGACAAGATGCTCAGATTCAGGCTGGCCCTGCTGAGCTCCATGCTGTAGCATTCTGGCTTTTACTGCCCCTTAATTGCGAAGTGCTCATTGTCAAATGGTCAGCTGGGGGAGCACGAGAGCACAGCAGAGCTGAGATGCCTCCACTAATTTTGCCACCTTGCTTACCATATACAGATAGGGGACTCTCTTTTAGTGTTTTTCTTTTGGAGGGGGATTGTAAAAATAGGGAAAAACTCTGCCCCATCAGTGGTGACAATTAACTCTGTAGTTTCTAGGTTGCCATTTCCCCCTACCAGGTTTTTAACCCAACAGTGCCAGAGTGAAGACAATTGCCCTCATTTGAGGTAATATCACCATGAAGCTAAAACTGAGTGACAGCAGTGCTCCCTGTCCTCCCCCCTGCTTACTGTAATGATTGGTTTGGGTCGATCAGGTGTTTCTGATGGAAAGGAAGAGAATTTCCTGCCCTCAGAGGATGTTGCTTGTTGCATATTTGTATGAATCGCCCACCAAGAGCTCCTTTCTTGTGATTGGAAGGCACAACAAGACCAGGCAATGAAATCGGGCTCCTCTGAGAATGGATAATTCCTATTCACTGATTCAACCTTTTTGGCTCTAGGACTGAAATAGGGCCCCAATTTTAATTCAGAAAAAAATGTGCATGTAAACTGTCAGAAGTGTGGCTTAGACACAGGCAAAATTAGAGTTGTTTATTTATTTATTTATAGCCTGCCTTTCTCACAGGAACTCAAGATGGATTACACAGTGTGAGTCAACAAAATGGGACATTTGATAACCAATGCATTAGGATTTTAGAAGTCTGGATTTTGGAACCACCAGAAAGAACTGAAGCATAGCATAAGTGACATATGAAGTGGTACAGAAATTACGTAATAGGAATGTACTTACAATAAGTACATTACAATACAATCATTTATCCAAGTAAGTTTGTGAACCATCTTGTACAGTGTAACCCTATTATCCATGCAGAGGAGTCCCCTTAAATAATTCAGTTTTGCATAGTTTGTGGAAAGCTAGGAGAGTGGGAGCCTTCCTGACCATGTCAGGCATGCAGTCATTCCATAAGGTGGAAGCTACAATGGAGAAAGCACATGTATGGGCAGTGGCTGGTTTTGCCCAATTGCAGATTGGCACTGGCAGAACCCCCTGCTAATATGAGTGAAGTTGTCATGGTGGAGCATAGGGGGAGAGGCAGTACTGTGAATAAGAGGAGCCAATCTACTTGTCAGTCACAAACCTACTTGTCTCTGGATACTCCATCTTTTAGAACAGGGGTACCCAACCATCTGGCACATGGGGGCTGCATCAGAGTAAAGGCAAAAGGTAAAGGTTTCCCTTGCTCGAGAGCTAGTCGAATCCGATTCTAGGGGGCAGTGCTAATCTCCGTTTCCAAGCTGAAGAGCCAGCGCTGTCCAAAGATGTTTCTGTGGTCATGTGGCTGGCATGATTAAACAGCAAGGCGCACGGAACACTGTTACCTTCCCACCGAAGCGGTACCCAGGGGTCATTTCCTGCAGGAGCGCACAGGAGCGGAGCTCCGGCAGTAAAGAGCCCAGGGGGTGGGCACATGCAAAAAGCTCCACCCCCTGCTCTCAGCAGCCCTCAGTCAGAGCAAGAAGCAGCCAGGTAAGTTGCAGAACTCCCCCCGGCCCCCCGGTCCAAAACAGTCCAGTGGCGCCTTGGTTTGGTGTAGTTTGGTGTAGTGGTTAAGTGCGCGGACTCTAATCTGGGAGAACCAGGTTTGATTCCCCACCCCTCCACTTGTTCTGATAATGAGCTGTTCTTGAAAAAGAGCAGTTTCTGTCAAGAGCTCTCTCAGCCAATGTTCCCTCTAAGCTGTGAAGTCTTGTGAGCAAAAATTCAACTTTGTGAGCTACTGGCATTAAAGTTGTGAACGAGCGATTTGGTTACTGCATAAATCAGTTTGCTCTGGAGCCCTCCTTTCTGAGCTGAGACAAAAATGTGTGAGCAGGAGGCTAAAAAACTGTGAGCTAGCTCACACTAACTCAGCTTAGAGGGAACATTGCTCTCAGCCCCACCTACCTCACAGGGTGTCTGTTGTGGGGAGGGAAAGGGAGAGGAGTTTGTAAGCTGCTCCGAGACACCTTTGGGTAGTGAAGGCTGGGGGTATAAATCCAATCTCTTCTCTTCTTCTTCTTTAGGACCAAGTTTTATTCAGGTACAAGCTCTCCCTCCTCTGCGAGAATAGATCTGCACGTTCCCCCCCCCCCCAATAGCTAGCAATCCGAAACAGTCCAGTGGAGCCTGAGTGGTGGGTGTTGCCTTCTGACACACTTCCGGTGATGTCGGGGTGTGGCATATGCAAATAAGTTATGCTAATGAGTTATGCTAAAGAGCCCCTGCACCTCTTTTTCTACCCGTTGCGGTAGCTATTTATCTACTTGCAATTTCTTGCTTTCGAACTGCTAGTTTGGGAGGAGCTGGGGTCAGAGACGGGAGCTCACTCTGTCATTCGGCACTCAGGTCTCGAACTGCTGACCTACAGACCTTCTGGTCTGCAGCTTCAGCACCTTAACCTCTGAGCCACTGTGGCCCTTGCATTAGAGTAACCAATGCCTCAAGAGAGTCACATCTTATATCAAAATGTAACAAAATTATTAAACTACCTATTTACATCATTCAGAGGTCAATAAACATTCAGAGGTCAATAAAGAAATGCTAACCATTTTGGAACTATATTTTATTGTGGAATCCTTTTATCTAGTTCCACATGCTTATCTAGTTACACATGATTTTTGTAGCTCAAGTGGTTAAGATGCTGAACTGCAGGCTGTGGAAGGTCAGTAGTTCAGCAGTTCGAGACCCGGGTGCCGCATGATGGAGTGAGCTCCCATCTCTAGTTCCAGCTCCAGCCAACCTAGCAGTTCGAAAGCAAGAAATTGCAAGTAGATAAATAGGTACCACTTCGGTGGGAAGGTAACAGCGTTCCGTGTGCCTTGGTGTTTAGTCATGCCGGCCACATAACCATGGAAACGTCTTCGGACAGCGCTGGCTCTTCGGCTTTGAAACGGAGATGATCACCGCAACCCTAGAGTCGGATTCGACTGACTTTCGAGCAAGGGAACCATTATCGTTACGTTTATTAGCCAAGGTATTCGTGTCCAAGTCAAGGTTTGTGACAGACACCCCTAAAATGTCATGTAAATGTTCATATGTAAGTCTTGACCCACACTTGGATTTCACAATTTTCATCTTGGAAAAAGCCTGTTCACAGATGTATGTGATGTCAAAGACTGTGAACATGCCTGCAGCAAATTTCTCTAGGTTGATAAGTATATTGGGAAATCAGATTGACTATATCATTTGCAGTCAAAGATGGAAAAGCTCTATACACTCAGTAAAAACTAGGTTGATAAATATATTGGGAAATCGGATTGACTATATCATTTGCAGTCAAAGATGGAAAAACTCTATACACTCAGTAAAAACAAGACCTGGAGCTGACTGTGGCTTAGATCATGAGCTACTCATTGCAAAATTCAGACTTAGAAGAGAAGAAGAGATTGGATTTATACCCCGCCCTTCACTACCCAAAGGTGTCTCAGAGCGGCTTACAAACTCCTTTCCCTTCCCCTCCCCACAACAGACACCCTGTGAGGTAGGTGGGGCTGAGAGAGCTCTGACACAAAGTGCTCTTTTTCAAGAACAGCTGTGCCAGGACTATGGCTTGCCCAACGTCATCCAGCAGGTGCAAGTGGAGTAGTGGGGAATCAAACCCAGTTCTCCCAGAGTCTGCACACTTAACTACTACACCAAATTTAAACTGAAGAAAGTTGGGAAAACCACTAGGCCATTCAGGTTTGACCTAAATCACATCCCTGATGAATATACAGTTGAGGTGAAGAATAGGTTTAAGGGACTAGATTTGATAGACAGAGTGCCTGAAGAACTATGCGCGGAGGTTCAGGACATTGTACAGGAGGCAGCAATCAGCACCATCCCCCCAAAAAGGAAATGCAAGAAAGCAAAGTGGCTGTCTGATGAGGCTTTACAAATAGCAGGGGAAAGAAGAAAAGTGAAAGGCAAAAGTGAAAGGGAAAGATTTACCCAACTCAATGCAGATTTCCAGAGAACAGCAAGGAGAGATAAGGAGGCCTTCCTGAATGAACAATGCAAAGTAATAGAGGAAAACAATAGAATGGGAAGGACTAGAGTTCTCTTCAAAAAAATTGGAGAAACCAAGGGAACATTCCATGCAAAGCTGGCCATGATAAAAGACAAAAACGGTAGGGACCTAAAAGAAGCAGAAGAGATTAGGAAAAGATGGCAAGAATGACCTCA
>NW_015165234.1:1256327-1289292 GCF_001447785.1 Gekko japonicus
GGTTTCGAAGAGGTAGAGGAGCTAGAGATCAAACTGCGAACATTCGCTGGATTATGGAGAAAGCAAGAGAGTACCAGAAAAATGTCTTCTGCTTCATTGATTATGCTAAAGCCTTTGATTGTGTGTATCACAACACACAACAAACTGTGGCAAATCCTTAAAGAGATGGGAGTACCAGACCACCTCACATGTCTCCTGAGAAACCTGCATAAGGGTCAAGAAGCGACAGTTAGGATACAGTTTAGTTTAGCATCGGAAAAGTAGTACAACAAGGATGTGTATTGTCACACCCTGCTTATTTAATTTATATGCAGAGTACATCATGTGAAATGCCCGGCCTTGATGAATCACAAGCCGGAATTAAGATTGTTGGGGAAAATATCAACCACCTCAGATATGCAGATGATACCACTCTCATGGCAGATAGTGAAGAGGACCTAAAGAGCCTCTTGCTCAAGGTAAAAGAGGAGAGCACAAAAGTTGGCTTGAAAGTCAACATCAAAAAAACTAAGATCATGGCGTCTGGCCCCATCACTCCTTGGCAAATAGAAGGGGAAGTCATGGAAGAAGAAAACTAAGATCATGGCACCCAGCCCCATCACTCCTTGCCAAATAGAAGGGGAAGTCGTGGAAGCAGTGACAGACTTCACGTTCCTGGGATCCCAGATCAGCGCAGACTGTGACAGCAGCCATGAAATTAAAAGACGCCTGCTCCTTAGGAGGAAAGCTATGGCAAACCTAGACAGCATAATAAAAAGCAGAGACATCACCCTGCCAACAAAAGTCCGTATGGTCAAAGCAATGGTATGTATTCCCAGTAGTCATGTGTGGCTGCGAGAGTTGGACCATAAGGAAGGCCCAGCGCCGAGGAATAGATGCTTTTGAACTATGGTGCTGGAGAAGACTCTTGAGAGTACCTTGGACTGCAAGAAGATCAAATCAGTAAATCCTAAAAGAAATCAACCCTGACTGTTCCCTGGAAGGCCAGATACTGAAGCTGAAGCTCAAATACTTTGGCCACCAAATGAGAAGGGAGCACTCACTGGAGAAGACCCTGATGCTGGGAAAGATTGAAGGTCAAAGAAGAAGGGGACAGCAAAGGATGAGATGGTTAGACAATGTTATCACTGCAATGAGCATGAAGTTAAGCAAACTCTGGAGGACAGCGGAAGACAAGAGGGCCTGGCCTGATGTGGTCCATGGGGTCACAAAGAGTCGGACTCGACTGTGTGACTGAACAACAAAAAAGTCTCTTGCCTTTTGAACTGAATGCAATCTAAATCTCTTTTTCTTAAACTTAAAGATCATGCCCTCCAAGGTGTCCCATTGAAAAGCAATATCCTTCTATTTTAATTTTTTCAGTAAGGAAGGCGTAATATTTTTCCTTTGTAAAATTCTAATAGGGATTTCTTTCAGAACAATTATATCTGTATTGTCAGTTTTTAATCTTGTAGTGAAATATTTTTTGAGGACTTGGTCCCTTGTTTTCTTTCTCACAAAGTAAACCACAATGTCCCTTAGAATCTTCCTTGTTTTGGCAAACCTGGAATTTATTCTGCAATCTATGTCAGTTTCTGTCTCCATATCTCCCTCTTCCCCCTCCAAAAAACTTGTCAAAAGTGAAATAATCATTTCTCTCATATCTTCATCAGGGAGCACAGGGTAAAGCTCTCGGTTTCAAACAGAATCTTTCTATCTCCATTCCATTAAAGCCAAGTTATCTAGATTTCTTTCCAATACTCTGTCTGTAGTTTCTGTTTTATTCTCTAAAATAAAAACCTTGCCATTAATTTGTGTAACCTCTTCAGACATCTGCACTATAGATCCTTCTAATTTTTTTTAAAATTATTTTATTGATTTTATCTACTTACCAACACCCAACAACATGTGCTAATTATACATTTATACACAGACGAGCATACAGGATCTTTCTAATTTTTTTAAACTTCCTGTTTCATTTTCTCTTTTACCTTTTCAAGTCTTTCATCCATTCTTTTCTCAAAAGCTTCAGTTTGTTTCCAAGATTTTCCATTTTGGTTCCCATTTGTTCAATTAATTTTTGAATCAAATCCAGTGTGACTGTTTTCTCCACAGGAAGATCTGTGGAACCTTTCCTGTCTGGATTTATTCTAGTACTCATTGTGGAATAGAATAATTAAAAAAATGCAGGCTTACAAACTTACAAATGTAGAGTTTCTTACAAAGTTGGAGTCTTTAGAAATCAGTCACTTTCATTTTTAACTCTCAGCAGTTTCGTATCACAACACCATAGCAACGGAGATTGCAAACTGAGTTATAAACTCATCTTTTATTTATAAAATCCTCCAGTTGAACACCATATGTTAAAGTTTTTATAAATCAGATGTTTTCACTTTTAAGACTCAGCCACTTTGTATCATATCACCATGGCAACTGAGTTTGGAGTCTGAGTGATAAGCTTATCTTTTGTTGTATAGAATCTTCCAATTGCAAACAGTTTTTTAGAGTAAACAAAAGGCAATCCCATGGCAGTCTGACCTCCTTCTAGGAGTTTTATCACATATGCACTTTTGTAAAAAATAAAGTTAAAAATACAAAATAAGATAAAAATAATTATCCCTTTGTTTCTTTCTTATATTTCCTCTTTAATAAGCTTTTTGCAAGAAGTTGCTAAATCCATAAATCCTTTAGATAATTTTATAATCCCCCCCAAAGGATATCTCATGCATCATAAGACATTGTGTCTTTCCACATATCCATCATAGCTGTGGGCAAAGTTGTAAATTCCAAACCTCTGGGTTGCCAAACTCAAGAGTTGGCTGCAAAAACGTCTGTCTTTGCAGATAACCCCCTAGGAGCAGACTTTGGGAGTACGTGTGGTTTATCTGCTGATCTCACTTTGATCTAGGCAGATTTTGCTGGCTGGGATCACCTTCCCTGCTGGTTTCTTGACTACGATGTGACTCCACTTCACTGGATACGTCAGCCTGCCTTGACACCTCACCAGAAGCCCAAAAACATAGATTTTTTTTCTAAAGAGACTTTATCTTGTTCACTCACACCTCTACTTGATATATTAAGTAGCTCTTGTCACAGGATTCAAAGTGCCTTTTAACATTGTACACCTTGCGGATCCAGTTCTGGTACGGCACGACAACGGGCGGCTTTCAGATTGCTCCGAGCTGCCCGACTCCTTACCGTTCCTTTTTGAGCCTCCCGGTGCCGGGACAGCTCAACCAGTCCTCCCGGAGAGAGGGCTGGAGCAGGGGGCTTGTTTTGGCCCCTCCCGCAACCAGCAAATGTGGGCGGTGACCACTATTGCCCCAAAGCGGGAGCGGTTTGCGGGTAGAACATGGCCGCCATGTTCTACATAGACGCAGTCATCCATTTTAACCTCACTGGGATTTAAGATTGATAACTATTGCAGCAACGCAGAAGAAGAAGTCAAGAAAATTGTGAGTACGTATACTTTGGAGTCTTATGCAGAGAAGCAAAAAAGAAATTACCCCAACCAAATGTGCTCAGAACTGAGGAGGATAGAGGCCGGGAGATATGTGCAAGATGACTTTGTGTCTTTAAGTGTTGATTTCTTCGGGGATAAGACGGGTTATAGTTGGCGTTTTTTTTTCTTTTCTGTTTATCAGCAAGGATTTACAAAGGACAATGGCTGGCTGAAAGTTTATCGGCTATTCAGAACATTGTTGTTGGAACTTGAATGGTTTGAAGAAATTAACTAAAATGGTGTTTGCACTGAGGATGGATGAGGAGATTGATGAAAATATGGAGGTGGGCGAGATGACGATTGAACAGTTTATCAGAGTTCTGAAAGAGGGGATACAAAAAGGATGTGAGGAAGCATGTGCAAACTTAAGGAAAATATCATATAACACCCAAGCAGAAACTGAGGGAAAAAAAGAGCAGGAGCAACCCATTTTAATAGAAACCCTAGATGTTCAGCAAAAGGAGAAAGGTGGTTATTGTGTGGTAGAAAGACCATGGAGAAACTCAATATCCCTCTACCAAAACAGTGAGAAAGAAACAAAAAAAAATCATCTTGTGTAAAGTCAGAACCTGCAAAAGAAAATGGACAACAACTGAAAACCAAAAAAGAAGGAAATAGGAGAACAAAAAGAAAAAAATCACGGGCTTGGAAATTTAAAAGAAACAACAAAATGTGGGAATTAGAGTCTGTGAGAGCTAGAGGGGGGAGATTAGGAAACCAGTACACACATAAAGGAAGAAGACATGTAGAAATGTTGTGTAGGAGAAGAAAAGGGAAAAAATCACGGGCTTGGAAATTTAAAAGACACAATAAAATGTGGGAACTAGAGTCTGTGAGAGCTAGAGGGGGGAGATTAGGAAACCAGTACACACATAAAGGAAGAAGACATGTAGAAATGTTGTGTAGGAGAACAAAAAGGAAAAAATCACAGGCTTGGAAATTTAAAAGAGGAAACAAAATGTGGGAACTAGAGTCTGTGAGAGCTAGAGGGGGGAGATTAGGAAACCAGTACACACATAAAGGAAGAAGACATGTAGAAATGTTGTGTAGGAGAACAAAAAGGAAAAAATCACAGGCTTGGAAATTTAAAAGAGGAAACAAAATGTGGGAACTAGAGTCTGTGAGAGCTAGAGGGGGGAGATTAGGAAACCAGTACACACATAAAGGAAGAAGACATGTAGAAATGTTGTGTAGGAGAACAAAAAGGAAAAAATCACAGGCTTGGAAATTTAAAAGAGGAAACAAAATGTGGGAACTAGAGTCTGTGAGAGCTAGAGGGGGGAGATTAGGAAACCAGTACACACATAAAGGAAGAAGACATGTAGAAATGTTGTGTAGGAGAACAAAAAGGAAAAAATCACAGGCTTGGAAATTTAAAAGAGGAAACAAAATGTGGGAACTAGAGTCTGTGAGAGCTAGAGGGGGGAGATTAGGAAACCAGTACACACATAAAGGAAGAAGACATGTAGAAATGTTGTGTAGGAGAACAAAAAGGAAAAAATCACAGGCTTGGAAATTTAAAAGAGGAAACAAAATGTGGGAACTAGAGTCTGTGAGAGCTAGAGGGGGGAGATTAGGAAACCAGTACACACATAAAGGCTTGGCCAAGGTCATCCAGCAGCTGCAAGTGGACGAGTGCGGAATCAAACCCGGTTATCCCAGATTAGAGTCCGCACACTTTACCACTACACCAAACTGGCTCTCATTGTCTTTAATTTGATGCAGAAGCATTAAGCAGCACACATGCAAATCCCTCCCACAAGCTGCTGTTAGTAGGAGGAAAAGGCAGGCAACTTACTTGCAAAAAAGTGTGTGTATGTGAGTGTCTATTCTGAAACAAAATCAGAGTACACCTGAAACTTTCTGAAACTTATTCTGGTATTAGAAGAAATATTCTCTGAGTCAGGCTCCCAGAAATATTCTCCTTCTGAAGAAGTGAGCACTGACTCACAAAAGCTCATACCCTTCCACAAATGTTGTTGGTCTTTAAGGTGCCACTGGACTGATCCTATTCCATGTTGGATCACTTCTGGCTAGTCTCCAACCTATCATTCTTTGCCAAGGTACCAGAGCAGGTGGTTGCTTCTCAACTCAATGGGTTCTTGGAAGAGACTGAATTTCTGGACCCATTTCCGTCTGTCTTCAGGCTGGGATTAGGAACAGAGACTGCTTGGGTTGCCTTGGTTGATGACCTCTATCAAGAACTAGACAGGTGGAATGTGATCTTGCTAATTCTTCTTTATCTCTCAGTGCGTGCGTTCAGATGGGGCGTTTCAGCCGGCATAAACTGTACTCACCTCCTGACTGCGCAGCACATCGCAATACGTCCGTCCACACACAGCGGGCGTTGGCGTTTTTTTTTAACTTAGTTTGCACATGCGCATAGGTAGCCATCCACAGAATGGCGATCTTCACGCATGCGCAAAACACCCCATCTTACATTTAAAGTTTAAAGGTAAGGACTTACCTTTAAAGTTTAAAGAGCAAAGTGGCCTCCCTGAGGTCCCGGACTCCTCTAAAAGTTAAACTAAGGACCTTTTCTTTTTTTTTTAAAACAAACGCCGGGGTGAAGCTTCGCCCAAGTGCATATCGCCGACCTAAAAAAAAAAAAGGAAGTGGCTCTACAACGTTGGAGAGCGATCAGACGGGGGGGGTAAAGTGATTACAACCGTTGCACTCAGGATACCACCACTTGGGGACCTAGTGGCAGAATATAACGGTTTAAAGCTCTTTGCAATGGTTAGGGACGGAAGGCAGATGTTCGCCATGTGAACGCTGGTAAGTACACCGATTCCAACCGGCACCTATAATACCGTTGCAAATGCCCCATCTGAACGCACCCAGTGTGCGTCAGTACTGTTGACCATAATATCCTACTGAGCTTCCTGTCAGCATTGGGACTAAGGCCCATTGTGTTACGGTGGTTCAAGTCCTATTGGGGGGGGGGGGTCTCAGAAGGTAGTGTTATGGGATTCCTGTTCTTCCCCATAGCCATTGGCCTGTGGGATTCCATCAGGTTTGATCTTTATCCCCCATGCTATTTAATATCTATATGAAGCCAGTGGGAGAGGTCATTATGAGGTATGGGCTGCAATGTCACCAATAGGCAGATGATGTTCTGCATTCAGTAATTGGTGTGTGAGGGTGAACAAGCTGAAACTGAATCCTGACAAGACAGAAGTTCTCTGTGTTAGTATAAAGGCAGACTGGGGACTTGAGATCTCACATGTCTTGGATGTGGTTATACTCCCTTTGAAAAGAAGTAGATGAAGAAAAGATTTGATTTATACCCTGCCCTTCACTCAAAGTCTCAGAGCGGCTTACAACTTCTTTCCCTCCCCTCCCCTCCCCTCCCCACCCCACAACAGACAGCCTGTGAGGTAGATGGGGCTGATAGGGCTCTTTTGAGAACTGCTCTTGACTGAACAGCTCTGAGAGTACTTGTGACTGACCCAAGATTATGCCAGTAGCTGCATGTGGAGCTGCATGTGGAGTTGCATGTGAATTAGAGTCTGCATTCCTAACCATTGCACCATATGTGGATTAGAGTCTGCATTCCTAACCACTGCACCAAACCGGTTTCCAGCTTGGTAGTGCTGCTTGATGCAGCAGTCACCTTAGAAAAGCAGGGGGCTGCAGTGGCTCAGAGTCCTTTTGCCCGGCTTCAGCTGGTGCATCAGCCATGCCTGTTCTTGCTTCAGTCAGATCTACCAACAGTGATCCATGCCTTAGGTATACCTAGACTGAACTATTATAACGTGCTGTGCTTGGGGCTACCATTGAAAAGTGTTTGGAAGCTGCAAAATGCTGTGGCTGGACTGCTGTTTGGGGCCAGCTACGGGAAGCATGTCACCCTGATACTACAGCAATTACACTGGCTACCTATCCTCTTCCAAGCCCAATTCAAGGTGTTGGTTTTGTCCTTGGGACTGGGGCTTCTGAAGGACCATCATCTCCCATACATTCCTGCCCAGGAATGAAGATCACAGGGAGAGGCCCTCCTGACTGTCCTACCAATCAAAGAAGCTTATCTGGTGGGCACATAAACAAGGGATTTTTCAGTGGCAGCCCTGCAATTGTGGAATAACATTTCCAGGCAGCAGATCCATCGGCGAAGCGAGAATGCTTTCCAGTCACAGCCAGGCTGCTCGATCTTCCAGGAGGAGAAAGAGACACCACAGAGGCTGGCTTCCCCTCCAGGATCTCCTGAGCCAGTAGAGTGTAGAAGAAGAGAGCACTTGGCAGCTCAGGAGAGATGAAGGAGCACTCACTTTGCTGCTCAGCAATAGTCAGTGTTAGTTTCTGAAGTTGAGTCCTTGCAGGACCAGGACTGACAGGCTGATAGGGAACCAGTAAAAGACCCACACCTGTTGGAAAATGAACATGACTGTAAGGAGTGACACCTGGCCCACAGGTGATGGGTCAGCAAAAGGTGCAGATAAAAGGAACACGCTGAGCAAGGCTTGGTGAGAAAGAAGCTTTGTTGAATAACCCTCTGTGTGGTGACCTGTTTAGTAAAAGAGCTATACCCTGACCCTGCTGCCTTGTACCTTGTCTCTGGTAAGCCATGCTTGCTCCTGAAGCCTGGGACCCAGACCCTGTATCCTGCACTGTTCTCAAGTTGTGGAAGTGAGCCCCTGGACCCTCCTATCATGACCCTTGGACTGGATCTTTGGATATCTGACTCTGGACTGGTTTGTAGGCCTTGCTCCTGTGTATTTCTGTACTTGTTGTCATTGTATTTGTGTATCCCAGAAATCCCAGGTAGAGCAACAGTGCCAGGCTTAGCCTTGAATGCAACAGGAGTTTTGCCTGGGCCTCTCACTTTCAGTCTTCAGGAGGCAGTTGAAGACTGTTTTATTTAGGACTCCATTTGATTAATTAGTTTTCATTTATTGGCAGTCCTAATTGAGCTTTTAGATTGTAGTCTTTTAGATGTTTTTTATAATAATTTTATTTACATTGTAACCTTTTTGAGTTCTGCAAGGTAGAAAGGTGGCTAATAAATATTTTAAATAAACAAAAATGTTTGTCTTATTGGGATCAGTGAAAACATATAATCTGTTTTGCATACAATTGCCATGTGGAAGAAAGAAACATTCCTGGCCTGTTTTGAAGTTTCAGTTGAATCACAAAACTCCATTGCATGAGCAAAGCATGTAAGCATCCCAGATCAGGTGGGGAGAGAAAATAACTATACAGATGTCACACTGGTGCATGTGTCACATTGACCTGTCAACTGTCACCCCTGGGGTAAAGAATTTCCTCTTGCCTGACAACCATTACTTCCCCATCTTTTATCCCACTCACTTCCCTTTGTACCCTGTGCCAAAAGGGGCTGTGTGCAAACCTACCTCCAGGGGGTGCCTGGAACTCTCCTGGAATTACAACTGCTCTCCAGGGTAGATAGTTAAATCCTCCTAGAAGAAGAGATTGGATTTACACCCCGCCCTTCACTTGGAGTCTCAGAGCGGCTTACAAACTCCTTTCCCTTCCCCTCCCCACAACAGACACCCTGTGAGGTGGGTGGGGCTGAGAGAACTCTGACACAAACTGCTCTTTTTCAAGGACAGCTGTGCCAGAGCTTGTGACTGACCCAAGGTCACATCAGCAGGTGCAAGTGGAGGAGTGGGGAATCAAACCCGGTTCTCCCAGATTAGAGTCCGCACACTTAACCACTACACCAAACTGGCTAAAGGAAATAGCTGCTTTGGAGGGTGGGCTCTATAGTATCACACTCTGCTGAGCTCCCTTCCCTCCCCAAAACTACCCCTCCTCAGGCATTAACCCCAGATCTCCAGAAATGTCCTAAGCCAGAGTTGGTCACACTATATGATCCTGAAGAAACAGTTCACTGGTCAAATCCTTCAGTGGGAAATCTTAATGGACACACTGCTTTCTGAATGCACCCAAATGGAACTTGCTGCTACAGAAAGACTGCTTGAAATATGGGAAGAAAGGAGCAAGCTACTGTCGCTTTTTGTCCTTCTTCCTCACTCTTAGATACTGTAAGCAAAGTGATGGTCTCCATGGTTTTAGTTATCAAGAAATGTTTTCCCTTTGTTTGTTATTTAGTTCTCACTTTATGTTTCCCCATTAGCTTATTTGTGTGTGTAGAATAAAACTTTTTTTCAATTCGTACTCTGGCTTTGAGAGGCTTTCCCTTGCTGTTGATTCCCACTACCAGACAGATGGTGAGACTGGGGTCTTTTCCTTATCTCACACTGACTATGTTCAAAATGAGAATTCTTGGCTGGCCTACAGCAATGTAGATACTAAAAAATCTTTAGGTGGTGGCAGGGAACTATTAAAGGGGTATCTAGAATTCAAAGGTTTGGGGTAGCCATGTATAGCTATGCCCAGTGGATCCAGAGAAAGGCAGGGAGCTGGAGCTGTAACTACCTGAATGCATGTTAAAATGGTGATAAAGAAAATAAATAAAATTATTAATGAACAAAATAGACCAAATCCAAATACCATTTCTGTGCACATCTTTGGAGATAATTGGTCTACAGAAAAAATGTAACCAGAAATACAGCATATCACTGTGTTCTTTTTCTATTTTGAGCCTTATATCCAAACCAGAAAACCCAGAAGGTATTGGTTTTAATCTGAAAATATATCCGATACTTTCCCCAGATATTCATGACATAGTCATCCAAAATATTTCCATAAAGATTAAATTTTAGCAGTATCCCATGAAAACCAAAATGAAAATTTATTAAAACGCACAGTATGCTTCGAAGTATTTTTCATATAGAGATGGTGTCCTTTCCAAGCAGAATGAGAGAAATAATATTGTACAATTTAGATTATTACGTCTCTCTGAAATTCTATGAAAGCGTATGATTTCTTTGGTTCACAAATCTTTGCACATTTCCTCTTTGATTTGCTTGTGAGCACTTCAGTCACAAGCCTAAGTGCTTAGGGAAATTATGGGTACCCCCCATTAGTCATGCCTCCTGAACACTGTCCAGCATTTGGGGGTATCTCTGGATGTGGATGGTGTAGGGGAGGTTTTCTCAGCTCATTCAGGTAGATTCATTCCACATGGACCCATGTCCAGAAGGGTGGGATAAAATAGTTCCCATCATTATCCCTAGAAGTTAATTAGCTGTGACAGTGGGAAAGTGACAGTCTCCAGGGTCTTGGAAATTTATAGGCAGAGCTGTTGTTTGCAAGGTTAGTTAGGTCACCCACCTCAGACAAGGGCATGGAACCAGCTTTCTAGCTGCTCACAACGTGGCAAACATTGATTTTTTTCTTAGTGTCTTCTTAAATGGGAGTGGAAATGATTGGAGTGATATAAGGTATATTCAATGCTCTGTACGATATGGTGTAACAAGCCGGGAGTGTGTGAGGAATCACTGGGCAAGATAAACTATTTGGGAATTTCCCAGAACCCCAAATCACCCCTGCAGGCTTCCCTCCTCCGTTTTTCTCTTTAACTAACCCTCAACTGATCTAAGCACTTCAGTTTCATGGAAAATTTTGGGTCTTTATCAGGCCACTTTAAAAAAATGTTAACTTACAAAATGATCTTTTGCTACATGCTTGGCAAGTCCCCAAGAATGTGGAGCCCCCTACTTTCTTTGTGAGTAACCTGGTTTTGCTGCTTTTGTGACTGGCAGTTGACTGGCAGTTTTACATGTAATGGACAAACTTGGGTTCCATGAAAAATCACAGGGTTTTTATAAATCCCACCCCTGGAATCCTTTGATCTGTGTCAGGATTCTCTAAGATCTCAGGGCCTTCATGAGACTAATCCCCCCCCCCCAGGTACTCTCAACATTCTCTGCTCCTGGAGCATAGTCAGTCCACATCCAGCTCCCTTTTGCTGCTGCTGCTGTCACTGTGTGAGTGTTCCTTTTCTTTTGGCTAATTTACAAGCCATATTTTTCTGTGAACTTGGGGAATCCCCAGACTACTGTACAACCTTGTCTGCTACTGTTTGTTTTTGCTGCTTTTGTGATTGGCACAGAAGCCAGCCACTTTACTATTAGACTGCTTCAGTATTAAGGAAACAACACAGCCATGTTCTTCACTGTACATCTTTAGTCTGATTAAGTGCTGATGTTAATTTTAGTAGGAGAAAATTCAGTGTGTGCAAACCATATGTGATTTGAATAACACACTCTTGAACTAGAAGGAACAGAATAATGTGGAATATATTCTACAGGTGATTTAGGTATTAGGGATGGGCATGAACTGGCTCACGAACTGAAATTTGTGATTAATTTTGGCTGGTTTGTGCTTTGTGAGGTTAAGTTGGTGGCAGGGCAACTGGCACCAACTTTCCATGAACTTTGACATTCTTTGTGGAGGTTTGAGCCTGTTGGTGAGTGGATATATTCCCAGACAGACTGTCTCCACTCAGTCAAAATGTTTACAAAACTTCAAACCAACAACTTGGAGGGCATGATGTTTCTGGCTTGCACAGAATCCATTCTATACACTCCTGAACCTCTGGAACCTGTGCCTGTCAAAATGACCACCTGTCAGCAGTTATTTTGACAGGTGCCGGTTCAGGAGGTTCAAGAGTGTACAGAGTGGATCCTGTGCAAGCTAGAGACACCAAACTCTCAGGGGATCTCCGGACCACTTTCTTCTAACTGCCCTCCATGTTTGGTGAGGATTGGATGTATGGGGTCCAACTTACAGCCCCCCAAAGAAGTTACCCCCAGGAAAGTACTTTCTAGGGAAATGACAGGCAGTCACATCATAAACCACATAACAAACCAAATCGCATTTTCCCAGTTCATGCCCATCCCTAGTAGGGCCATAAGTGAACAGGAATAGGGCACAAGTTAAAGAGCTTTTGGAGGGTTAGGGCCTACTCTGTGGTGGTCTCATCCTAGTGGAATGCTTTATCAGAGGACACATATGGCGTGCGGGACCTTGTTAGCTTCTTCAGGGCTTGTAAGACAGAGCTCTTCCAACAGGCTTTTAATTAGTCATTGCATATGTTTTGTGATTCTTGCATTGTTTCCACTGGATCATTTTCCTGTTGGTTTGTCAGATGCAGCCATTTTCAATAGGAGATATATATTAGTTTTAAATTGTGATATGTATTTATTATTATTACTTCTTTTAAGCTGTTTATTGTGTTATATATTTATTATTATTACTTCTTTTAAGCTGTTTATTGAATTGTATTTTACTTTGATGTAAGTCACCATGAGTCTCACTTGCTAAGGGAGTAATGGAGTATAAATTAGATAAATAGAAAACCTTCATGCTGTCACTGATGGCTTTTCCCCTGACCCCAGCCTCCCTGGTCTCCTGCTGGTTTCCAGTCCCTGCCTGGCAATTCTACATTGGGCCCTCATTCCCTAAACCACCAGAGATGCTAATTAAGGAATGGAATGCATTTCCCATTAAAATGCTTTCCTAGTAACCCAGAATATTCCTAGCTCAGACAGACCAGTCCATTGTTTGCATGGATTATACTGTGTTTATTGCTTTGTTTTTAAATTGTGTAATCTGCCTTGAGTCTAAGTGAGAAAGGTGGACCATAAATGAATAAGTAAATCAATACTATAAAGCTTTCAGGTTTATACAACTGAGAGTCAGTAGTCATTAGCCTAGGACTGGGTGGGGGGATCTAGTCCATAAAATTTACTGGCTGTCCTTGGACCAGTCACTCTCTCTCAAGCCTGACCTACTTCAAAGTGCTGGTGCTTACCTTTAAAGCCCTATATGGCCAGGGTCCGACATACCTGAGGGACCACCTTTCCCCATATGTACCCTCAAGAGCACTTCGGTCGAGGACTCAACATCGCCTGGTGATCCCAGGCCCCCAGGAGGCAAGGCTTGCCGCAACTAGGACCAGATCCTTTTCAGTGGCAGCTCCTACCTGGTGGAATGAGCTCCCGGAGGAGATCAGGGCCCTGCAAGACCTCATACAGTTTCGCAGGGCCTGTAAGATGGAGCTCTTCCGCCAGGCATTTATGTAGGAGCCGCCACTACCACCACCACCAATGGTGTGGGTAAGAACTAGCACTTGAGGTTCTGCCATGAGACTGCGCTGGGTTGGTACCACTGGACTAGCCGTGTACCAGCTACAGGACACTATCTACCTCCAATGAAAGATCCGGCACCTACCGTTGGAAGACCATCTTGTTCTTTATAGAGCACTTTACTTTTGTGATTTGATGATGTTATTTTTGTTTTAAATTGTTTTAATCTTGTTTTATATGTGGGCATTGTTGCCCTCTTGTAAGCCGCCCTGAGCCTGCTCGCGGGGAGGGTGGGGTAAAAACACTAATAAATAAATAAATAATTTATAGGATTTTTGTGTAGATAAATTGGAGGATGGGAGTACTGTGTGTACCACCTCGAGCTCCTTGGAGGACAGGGAAGTGATAAATATGTGATAGAGATGAGAGATGAATTCACCACATTCTTGCAGTCTGGACAACTTGTTGTGGAGGGTTACCACTAGATTCTCCCACTGCACTGCCAGGCACAGGGATTCTTACTACTGACACCTGCCTGTCTTCCTAAACTTATTGCCCTTCGGCTTAAGCATCGCATATAATGGGGTGTCCAATATATAATATATATAATATATATAATATATATTAGATATCCACCATCTAATATTTCTGAATTACTCTTCCCAGTATTTAAGAGGAATTACAGTTTTATTAGGTTGCAGAAATAAGGTATTGTATACTCACTGTATTTGTGGTCTTCGATCAGGGTGAAAGTGAACCACTGTGGGCCAGTACATAGTACTGGAAAGAAAGTGGCCGAGGTACTACCTCCCATCTTCTGCCTCTTCCACAGAGAAAGAAGGAAAGAGAGTATTGGCAAGAATTTTTTGAATTTATTGAAAAGATGGAATAATTCAAGCAAGGTTGATACAAGTGCTTATGCTTGACCTTCCTGTTGTATTCTGTGAAGGGCTGTTGTTTTTCAGTCTTTGTTGATTATACCTGTTACTGGTTATTTTTGACACAGTATCTTTCCCAGTGAAGACAGATGTTAAGGAAGTTTTCTGTGAGGGGCTATCAAATGTCTAACTAGTCAACACAGGCAGAAAATATGAATGCTTACTAATGAATAATGAGACTTTGTTTTCAATTTGTTCAAAATAACAGAGTGGTGGTTACTGATGTGAAAGAGGTTACTAGTTCATTGAAGACTTGGCCTTCAGACCGTGGGAAAATGGCACAGTGTTGTTTAGCTTAGAAGATGTAGTCATGCACAACCATTGGTATGCTGATCAAGGAAGCTGAAGTGTTTGAAGGAATAATGAAGGTGTGAATCATCACCATTCCTCAAAGATCACTGATGGACAGGAGTTAAAACCTAGCTTATGACACTGAAACAGTTATTAGCGTGTGCTTTCTCTTATAAGGGAACTTCAATATTGTTTTGTTACTGTTTTGTTTTCTTAGTTCAGTTCTTGGATTCATCCTTCTCAACCAACCAAATCTTTCTCCTGACAATCTTTCTCCTGATAATAATCTGATTTGCATAGTGAAAATGAATTCATTATACTGAGGTGCCAAATACTTCCCTGTGACTCCGGAATACTGAAGGTAGAGAGAGAAAATAGTTGTGAGGCTGGAACCCCATCCAGTCTCAATGAGGACCCCCGATCCGGAGCTGGGAAATCCACACAGGCTGGAGCAAGTGATGCACTATATTCTTGGTGCTGGGGGGGGCAACAGTGGGAGGGCTTCTAGTGTCCTGGCCCCACTGCTGGACCTCCTGATGGCACCTGTTTTTTTTGGCCACTGTGTGACAGAGTGTTGGACTAGATGGCCCATTGGCCTCATCCAACATTGGCTTCTCTTATGTTCTTATGATGCCCTGATGGCCACTGCTCACCCACAGGCTGGAGTCCCACAAGAGCTTGGCAGTAGCACCTGGATTCACTAGGTTCAACCAGAAGTAGGAACAGGTGGAAGAAGGGAGACGAGGGGCTGACGTCAAGGAGGTTAGGGTGCAACACCAGTGAGGACACATCGAAGAGGAGAGGTGGAGGAGAAGGATATAAGAGAGAAAGGGAATAGCTGGGGGTTAGAAGAGGGGAAGAAGAAGTTTGAGGCAAGGGAGAAAGAGAGGGGTTTGACAGGGAAGAAAAGAGGGAAGGTGACTGGAGTTGAGAAGGAGACCTGACGGACATCACCTCCTCACAGACAAACGTACCTGGAAGTACCATGGACACCACTGACAGTTCAATCTCCTTCCGGGGAGTTGGAGCAAGGTGAGGACAAACCACTGAGATGACTCACATGGTTCAGTCTGAGAGGGAAAAAAATAAAACTTACGTAGTTAGCTGTCAGCCACCTGGTGTGCCATTCTTCATGTTCAAAAGCCCTCATAAAAGCCCTCATATTTATTCAAGGCGAAATGGATGTAATCTATAGGTCATATTCAGAATACATAAAGCAAAATAATCTGCCCGGCGAGGTGGTGGTAAGATTCTCCAGAAGATACGTGAGGCACCAAATACTAAAAGCAACAAATGGAACTACCCTTAAAACTGACTGCAAGGAGATAAGAGTTTTGAAAGACATTCCCTTTGAAATAAGGAAAAAAAGGAAAAAATACAGAGACTTGGCTTTGTTTCTACAAAAGAACAACATATCCTACAAATGGATTGTACCCAAAGACATTCTCTTCAAATTTAAAGATAAGAGGGGGAAATTAGACTCTGTTATGAAAGCAAGAGAGTTTCTGCAGCAACAAATGGATCCAACAGGAGAAGAGGACAAGAAGAGCAACAAGGGGCGTGATGATGAAGCACTTACTGGAGAAGATTCGGATTCGGAACATGGGGCGGCTGCCCCCAAGCAAGGATATCAACTGAGGGAAAGAAGAGGCAAATGAGATGCTAATTTTTTCTGATGTTTGACTTCTGGTTTTTACCGTATTTCTGTATGGTTCTTTACTAAGTCAGAAAACCTGAACTTGAATTATTTAAGCGATTTTAACGATCATCTTCAATGTAACAAATTACTCTTTTTTTACTTAAACTACATTATTGTAACCATTATATGACCACCACCTCTTGGGTTTTAGTGGTTTATCTTTACTTTCTCCTGTAGTTTATAGTTTCCCTTTCCCTATTTTCTTGTAGTTTTTAGAAAATAATAAAAAAATAAAAATAAATAAAAGCCCTCATAAAAGTTGAAAGTTTTCTAATAGAGACTTTGCTTCCTGTACTTAACACTCATGTTTCTTTTTGTGCCATTATCAGCTTTCATCAAACGTGGTCAAAATGTAGCTTCCATTCTGGGTAAACCCAAACCAGACACTTCAGAAAGCACCTGCCCTGTGCAGTCGTTATGGTTTTGGTGCTCCAACCTTGCATAATGAGATAGCGCACTACCTGTGTGATCCTCCCAATGTGTGCAGTAGCCATTTTGTGTGACTAGGACAATATGCATATTTTCCAGCTTTGGTACATGCAAATGCATACTCTTAAAAATATGAGTCTCCAGTCATGTATATGGAAAATATGTGTTTTAAACCTCCCAGGGTTTTCTGAATAATGGGGTGGAGAACAGTCAGGACTGGCTCTTTGCTTTGGAGAAGTGGTGTTTTGTGGAACAAGCTAGCAAAACATATTGGTGGACACCATGGGATTCATCACTGCCATGTTTTGAATCATACGCCTTTATTTTTCCACCATCATCTCAATGCTGTTGGGAATCACTAAGATAGCCACTAGTGCCAATCAGTGTTATCCACTGCCAGTTTTGGCTTTAAACCTGCAGATCCCCTCCCAGGTTTGCAGAAGAAAGGCATGGACTGAATGCTGCAAGGGTGCTTACAGAACAGCTACATTGCTTTAAAAATGTTATATCTGTCTTTGCCTTGTGATTATCAATATGGAATTGGTGTGCAATTTGACTGTATACTTTAAAAGGATGGATAGCATGACCTGTGCAAGAAAATTTGGCTATATATTTTAAAGTGTTGAGAGTCTGATTGGTGCAAGAAAATGCTGGTTTTATTAACAATAGTCAAAATGAATGAACACAGCTCTATATTCCCAGCCTAAAAAACTCCCTCTATAGTCTCATTTGTTTCACATTCTTCTATCAACATGTCGTCTTGCTGCAGTTTTCCTCCCATCTATTTTATGCAAGCAACGTGCTTATACAAGGTGACAATTTCTTGGATGGAAAAAGAATGAGTGTAGGAGGTTTTGCTAGTTAATTTCCAGGACTTCAAAAGTCTTTCAGCAAAGTTGTGATTTTTCTTTGTACTAAACTCACAAAAACATTGCTGAATGTCAAAAGGGTGGATTAGCTTACGGAGAGTCAGGCTTGCAGATTCCTTTTTCTGATCCACAAAGGAATAAAAATACACCAGCAAGTCGGACCAGAAGCCCAAAAACCCAGCCAGGATCCAACTGTAGACAGCTCTGGCATTATTTATCACTTAAAATTTCAGTGCCAGAATCAAAAGAAAAATGTCATAGTCTTGCCTGCGATGTAAACTGAACATTCATCTATGGCTGGAAGTATTTTCCTTATATCTCTAAAAGATTTTTTTTCTTCTGTAAAGAAATTTCTGTGATATCTCCTAAAGCAAGAAGCAGAGAGAAACACCTTACTGAAACCATGGTATCCTTGCTGTGTTGGCTCCTTTCATTTCTTCAAAGGATGGGGGCCCCTAAATTCTGCAACAGGTGCTAGGTGTGGCTATATTCCAAAAGCCCTAGGAAAACTGTTAGCTCTGGAGTTTTCAGCTCGTACCTTAAATCTACTCTCACAAGCAAAAACTATTTACACCGAAATGACTGGAGTACAGATTAGCTTGTCAGTGCCTGGTCCACAAAATGTTTCTGTGCATTTGATAATCACTGCATAGCAGAAGTCTGCAGGTGCTGCCTTTTGTCATTCCAGTGGAAGGCAGTTGCACCTGTCAATAGAGCTGCCAACTCTGGGCTGGGAAGTTCCCTGGAGATTTGGGGGGCGGAGCCTGTGGAGGGAGCTCAGCATAGATGTTTGCTCATGGAACCCACCCTCCAAAGCCGCCATTTTCTGCAGGGGAGCTGATCTCTGTAGTCTGGACTCTTGGAAATCAGTCATAATTCTAGGAGAACTCCGGCTTCCATCTGGAGGTTGGCAACCCTCTCTGCCAAATATGTTGGTAATGTATAGCTAGTAGGGGCATGCTACTCTTTTGTAGGGACATGGGTTGACCATATAGGCATTTCATGAGTCAATTATGAGTTGGATGGACAGGACCAGGAGACTGCATTTAGTAATCTTATGCTAAAACAAATGGTTAAATGATACAAAGCAGTTTAATTTATTATTTCATCAACCTGACCATTTTTAATGTCCTGGATTAAGATCAAGTGTATTGAGTGCATTTAAACATAATTTACCCTAGTCCAGCCTCAAATTGCAGGTAACCATGTTGGCCCACATCTGCAACTGACCATAGCTATGACCTTTTACAGGGACCAACCAAAAGCATTCAGGTGTTTCAGAATTCTGCTATGCTGGTTGTAATGTAAAACAATAAAACTGCACCCAAGCAGGGCCTGCACCACTCCATTTTGGGTCAGGGCACTCTAGGGTCGCTGATTCTTGGAAAGCAAAATCCTGGCAAGGGCAAAATCCCAGCCACCACGTAAAAGCATTCCTCCCTTTAAAAAGCCTGAACATAAGTGTGATCATCTGAATTGCCTTTCATGAGGGCTAATTAAATAGATAAGAGATTTTCTCCCTTGGAGTAGCAAATGGGTAGGCCTGATTCAGACTGGGTCACGTGTAAACTGCTTTTGAGTACCCTGTGCACAGGCCTGATCTGAATCATCTTGGCATACAGGGTATTGAAAAGGATTAAAACTTTAATCCCTTTGAATAGCCTGAGAGCTGGCCTGTCAGCCATGCACAGGCTACTCAAAGGGAATAAAAGGTTTTGCCATTAAGTAACTGTCAAGAGGGACCCATCACAGCTGTCTGAAGGGGGGAAAACAGGTAGTGAGTTAGAGAATTTCCTCCTGTGCCCCATACAAGATAGAATCGGTCTGTTTTTTCCTCTGCCTCTGGGGTTACCAACCCTAAGGGCAGGCCTGATGGTCTTCTGGAATTACAACTGATCAGATTATAGAGGTCAGTTTTATGGTTGCCAACTCTGGCCTAGGAAATTTCTAGAGATTTGGGGGCAGAGCCTCTGGAGGGGGGCAATTTGGGGAGGGATTTCCCCTAGAATCAATCGTATACCATGGAATATGTCCTCTAATTCTGGGAGAACTCCAGGCCCCACCTGGAGGTTGGCAACCCACTCCCCTTGGGAAACAGGGTCTTCAGAAGGCAGACTTTCTGGATCATCCCCCCACCCCCAGCTCCGTCTCCATGCACTACCCCCAAATCTCCAGGAATTTCCTAAACTTGAGTTGGCAGCACTAGCTATACTATGAGCAGCCTTTATATCACATGGGACAAAATACTGTTAGTTAAAATGCAAACGCATACACATACACAATTAAAATGCCTATCTTACTTACTGAGAACTCAATTGCTGGCTTCCTAATAATAATAATTAATTCCCCCCCTCTAGCAACTGGCCTTTAATCCAAAATTTCAGCCTTGTCCACAAATTACAGGTCAGGAGGTAATTATAGAAAACTCTTGGATTTGGAAACTCAAGGGATGAGGGTGGGATTTGTCCTAGGTCTTCACCATGGACTGTGAGTGTTTAGGTCTCTAACCTCAGGGATCCTAATCTGGAAACCTTCTTTGAGTACTGCTTAGGGTTCCTATGCTCCTTCTTCAGGTGTGGGGGGGTGTCCCCTGATTTTAACCCATGACCTCCCCTAGGGTTCCCAGCCTCTAGGTAGGGCCTGGAGATCTCTCGCTTTTACAAGTGATCTCCAGTTGACAGAGATCAGCTCCCCTGGAGAAAATGGCTGCTTTGAAGGGTGGACTCTATGGCATCCTGCCATGCTGAAGAGAAGAGATTGGATTTATACCCCACCTTTCACTACCCAAGGGAGTCTCAGAGCAGCTTACAAACTCCTTCCCCTTCCCCTCCCCACAACAGACACCCTGTGAGGAAGGTGGGGCTGAGAGAGCTCTTGACAGAAACTGCTCTTTTTCAAGAACAGCTGTAAAGTTCCTGCTGATTTCTCAAGTGGCATGACATCACTCCTGTGTTTTCCCTGGAAAGGACAATTCTGTCCCCCCGACAAGAACCCCCATAGCCCTGCCCCCCCCCCCAGTCTCCCACTGAGTGGCAACTGCTGGCCAGCAGCAATTGCCCCTGATACATGTGTACACCACTGTTTCCTTCCCAAATACTGAAGTGAATGTTTATATAGAACTTCATCTATCACAGAACTTTACAGAGCTCAAACTTGTGTGAATAAAATAAAATCTTCATCAGACTGAAGCCAGTGGCAAAAGTCAAAGTGAATTTAATGAGGCTGGATTTCATGCAACTGTTGTTTTCAATCACAATAATGGATTACAGCTCAGCTAAGCTAATGTAGTGGGATTAAAGCAACTTCTAACCCATAGAAGGAACTGAGGAATTAGGATGTTGATTGAGTTGTGATGTGTGGTACAAACACAGCATGTGGAAGAAGGCAATAAAGAGATCTACAGCTGTCTACAGTGGCTACAGTTTCAGCCTTTGGGCTGCAGCATAGTTCATGGATCTGCTTAGTGGGTATTTTTGTCTTTTGTCACTTTTACTGACCCTGAAAAACTGAATACAAAGGATGGGCCAGGCCTCCCAAATCACTGAACTAAGTTGCATGAATTTTGATGCACTTGGTGTACTCAAACACCAGCTTTGCACTTGGTGTACTCAAACACCAGCTCCTCCCCCCCCCTCCATGCTGTATGGCAAGCCATTTGATTCCATCTGAAATAGACTGTTAGACATTTCTGCTTACATGCCCAACTGGGATTCAATTGCCTAACCAGGTAAAGAAAGGAAGAGACATGGTGACCTTTAGTTCAACCTCTAGTGCCACTTCTGGTTATGGCACCTATGGAAATTAAAAACTGAGTTGCTTTATCCACACCCCTCCCAGTGTTACAGTTTGCAATGCCTCCTTCTGGGGGATAAAGGAATGCCTTTAACCTTCTCCTCACTTCTGACTCATGAAGTACAGGGAAGACTGATTTGGTTCCTAATGAATTAGTTGCTTTTTTATTGACTACATCGTGTGCTTTAGCTTTTTGACTATCATGCCCTGAGTTCCCATAGGAGGGTAGAACTAGATTATTCTTTGACTTACTGAAGAATTACAGCATGGTTTGCCTCTTAGGAGACTTTGGCTGGAAAACAGTTAAGATGCTGGGGAGATCCATGATTGGATCTCCCCAGCATCTGTTAAAATTAACGATAGCTGTTTGGGTCCACAATCTGGATCAGGTCCATACAAGAATAGGAGAAAAAGAAGGGGTGGGCTAACTCTTTAATTCCAGCACAGTTTTGCAAACCACAACTGAGGTTTGTGTGCCTTGATAGTCCTTAAGAGACAAAAGACAAGCAACAGAAGAGCACATCTTTTTACCTTTAAAAGTTTAATAGCAGAATGGGGCCACCAGTTTTAATCAATGAAACTGTGCAGGGATAAAAAGTTTAACCCCATCTCCTTTCCTTGTGTGGCCCTAGCTGTGTGAGGCTGTAACTTCTTTAGAAGACCAATTAGGAGCTATTATCTTTATCATGTCTTATTTGGCCCTTTGATTAATGACACATCAATGGAAATGGAAAGGGGATTCAGATGCAGTTTGAGATACGGAATGCTGGGTCTGCTGTTCAAAGGGAAAAAAGTATGTGGAGCCTCTGGGCTCATGCAGGTGGATTGTGGTAAGTCTGAGTGGCTCTTTGCCTCCCGATCTCAATACAGATGCAGTGGCACCTCTTTTCTGGACTCAGCTGGAGAGCACAAGGTTGCTAAGGGCTGCCTTTGAAGCTAAAGCACATAGGAAAACATTTTGGTGCAGTATACTTCATGGGTTTTCACTTGATGCACAGTCAGTAGTACCTGTAAAATTCTAGCTCTTAGAGTTTAAATCATTTGATGCATTACAGTAATTTAAATTCACTTATGTAATTCAAAATTTCTGTAGCACTCTATTATTTTCTCCAGCATTAGTTCACTTAGGATATGAGTCAGTGAGTTCTGCTGAAGCAATGTAAGGTATAGTGGATGTGTTTATAAACCCCACATTCAGGAAAGAACAAAAAACAGTAAAAAAAAAGAAAAGAAAAAAATAGTGTTCAACAGGGAATGAAGAAAAAGGCCTAGGTAATTTTACAGATAAAAGAAATACACATTCAGCCTTGCTAAGCAACTTACAGGGTAAAATAGAAATGAGGATGTTTGGATAAAAGGAAAGTTTGAAGAAGGAAAAATGTCTGTTGGGATGTATGTGGTTGTCAGAAGACTGTTTTCATCCTGGTTTCAAAGGGGTTTTTTGTTGTTGTTGCTGGAAAAGTGACAATTCATATTGTAGCCCATATAGCTAAAAATGAATCTTATCCACACTCAAACAAATAGCCTTGACTGAGGTATTTAAAGTTCAAGCTCTGGATTCACTAACTGCTCCCTTTCGTGAACTTGCATGGTGGCTCCAGGCATTGTTTCCCAGTGCTATAGCAATTTTTAAATCCATATTTGTGATGTCATAGGTGACATAGGTGTAGGGAGGACCAGTGATGTGAACCCTTCCTTAAGCATTTAGCTCTTATTCTGGAGGAGCTGTAGTTAACAGTTCAGTCAGGAAGCACATCTTGCAGACAGCCCTGAAGAAACTAAAGAAACTATAAGAGTAGGAAGTAAACAGCCTATATAGCTCCAACTAGCCAGATCTCATCAGATTTTGGAAGCTAATCACGGTCAACCGGGGTTAATAGTTGGATGGGAAACCAGCAAGGAAGATGGGCTGCAGAGGAAGGCAATGGCAAACCACTTCTGGTCATCTCTCGCCTACGGTCCTAGGGTTGCAAGAAGTCAGTTGTGACTTAGGGCTGCCAAGTGGGGGCGGGTGGCGGGTAAACCCCTGCTTCGGAGGCCTGATTTCCGCCGCCGCGGAATCGGGCCCCAGGGGGAACTCCGCCCCGGCGTGTGCGTCACCTGGAAGTGACACAGGCACACTGGGCACGCTGGGGGCAGGGCCACCGCCATACAAGGGAAAACCCTATGTTTTTCCCTTGTATGACCGTGGCCCCGCCCCCAGCGTGCCTGCGTCCCTTCTGGGTGACGCGTGCGCGCACACCCGATGCCAGCCGGGAGCCCCCCGCTCCCGGCGAAGAATCACTTGGCAACCCTATTGTGACTTGATGGCACACAATTATTATTAGGACCATGGACATGGATATAGTGTGACCCAATTCATCTTGGAATCAGAAAAAAATATACAATTTGTTTTTCAGATTAGTAGAATAGGCTGTGCATAGGCAGGTGTGTTCTCTGCTCTCTGCAAATCACAGGGCAGCGATTGCTTTGGAAACCTCATGCACTGTTTGTATACTTAGTAACTAGCAACCTACTGCCTGCCATGAAAAACAAGTGTGTTCGCATGTTAAACTTACTCTGTTGTACTTATTAAAGAATTCATGAGCTCTCCGAAGAACTGTCTGGAAAAAACGAAAATCAGAGATGTAAACATGCCATAGATGCAGACGGGTAGCTGTGTTGGTCTGAAGCAGCAGAACAAAGTCTGAGTCCCAGGGGCACTGGACTCAAACTTTGTTCTTAAACTTGCAATGTCATCTGTACTAAAATACAACAATAAGGGAACAAAATTGTCATTCACTGATTCGGTATCAGGCAGTGTCGTATCGTGTGTCCATCACTTCAGATCACTTCACTGAGGGGGGCTGATCGGAGCGGACCAGTTAGGCTATGTCTTCTGGCCCACCCTCTGCAGAGACTATTTAGTTTAATTCCATTTCTGACATTCTTTTCCATCCTTCCGGTCTTGGGCTGTCTGGACCATATAACAAAATCGTGAACATTCTCTTAGATTGCATTTGCCATCTAAAAGTGTTGTCATTGTGATATGATAGCAAAACATGAGTTGGTCAGAATATTTTGAAATCCCAACATGAAAAATCAAGTATCAATTGTCATGAACACAAAAATAAGGAGCAACACTGTGTAATGAAAAGTCCAAAAAGCTGGTAGTTTTTCACATATATACTGAAAAAGTAAAAAATAAAGGGCAAACAAGAAAAGCAAGTTAGATATGGAAGCAGAACAAAATCAACGTTTTTTCCCATGTACAAAATTATGGTTGTGGTCACACGCGCCAGAAAAAATAAGTGGGGGGGGGGAGTGAGGCTATTTCCTCCAGAGGAATTTGACCCGCAGTTGCACAATCACACCTCCCTTTGAAGCTGCGGGCGCAGTCCGTCAGTGTGTGATCAGACGCAACTGCGGGTGAGTCATGGTTTTTTTGGTGCCATTTCCCCCCCATGCGCTTAACTGAGGGATCGATGAATTGCACCTCCACACTGAGGGCTCCCTATGGAGTTTGCGATGATGCACATTCTGCGAAGGGGGGGGGGAAACGCCATGGAGTTGGGATGGCCTGATCAGACCGTCCCGATGCCATGAGAGTGTGCTGGAGCAATCAGACATGGGAAAGTCCATCCGTGGTCTATTGCAACCTGTTAACTACCAGATTTTCCCTGGTGTCTTTTAACTCCGCTTCTGCAGTGGAGCAAAACAGGTTGCCAACGGCTGCAGGGCACTTCCCAGATGTTGTTGTTTGATCGTGCCCTTTAAATTTGACTGGCATTCGTACCTATGTCAGGTCTAATTGTGTGTATGATCACAGCCTATATTTTGGAAGCAGACTGGCCAGAATACATGCTTTGCACAGCATTTTTCTCTGGTGTTCTGTCACAAAGTGAAAGTTTCCTTAGAAAACCCAAACCTAAAAAACATTGTTTTCATTTTGTCTGCAATTATATAAATGAATATGGTTACTGGAAAAGGTTTCTGTAGGGATCAGCTGTTTCTACTGTAAGTGGTGGGACCATGCCCCAGCAGTAGAGCCTGCTTGGCATGCAGAAGGTCGCAGGTTCAGTCCCCAGCATCACCAGTTAAATGAATTGACAGTAGGTAATGTGAAAGATCTCTGCCTGAGTCCCTGGACAGCTGCTGCCAGTCTCAGTAGACAATACTGAATTTGATGGACCAAGGGTCTGATTCAGGATAAGGCAGCATTGTGTGCTCAAGGCAGGCTTCATTTGCTGCCGGAGCTCACTGGAGCGAAGCTCCAGCAGTGAGGAGGCCAGGGGGTGGGGACATGTAGCAAGCCCCACCCCCTGCTCCCAGCAGCCCTCCCCTCAGTCAAGCCGAGGAGAAAGAAGAAGGAAGGTAAGTTGCGGTCCCCCCCCCTTTCCAGGCCCAGGAAAGGCCCCTGCCACCCTCCCCTGCTTTTCCAGGCCCATGCTAAGCACAGGGCCCTGGAAAGGCTTCTGCAACCTCCCCCCCCCGCCTTAAGCTAAAATGGATTGCCACTAGCAAAGAAACTGTCCGGGACCGCAACTGTGGATCCAAACCACTCCTGACCCTGGGTGATGGAGTGCTGAAACCACAATCAAGATTCCAGGCAAGTTCAAGATTCCGTTTTTGCTTATTAAAAATGGGACTTGTATCTACTCTGTCTTGCAACTCGGTTTCCCAACTTGCCAAATGCCTTCTTACTTCTGGTTTCTACAAGGTCATTTTCTCTTGGGTGAGGAATACGGTACTTGAGAATTTCCTCTGTGAGGGCAGATCTGCATGTGTTTCCCCCATAGCTAGCAATGCAAAAGAGTCCAGTGGCACCTTTAAGACCAAGGCTTATTCAGGTACAAGCTCTCCCCCCATCTGACACGCTTCCGGTGATGTCAGGGTGTGTGGAACATGCAAATAAGTTATGCTAATGAGTTATGCTAATAAGCTCCTGCACCTCTTTTTCTATTAAATGACCCCTGGCTCAAGGTATTGTTTTAAGTGGATGCAAGGTAGGACAGCATAAAGAAATTCTATACTGAGGTAACATTTGATTTTGCAGTTTCTTTTCATACATACTGCGCAATGTAGCTTTCTTGTTCAGAGTTTATCCAGCAACATACTTCTCATGTTATCAAGACTAGCTGTTGCACTGCAGCTTAAGAGAAAGTTGTTTGTGTGAAAATGAATTATCAGTGAAAGCCTATTTACAGTTAAATAATCAGGTTACTACATTATGTTTAGAAAGTGTACAGTTTGCAAATGTTGTATCATTCACAAGCTTCAGCTGACAAAAGCAAGCAAAAGAAATAACAGGTAACTTATGGAAGAAAGTTTGTTGTAGGTTAGGAACTCTTCGCCCCACCCACCCAGAACCCACATTGGTGCTCTTGACTTGAACCCTGGCATGACAACTCCAGTGAGTGCTGTCTTATTCTTACAAACTGCAATGGAGGAACAAGAGACCTCAAAAGACTATATTGCCAATTGACCTAAATAACAATTTACCCCAAACGCATGCTTTATATTTTACCATATTGTATCTTTTACCATATCCCACACCTCACCAAGAACATTTGAAACTAAGTGCCTAGCTATTTTTAAACAAACTAACTCACTGGAGTAAGAACTTCATGGATCAAGAATTCCCGATAGATCTTCTTGTGATGGCCATCTAAATCTGCAGCTGCGACAGCCTTAGACCAGCTAATCTCAGCTACAATCCTCCATCAGCAATTTGAGGATAGTAATACTGGCTTATTTTAAACAGCTGTTGTTGCTGTGATGATATATATGCTGTGTTTTGAGCACTGAAATACAGGCTCTGGTCACATGGGAGCTTTTGGCCCGCAAGAGGGACGGATCAGGGGCACAGCAAATGGGCGCGATCACACCGCAACATCTGGGAAGCGGCGCGCACTCATCCTTGATCCGTCCCTTCAGGCCGAAAATGCGCATTACAAAACCCCCTAGGAAATAGTAGCACCTACCTGAAATGCCGCAGCAAGCGCGGCCGTGGGATCGCCGGCGCGCCCGTCTTCAGGAGCATTTGAGGCTCCCAACCAAACTGTGCATGCACACACATGTGCAGCCGGCTGCTTCGCTCTCCCTTCCGTGGCTCCCCCCCAGCCTTCCGTGGCTCCCCCCCTGTCTGATCCCGCCGCCGCGTGTCTCTTTTGGTGCAGCTCTAAAAAGCTGCACTTTGGCCGCGTCAATTTCCCCCGTGTGACCGGGGCCACAAATTACTACTTATTGATGTTGTTGTTAATACTACTACAAATGATGCATGTCTACCTTTACCACTAGATGGCTATCCAGGATGGTATTATTGATGAAAGGATGGAAGCTTCCTTTCTCATTGCACCACAGAAAATGCAGGGCTAAGAACGAATAAGATCTATAATTCCAGTTACAGTGAGGCAAACAACAGAGAACAGATAGATTGGGAAATGAGTCCAACAGGAGGCTGTCATGTCAACTTTTCTTACTACAGTGAAATGCCTTCTTCTGTACAATTATTGAGGGTACAGAGAGTGTATCTTTTATTATGGTAAGTCACTCTAGGGATCATACAGGCATGAAACACGTACTCCTGAGGAGGGTTAGCTCTGAATAAACATGTTTGTGATTAGGTGGAAGTCTACATAAATGAGTAGGAATTGCCCCAAATTAGTTGCTTGGTGTATTGCACCCTAGATATATAATTCAGTGTGTCTTTTAAAAAAGTATTGACTGTACTAATGAGCCAGAAAATGGTAGTGACAAATCATGGGAAAATACCACTCTGAGCCTGGCAGACTTTTCAATTGGGTAAGAAAAATTAAATAAGATTCAGGTTGGTGCCCTTTGCAAACTGTGGGTCATTTGTCACATATTATTACCAAACAATAGATGGACTGTTTCAAAAAAAAATAATTAGGTGCTTTTTTATATCAGCAAACTCATTTACCAGAATAATCAGGAAACTCAAACAAAAGCTATATGAACAGAACTCCGAGGCGAATTATGTATATGGCTTCTACTCCCCCCCCTTTCTATGTATTCTGTTTTTCTCCCCAAGTCTGTGCTTTGTGGCAAACTATTAATTTGCTGATATATCCAGACTGAGAAACTATGACCTGCATTTCTCCTTCAGGCCAGAGTTGGGAATCTTTTGATCATAGTTTCCAGTTCTGGTTTGGTGCACAAGACCAACCTCAGGTTTGCAGGTCCAAAGATCACGACATCTGTGGTTTGCCACAAAAGGGATGAACCTGGAATCATTTGGCAGCACATGAGAACCAAGCCTATCTGGGTTATAGATTTTCAGATTGTATTCTCAACTTTTGTTACTCCTAAATCCAGTTTGTCTGAAATGTAGATTTAAATCAATAAAAGCACAGTATTGCTTCTCTGATACCTAGCTTTCCCATTCTGTCAAACAGATGCAGAAGTATTTCATAAGATGAAGATTAACTGTGATAATCAAATTTCGACTACTGTTTTGTTTATCCTGCTTGCATCCAACAGAATATCAATCAAAGTTCCTTGAGGACTGGAGGACTTCAAATACATTTTCCAAATTGATACGGACTGCTCTTGTTTGCTGAATTAGCTATTCTGTAGTCATGGCTTGGGAGTTTGTCTTAGTGAAGGTGGAGAAGAAACATCTCTCTCTGGAAAACATACACTGAGTAAACATGCTTTGTAATGTGGAGTTCCTCACTGGTCTTTTTTAGTGTTCAATATCTGAGTGTGGCAGGTCCTTAAAGAGATGGGAGTATCAGACCACCTCACATGTCTCTTGAGAAACCTGTATAAGGGTCAAGAAGCAACAGTTAGAACCAGATATGGAACAACTGATTGGTTTTGCATAGAAAAAGGAGTACGACAAGGATGTATATTGTCACCTTGCTTATTTAATATATATGCCGAGTACATCATGCGAAATGCTGGCCTGGATGAATCACGTGGGAATTAAGATTGCTGGGGAAAAGATCAACAACCTCAGATAGGCAGACGATACCACTCTAATGGCAGAAAGTGAAGAGGACCTAAAGAGCCTCTTGCTCAGGGTAAAAGAGGAGAGCGCAAAAGTGGGCTTGAAGCTCAACATAAAAAAAACTAAGATCATGGCATCCGGCCCCATCACTCCTTGGCAAATAGAAGGGGAAGTCGTGGAAGTAGTGACAGACTTCACGTTCCTGGGATCCCAGATCACCGCAGACTGTGACAGCAGCCATGAAATTAAAAGACACCTGCTCCTTGGGAGGAAAGCGATGGCGAACCTAAACAGCATGATAAAAAGTAGAGACATCACCCTGCCAACAAAAGTCCGCATGGTCAAAGCAATGGTATTCCCAATAGCCATGTATGGCTGCGAGAGTTGGACTATAAGGAAGGCCGAGCGCTGAAGAATAGATTCTTTTGAACTATGGTGCTGGAGAAGACTCTTGAGAGTCCCTTGGACTGCAAGAAGATCAAATCAGTCACTCCTAAAAGTAATCAACCCTGACTGTTCCCTGGAAGGCCAGATAATGAAACTGAAGCTCAAATACGTTGGCCACCAAATGAGAATGGAGCACTCACTGGAGAAGACCCTGATGCTGGGAAAGATTGAAGGTCAAAGAAGACGGTGACGGCAAAGGATGAGACGGTTAGACAGTGTCATAGATGCAACGAACATGAAATTGAGCAAACTTCAGAGGACGGCGGAAGACAGGAGGGCCTGGCGAGATCCATGGGGTCGCAAAGAGTCGGACTCGACTGTGCGACTGAACAACAACAAAAATCTGAGTGTGGACAGTATATATAAGTTTACGCTTCCTTTCTTTTCTTAGATACTTGCACCCCCCCATTTTTCCTATACACTGTCTAACCATATTCTTTTATGTTTGCTTTGGGAATTCAGAAGCCACGACCTACAGCTTCACAAGCTCAATTCACTTGTTTTAACCTACTTGGATAAGGAGTCAGGAAAATATTTTTATTAATGATTAATCAGTGTGCAGATTGTATGTCAACTTGATACTGGTTGCCTTAACAAGGTATGTTTACTTGCTTAGATATAAATACATGGAAAAAACAAAAACAAAGGCCGCTACCCTGAGCAATGTTCAGGTGTGAAAGCTGCTTAATTCTTCAGTGCTAGAAAGAACTCTGAGGCTGGGTCTGGCTAAATCAGTCTGTGACATGTTGGTGGGGCTTCCCACACCTTCTGATTTACAAACTATATCAAACCACAGCAATATATTTGTCTTACTTTGGCAGGTACTCTGCACATTGCCCAGGAGGCTGGTCCCCACCCATTTCTAGCTGTGTGCTGCCACCTGCTGGTGGTTTTTTTACTGCCTTTGTCTCTAGTATGGATTATATTTGCACATCTTCACAGTTCAGAGGATAACGTGATAGGAAGAACAAACAAACCTCTCCTTAGTCCATAAGTGAATAATCCTGAAACTGGGTCGGCTAGTTCCAAAGTGGGGTAAAATGCATCCGGATTTAAAGCTCCTATCACTTCATAAGAGAACTCATGTCTAAACTTCCAGAATTTTTAACCCAGGAAAGTCAGTGTGATTAGTTTATAAATAGAGGCTGATCTACACATTATGCAGAAGGAGGTGATGCCAGAGTTCTTGACTATACCACTTCAAAGGACAATGACATTAACAGGTGCTGCTGTGAATAGTGCATAAAAGGTTGAATTCCAACCATGTGTGTGTGCGTGTGCGCGCGCACCATATTTTAATGTTCCTGCTTGTCAAAAGCTTTCTGTCTGAAGTACAGTAAAATATCAGGGAGAGGGACATGGCAGACCTTTTATCTCTGGTGTACTATTTAACTACATGTGGAAAGTTGTATTTTTTTTTTAATTGTTGGAGTCCCTTTAAAAGTATGACTTGGAGTCTGAAGTGGAATATGCCACAGTCCTGCCATCTCAGTATTGCCATCATCATCATCATCTATATACTAATAGTGAAGTCGGCCAAAGCTGATTGGAGCTGTGAATGGGAAAGACAGATCTTTCTACAAACCCGAAAAGAGTCCTAGGTTTGCAGAAAAATCTAAAAAAAAACAACCCAACACACTGGGTTTTGTTTTGTTTTTTTTAAGCATGGACTCTACGGCATTATATCCTACTGAGGTTACTTCCCTCCCCAAACTTCACCTCCCAAGGATCCACCCCCAAATCTCCAGGAATTTCCCAACCTGGACCTGGCAACCCTAATGAGAGAAGGAAGCAGGAAAAAGGGGAGCGTCTATCGGGAAAGAGGAAATAGTGTGTGCGGAAATGAGATGCCTCCTGCAAGTCCTTGCAGGTTCTGCTTGTATATGCTTGTAGCGAAGTTGGCCAATTCTGAGGATGCTTAAACCTGGCTATTGGAGCTGTGAATCGGGAAGACAGATCTTTCTACAGATTTGAAAAATGTTCCAGGTTTGCAGAAAAATCTGAAATCTAAAAATTTAAAAATTGGGTGATTTTTTTTTAAAAAACCCAAATGATAAAAGGAGCACCTGCAGCTTTAACTAATGGTTTCCCTCAGTGGTTGTTGCTAGGCAACTACAGCATTCCAAGGCTTGATTTCTGTGAGTAAAAGGCAGGGGAAGGGACATGGTCCTTTTCAGGGCTGTTTTGGCCTTTGAGGGAAGACTCATGGGGACCAGGCTTGACAGCAACCGCTGGGGGACTTCATAGCACCTGACTTGCATGACTCACCTAGGCCTGGCTGCTTGCTACTGTTCAACACCAGTGACCCTATAAAAGCCAGCATGGTGTAGCAGGTAGAGCTTCAGAGTAGGGAGTATGGGAGACCCCAGTTCAAATCACTAGTTTGCCATGGAAGCTCACTAGGTGATGTTTGGCAAGTCACATACTTTCTGCCTAACCTCCTTCCCAGGCTTTTTTGTGAGGATAAAAAGATAGATGTAAACTGCTTTGGTCCCCACTGTGGAGAATGGTAGGGTATAAATTAAGTAGATAAATAATAAATAGAGCTGAAGATGGGAGACAAATAAAAAGTAGGTTGGTGAATAGCTGAGAAGGAGAGAATGAGGCAGAGAAAGGGGAGAGGATATAGATGTTGCCAGCTTGACAGAAAGGGGAAATAACATCGAGAAGGAGATACAGGGGAAAGTGAAGTGCCCCCCCCCCAAGTCTTTGAGGATTGCCTGCCATGCAAATGGGCCTGGCCCAGTAGCTGGCACCACACAACTGTGCCATAATTTTCCTAAGCAGAGGCTGAGAGAAAGCTGAAATCGGGGCAGATAACTGTAGGTTGGCTGTTGGATGGGAAGAAGAGAAAAGGGGAGAGGCTATGGGGCCTTTCAGGAAAGAGACAGCAGAAATAGTGTGTGTGGGGGAATGAGGTGCTATTGGGGTTAACTAGTGTGGTTAGTCCAATCAAGCAAAAACCTCCAAAGGAAGTTTAGAAAACTTACAAGAAAGAAGACCCGCAAAACTCGCCGGGGGGGGAGCTGCAAACTCAGCAGGCGTAGGAGGAACCAGCAGGAGCAGGTAAGCTCTCCACTCCCCCCATCCCGCCGGTTCCTCCGTC
>NW_015165234.1:1289631-1298396 GCF_001447785.1 Gekko japonicus
TTTTGGGGGGATTTAAGTATCCCCCCAATATTTTAAAAAACTTTTTAGATTTTTGTGCACACCTGGGGACCGCCCCACGTGTGCACAAAACTCTCCCTCCCCCCCCGGGTGCCCCCGGTGCGCGGATTTAACTATCCGCACACCAGGGGGCGACTTCGTATTAGTATATAGATTGCAGGCCAAAAGTTAAAAAAACATAAGTAAGTATAGACAAAAGCGTGTTCATTTCAAAGACATATAAAAACCTTGTAGGGGCCCAAATAGAGCCTCATAAAATGTTCAAAGTGGCAAATGCACAAAAAAGAACGATGTCATACACTGGGGTTTTTTTGTGCATTTGTTCTCAGCCTCAGAAATTGGCAGCATGCAAGCACAAGGCCTCAAGCAGATGGAGCTGGTAGTTATTCAGAAGAGATGCTAAGTATGTATGTAAGTGCTGTCAAGTCACAACTGACCTATGGCAATCCCGGCCAGGGCCTTTAAAGACAAATGAGAAGCAGACATGGTTTGCCATTGCCTTCCTCTGTGGAGTCTTCAGTCGCAGCTAGCCCTCCTGTGGACCTGCTTTGGTATCAGTCAGATCCCCAGAGCTGCACCGTTACTACTGACACAGTTGCATGGCTGCTGTCAGGGAACAGGGGGACATGGACCTGGCTCTTTATGGCAGCAACTATGCAGTAGACTGCAGCTCTACCTGTTCCTTGGGTGCCTGTGGCCTCCCTGGGGCTCCCTCTCTGCAGGCAGTGATGCTGTGATCCAAGGGCCCCATCACATGCCCATGGCCCCCAGAAGCCAGCCTCATCTTTTCCCTGGATGGAGAGGAGATGAGGGTTGGCTAAGGGGCTCACAGCTCCAGGAACTCACCGCCAGACTGCCCCAAAGTAATGTATTGCACAGGAAGGAGTCTGGCACTCCCCACATCAGGCACAGATCCAGGAATGGACTCCTCATCTGAGGACTACCAGGATGAATCAGGGACCATCTTGGAGGATGATCAAGAAGCTCAGAAGACCCACCAACGCCACTGAACCCCCTCCAGACCCAGATCCCCTGGATTCTGAGACCCCTGTTAAAGGACCTGCCCCTGAAGGCTCAGCTCCAGATGGTACTACTGGCATGTTGGGCTCCAGGGCAGTCAGCTCCGTACCTTGTAGAACCAGATCCCAGACTACCAGCAAGCTCACAAGGAAGTAGCTCATTTGCGATGAAGCACCAGGTTAGCAGCTCATGTTCCAGCTGCTGAGCCAGATCACTGCCAGAATATACATCAGGGTCAATTTCCCACTCGAAGCCACACGGCCACATTTTGACCCAATTTTCCCTGCGGTTTCGTGATCCTCAAAAAACAGGATCATGAAACCATGGGGAAAATTGGGCGAAGCCGTGGGTCAAAATGCGGCCGCGCGGCTTTGAGTGGGAAATTGACCAATGGAAACGGGGCAAAGGGAGGCGTGATGGTGGCACAGCTCCTTGTGCGAAACCAGCCCAGGTCTTAATTGAGCCCTGACTGGAGGAAGCCTAGAAACAGGTGGGGCTTCTCCCTCTCTAGACCACTGAAGCCCTGGGCGAAGCAGAAAGCCTTGCTGGTTCAACCAGTTCACATGGCCTGTACACTTCTGTGCTGACTGAGACCCTGGAGCTAGAAATGCGCTGGCCTCAGAACTCTTTGGATGACCAGGCCCTGCTCCCAGTTACCCTGTGTTCCTGAGGAGCCTGAAGACTGCTTCAAGTCCCTGAAGTCCAAGACAGAATAGCAAGACAGCTGCAAGGAGCCTGTGGCTGCTGCCATCTTTCGCTACTCCTGGGCAGCCACAAATGTGTTCAAACAGCACCACAGCCTGCTGGGGTGGCCATTCCTTGGGGTGGGTGAATCCCCATTCCTGCAGGAGAAGGGTGTCACCTGGCAGGTGTGGGAAGGACCATATGAGTGAAGCAACAGATGTGGGAAGGACCATATGAGTGAAGAGTGTGCTTATGAAAGGGGTGGTGGTTCTTACCCCAGAGACTGGCTGCCCCAGCAGGTTCTGGTGCTGCTTGAGCATGGCTCATGGCTACCTGGCAGTGAAGAGCGACAGTGGAGGCCACAGGCTCCTCCCGGCTCTCTTCCCAGTGTGACGTGTTACATTGGGGCAAAGCAGAGGCAGGTTTGTGAAGCCTCTTTGATGGGGTGGTGGCTGGGAGGAGGGATTTGTGCTTAAGACTGCCTGGCTGGCTACACCGTAGGGTCTGGGAAGTTGCCACCCTCAGGCTGCCCTCCCTGGGGCTTGCTGTGGCACTGACTGGGGATACGTGTTGCCACAGCCAGTCCCAGCATTGTCGGAGGGCTGATCTGGCCCTGAGCAAAGCCAGCCCATCCATTAGGATGGCCTCTTTTAGTAGCCTTGCACCTCTGGTGCCCTTGGCTCACCTAATGGATGGGTTGACTCTGCGGTAGTGTGTGGGGGGGGGGAAGAGAGAGGGAATAGGGCTTATGGAATATTCAGCAGCCTTCATCATCAAAGCTCCGCCCTTCATTCCTGCCCATTCCCTCTATTCCAGAAGCCTGCTTCCCAGTTAGAGCAGAGGGCCTGCAATGCTGTCCACAAACCAACTGCATGGGACTAGGCACACCCATCAAACCAATGAAACCCACAGGCAGTTGTATGCATGTGTCTGCATGTTTAATCGTGCAGGATCAGGAACTGCCAGTAAACAAGACCCAAATGCACTTCTGATGTTGGATGCCCTCCATGAGCACTGGAATTTGAACTGATGTGCACATTTCACTGAAAGACATGCAGTGTGCATAGACTGCATTGCATTTGGATGCACATTTGGATTTCTGCCCATGATTCTTGATCCAGAAATTGACTGATGCAGGCTTCTGTGTTGGATTTGGATTGAGGTAAAGAAGCATAGGCAGGTGGAGAGGCGTGGGAAACAAGGGAAATCGGTCTTTGTGTTGAGCTCCTCTGCAAAAAAAAAATATTGTATTTCTCCATTTATTAAAGTGCAGAACAAGTTTCAGTATGGACATATCTAAAGAGGTTCAGAAAAATATTTTTTATCATTTTTTATATTTGTTCAGCAAATGCCAACAGGGGGAGTTTCAGATCTATAACAGATTAATAATCTCTCAAAGGCCCCTATTTTTAGTGAAGGTGCCCATAAAACAGTAATAATAGTCTGAAAAAATAGCACATTTTTCTTGTTAACACCTCTTTAAAAATATTTCTGTAAGTCATCTTCTGGATCAAGATATAATTTCATTTCAACACAGAGTTTACATAAGCAGAACAATAATAAAGAATATTTCTAAGTACTGGCACAGTCTTTTGGAACATCGATGTTTTTCAGTTTGGTATTCTTTAGAGCTCTTGACGAATTTAGCCAGCCTTTATGTCCTGTCTTGAGAAAAATATGCTGCTGAGAAGGAGCCATGATATATGAAGAACTTGTAACAGTAAGTTATGGGCACAATCCAACCCAAATATATCATGTTGCAAATATATCATGATATATGATATATTTACAAGTATATAATCTTTCTATATATTTGTCATCCCTGCTTTCTTTCTTTGCCACTGATTTTGATAACGAGCTTTTTGGAAATAAGCAGGTGTTTCTCATATACAGATAGTTGTCACTCAACCTGGAAAAAATGTGACCTATAAATGTCAGAAGAACAGATTTATAAGAAGTCCAGAAAGATATTCTCCAAAACGGTGAAGTTTAGTTCAGTTCTAGTTGTATATATGTAGACCTATTAATATAAAACTCATGCATCATTTCTTCATATTGTGAAAGTCATCTCTGTATAAAGCACTACAAATAGGATATTTTTTCAAAAGAATCCTTTGAAATTTCTTCAAAAATTCTGCCTTTCTCAAACAGTATGTAGAGAGCTATATATCTCTTTTCAAAGTTCTCCTTCAAATGGCAATTTCATATCATATCTGGTTCATTATCTGCCTCCCTGACCTTTTTGTAAGCATGACAAAGTCTACTTTTTAAAAAATCTTTTTGCCTTAAATTGGGGCTTCATCAACTTGTTCAGTACAGAAAGCAATTGTGAGAACATCTAATTGCAACTAATTTGCATATTTTGTTTATGAACCATTATAATAAAATGCGCTTGCAATTTGCATGAGAATTGTGAATGTGTTACATTTGTGGATGTGTTACATTTCTTCTGTTGTGCCATCTGTGCATTTTCTAGCTTTAGACTAAGAGTGAGAGCTCTCAGGATGTCTTGGGGCTTAACCACTGGTGATATCAAATCTCAGTTTATATTTCTCATGATCTATCACTGAAAATATTTTGCCCCTAACTATGTACATGATAAAGAGGGAGAGGCATTCTTTCAATTGATAACCCCCCTGGAAAATCATGAAATTGTGGTACTAGAGATTCATGATAGCTGTCACTCAGTGGTGCTCTACAAATGAGCTCATTGACCTCAGTGGGCTCAGAAAGGTGCCCTGCTTGGGACTGCACTGATAGTTTCTTAGAGGACTACCTGGTTTGTCTGGAATGGACTTTCATAACAGCTCCATAGGCTAGGAGTGTGAATTATTTTGTTTTTGATATTGCAAAACATCCCCCCCCCCAACAAACCACTGTCATTATGTGAGTTATTGGAACAAGTTCCTTTTCACCTCCTGCCATTCTTCTTTGTGTGTAGAGTGCTGTAAAGTAGCAGCTGGCTTATAGTGACCCCAGCAAGGGGGCCTCAAGGCAAATGAGAAGCAGAGGTGGTTTGCCATTCCCTTCCTCTACAGAGTCTTCCTTGGTGGTCTCCCTTCCAAGTACCAACCCTGCTTAGCTGATGAGATTGGACTATACCATGCTGCCACCCCTCCCTCTGAGTTTCTTTGCCTCTTGCAGTTACACCTTTCTAATCCCATTGAAGCCAATGAGTTAAGAAGGGTATAGTTTTGTTTAGGATTGCACTGTAAGACTGCAATCCTACAAAGGTCTGTTCAGTTGGGCTTACTCCCAGGAAAGAGTTCTTAGGATTGCATTGCCAGACTCCTGGAATTGTTCCAAATATTCAAAACATTAGCTATCCGAACATTTAAGGCTAGCAGCCCAGAGAATTTTCTTGGAAGCCCAGGGTCCTTGGAAAAAAACTACCTGCCTTTGAAGTTTTCTACACCAGCCATTAGGGCTAAGAACATTTTATGGATGAAAGCTGAGGTGCTCAAGATTCTAAAATGGGCTCATTGACTAGGCTGCATTCAAACATTATGATTAACCATGGTTTATTGAATGAACCATGGTTAGTGCAGCAAACGACTGAAACTAGACAAGGCTTTCTCAAAAATCTGACTGTAGCAGGAACGACAAGAATTGTTAGCCCTATGCGGTATGGCTCTGTGCCCTGGGGGGACAGTGTACTAAGCAAGCCAAAGTTAAGCCAGAATTCTGGCATTTGGACATAAGGACTAACTAACATAAGGGTTAACTAATAAACCAGGATATATAAGACAGGATATAACTTTGATTGAAGTTCCCAGTTTGAGGCCTTTATACTAACCAGAAATAGTGGGGTGGCCAGCATTTAGATGTCAACTGCCATTTAGCGTGATGTCTAAATGTAACCTGGATGTTTCTCTCTCTCTTCTTAAAATGTTCTGCTGTGTCTTAAAGTACATCACATGCTCAATCATTATTCAGAAGTGCTTCATCTGCTTCTAAGCCTCTTTTTAATTTTATGTTCTACATTTATAGTTTTATACAGTTCTACAGTATTTTATATTCTAATAGCCCCCATCTGTGGATAGCTAAATCCACAGATTAGGGCCACATGGAGGCTAAAGAGATTTTTCTGCATACATGGAGAACTCCCCAAGTGTGCAGAAAAATCTTAAATCAACAAAAGAATACATAGGGGATTTAAATTCCACCCAAATACAATTGGGGAAACAGCTGTAGCCAGCTGCTGTGGTGGAGGAGGATGCCGACCACTGTTCTATTGTAATAGGTGATTTTTAACTACCCACACATTGATTTGGTCGATATGTGTTCAAGTTGGGAAAAAAAGATTGAGTTTCTAGACACTCTCAATGACTGTTGTTCTAGACACTCTCAATGACTGTTGTTAGCCAAACTGCTTATCTACGCAGTGGCTAGACTAAATAGAAGGGATTCTGGTTTATGTATACAGAAATCGGTCTTCGGAGGATCCTACCCAAAGAGACAACGTGACAAGGTTGTTGTAGTAAAATCAGTTGTTCTCTTTACTGAATAATAGTTGGTTTCACATACATACAAAAACAGAATCACACACTCAAACGTACAAGGTTCCTTTAGAAATACAGGAATGGAAAATAATCACTTTTACACTAGAAGGAATGGGGAATGGGAACAGCAAATACTTATCTGATCCAGAGCTCGACCTTCACAATGAAGAATACAGGAACAAGAAGTTCTAACTAAGAGAATCCTACTACACACAGTTGGAACCTGCCAACACGTGTGGGCTTCTTGGCTGCAGTCCAAGAAAGCACGTAAGAATTACCTATAGCAGAGCTTGAGTTGCAGAGTTGAGGTAGAAGATGGCTAGCAGCGCTCAAACTGTTGAACCTCGCTTTTTATAAACTATTTCAGGAGGCTGGCATCTATACCATCCTCCCACTTGTGGTCCGTCCCATGACCTGACTGTATAAGTTACTAGGAGATGACGTCTCTACCTAGAGGGAAGGGGCAATATTGAAATCTAAACCTTTAACTCAGGGGATGCATCTGGTCAAGGTGTGAAGATGGTACCAAGGCAACCTTTGATATGTAGAGCGATGTAGCGTGGTCTCCTGCCATAAAACGACCATTCAACAGGAAACTGTCTCTTTGGATGCAAACCAGATACCAAGGGTTACAGTGTCTCCTTCTAGTTTATGCATGGTGGCTGAAGCCATAAAAGTTGTCATTTGTGCTGACCCACGATGGCGATGCCTTCTTCTTCCTAAGGCTGTGTGTGTGTGTGCAAAGTCATTAGCATGAAAGTGCAGGCAGCATAGCAGCTCTCATTTGAAACAGTCCCATCAAGCAAAGCACACAGCTTTCCCAAATCCATAGGTACTTGCAGATACAGTCCATGTGTGTGTGTGCGTGTGTGTCAGCAAACACAAATAAAGCAAATATACGCACATTCCTCAACACTGTGCTATGGAGCAGATGATCACAGAACCTACCAGGGGAGAGGCGATCCTGGATTTGGTCCTAAGTAAGGCCCAAGACCTGGTGAGAGAAGTAGAAGTGAATGTACCGCCCCAACCCTTCTCCCCTATCCTTCTAATATAATTTATAACCAGGAATCACCATATCCCACTGATTTTCCTCATCCCACCAAGTTTCTGAAATACCCACAATGTCTATTTCCCCCCCAACACCAAGCATTCCAACTCCCCAATTTTACCTTGGACACTTCTAGCATTTGTATCACCAAGGCTGGTTTATCAAGTGCCTTACAAGCGACTCCTGTCTCTCTAAAGCTCCAATTTAGTACTAAAAAAATGGCAGTTGCCTTTGTCTAGAACATTGTTCCATACAGGTACAAAAACGCGGGCATTCCTTCTGATAGCTGCTAAAGCTGTATTTCACTGTGGAATTTAATTCAGGTTTTCATATTATATGGACAGCTTTCCCAATACGTTTTTCAAAATATTCTCTTTTGCTAGAAGAAAACTCTATATCCAGAGAAATTATATCAGGAAAGAATATTTGGCATTATCTCTCTAAGGTTAAAAGTAATTATGTCTAATTGAAAATGCATAGTATACAACATGTTTAACACTATGCAGCCCAGGAAAAATTAATTTTCAAACATTCAAAACAGATTTTAAAATAGGCTTTGCAATAAGGTTTGCAAAATCAAACATTGAAAACCGTTTAATTTTTTTTAGAAAAATATAAACAAATAATTGCAATAAATGTATCTGTCCAAGGAAATGTCAGAATAATAGGTTTTTCCGGTTTCAGCACAATGAGATGGGGGGGGGAGCCACGGAGCTCTGCTCCAGTGGCCATCTGAATTGTGCCGATTGTGGGAGTCTGGGCTTCCCAGACTCCTAGGGGTATCCCAGGAGAGGGATACCTGAAGCAGGGGGCATGACGGGGAGCCAGATCTTGGCGGTGGCTTTGATCTGGAGTATCCTGTTTGCCCTGAAGCCCCAGCTGATGCAATCGCCATTTTGGCAGTAAGTTGTGACTACCGGACTTTTAAGAACTGAAACTAAGTGTTCTTCTACATCAAGTTACCTTCTACGTAAACTATAATAAGATATTCTGCAAGTAAGTTCTCTTTTTTTCATGAGATGCCTGCTGAAATAGAGCTGAAGGATTGAACCAGACTGTAAAAAGGATTAGAAAGATAATAGGGAGAGGGGGAACTGTTCCCCCCTCCCCCGATCTGGAAGCAGCTCTCAAACTAAAGGAATTAACATTTAAAAGGACCACAATTCTTAAAAGATTTTTATTTATTTATTTATTTATTTATTTACTTTATTCAATTTATACCCCACCCTCCCCGCTGCGCAGGCTCAGGGCGGCTTAAAAAGAGGCCTGCGCCAATATAAAACATATTTAAAATCATTTAAGATCACTACAGTACAAATAAAATCACATTAACCAATTACTAAATAAAGTGCTCTAGATGTTATTTCACAAGATGGCGTATTTCACTGCTCTATTTCCACTGCTCTATTCCTCAGCATCATCTGCTCCGGGAACCACTGATGTTCCCTCTTCCAGGGCCAGGTTAAGATGGACAATAGTGATGGTAGTGG
>NW_015165234.1:1298503-1315839 GCF_001447785.1 Gekko japonicus
TGCAAATTGAAAAGTGGATTGGATATTATTCATATGATTAAAAGCTGGCTGTGATTCTATAATGAATTTATTTGGACTATATTGAAATTAAATTATTGGTGGAAGAAGATTTAATGAATATTAGTGCTAATTTGGATTCTCTGGCTTATTCTAAACAAACTGTGGGCTTAGCTATCTGGCTAAATTGCTTTGTGGGAAAAATGGCTACCTTTCAAGCAATAATGGAAACATTAAAGGACATTCTTAACACAGCTATACTTCCAATGCTGTTACAGTGCTGCACTCAATTTGCCAGCAAATTTGGAAAATGCAACAGTGGCCACAGGATTGGAAAAGGTCAGTATACATTCCAATCCCAAAGAAGGGCAATGCCAAGGAATGTTCAAACTATCGCACAATTGCACTCATATCACACGCTAGCAAGGTCATGCTCAAGATCCTACAAGCTAGGCTTCAACAGTACGTGGATAGAGAACTACCAGAAGTACAAGCTGGGTTTCGAAGAGGTAGAGGAACGAGAGATCATATTGCCAACATTCGCTGGATTATGGAAAAAGCAAGAGAGTACCAGAAAAATATCTACTTCTGCTTCATTGACTATGCTAAAGCCTTTGACTGTGTGGATCACAACAAACTATGGCAGGTCCTTAAAGAGAGGGGGGGACCAGACCACCTCACATGTCTCTTGAGAAACCTGTATAAGGGTCAAGAAGCAACAGTTAGAACCGGATATGGAACAACTGATTGGTTTCACATAGGAAAAGGAGTACGACGGGGATGTATATTGTCACCTTGCTTATTTAATATATATGCAGAGTACATCATGCGAAATGCTGGCCTGGATGAATCACAAGCAGGAATTAAGATTGCTGGGAAAGATTGAATGTCAAAGAAGACGGGGACGGCAAAGGATGAGATGGTTAGACAGTGTCATAGATGCAACGAACATGAAATTGAGCCAACTTCAGAGGACGGCGGAAGACAGGAAGGCCTGGCGTGATCTGGTCCATTGGGTCGCAAAGAGTTGGACGACTGTGCGACTGAACAGCAACAACAACTTCCAATACAGTACAATTTATGCCTTTTAGATGGCCATGTCCAGGAGCTTTCTTGTAAATTTCACCAAGTAGAAAGTTTACCAAAACAACTACTAAATGAAGCACAAGACCCAAGGGAGGAATTGAGATTGGAACAGGTGGAAATATCAGAAATTAAACTGTTTAAAGTGAAAATGGGAAAAATAGTTGCATGCCTGATGGAAGTGAAAGAACCACAAGATACCAATATAGAGGAACAGAAGATAATTTTAAGCATGACTAATACAGTCTTTTTGGATTCAGCAAGTTCTACCCCCATACTGCAGTACGACAGGAAGAATACAGTTACAGAAGATAAAACGCTGGGAATTCAAGGAAAAAAAGGGGGGGAGATTACTACAGCAGGGCAAGTGATATTTAAAGGGGAATTTAAGGAGATATAACAATATTTAAGGATATAAAACTTAAGAGAAATTGTGACTAAAATTAAATGTTAAGAGAAATAGGTGTTACAAGGTAGTTTTTATTTGTAATTATAGAAAAGCTCAAAACCTTCTATTGCGATTCAAGAACAAATATTAATAACAGTTGTATGGAATTTAGTATGGCTGTAGCAGAGTAAAGGATGGGTAATGAAAACTAAGAAGATAACCAAGGATAAATTGAATTAAAATTGAAATTAAATTAAATGTCAGAAATATTTGTTATAAGGCATTTGTGTGGGTTATTTTAGAAAATCCTAAAGGTAAACATTATTAGTACCTGTAAGATTTTTTTGGTAAGAAATGGGAAGTTGAATTTAGTAAAATGCAATCTTAAAGGGATGTGAATTAGATATGTTTCCTTTTGAGAGTTAGTATATTATTCTTAGAATGCTTTGGTTATAGAATGGCTCTTTATAAGCAGTAGGACATTAAGGATCCATAATTGTATGAGTAAGGATTAGTTCTGTAGTAAATGATTAAGAGGTTTTAAGCGATTTGAATATGAGAATCCATAGATATGAAATTAATACAATTTAAACATGATTAAATAACTGGAATGTTTTATTAAAATATATTTAAAAGGTCATAACAATAAGATTGTATAATTTTTAAAGAAGTTATAGAATGCTTTTATGATGTAAAGGCAATAATTTGGTTTTTTGCAGATATCAAGAAATGTATGGACTTAAGTGACCAGAATTAATATAAAGAACTACCTGATTGTATAAGTAGAATTATTAATGTAATGTAATACTGTCTGTAGAAGTAATTGTAAGCTCTATTTTCTTTTTCCCTGAACCTTTCCCCCCCCTTTGTATTCCTTTCCTATTCCCTATCCCCCTATCCCTTTCCCTTTACAATATTCAATAAAAATCTAAAAAATATTTTTTAAAGTCAGAATAATATATATACACGGGTTACTGCTTTTTCATGCTGGGAAGCTGAGAACTTGCTAGGCAATATGAAGAAGGCAGCTATTATGTCATAAAAGCCTGTATTTTAAGATTACTATAGGTAAGGAGATAAATGAACTAACAATGTATTGCCACTGTAATCTTGTTAGGTATTGGTACATAGGCAGCAAATTCTTATTGGATTTATTTACTGTGACTTTGAGGGTCCTACAATGTGCCCTTATGTATTAGGGAAGTTCATGGCAAGCAACTGCAATAATGTTTAAGATCCACAACCCCCTGCCATGAGAAAGATGGATGAGGCTGGTTCCACCCATGTAGTTGCAGATCTTTAAACAACGTATAAGTGCCATGCAATGAGTCCACACACACACAAAAATGAACGTAGAACTATTATAACATTTAAGGACTCTACATTTACACTGGTTTTAGAAGCCATTGTCTCCCATATTTGCTTCTCATACCTATTTAGGGATCATACAGCCTTCCAAAGAGCACCTCAGTTCTCCATTAGCAAAAAATTATTTCCATTAATGATCTGTGATCCTGGTGAGGTCTTTAACTAAATTATACTGGTGAATTCCTAGTGATCTTCTACATAATTCTTGTCTCTGCTGCCCTTAGTTCTTAGCACTTGCTTTAGAATCAAAGCGACACTTCTTCTGAGTAATAATCATATTGAATTGGATCCTACCAGCTTTCCCACTTGATTTTGACCACTTTGCATCCTCACTGCAGAACACAGACCAGCTGGAAACCCAGTTTCCCATCCAAACATCATGTCATGTACACTTCCATCAAACTGAAGGCTGAAACTGACTATTCAGGGTTCATAGTTCAGATTAACCCTTTTAAATATTTGCCCTGTGATTTAATCCCCAGTGCCACTAGCCTAATTTGTTGGAACACTAACTTGTCTCTGCTGCCCCTGCAGTCTGTTTCCTTATGTATGCATTGTTTCATCTCTTTAGAAATTTAATCACTTTATTTTAATATCGGTAAGAACTCTAAATGTCATGGAAGTGCAAACATTCACTATAAGGCAGACTGGAGACATGAATATCAGTGAATACATTTGCCAAGCAAAAGCATGTGGTGCAATTGGTAGCTTGCAGTTGCACAGTAGCCTCCCTTTATCAGGAGATTATTTACACTGCACTGGAGCAACAGATCAAAGGCACAGACGTATTTTAATACGCAAATGGACCACAAAGCAAAACCATCTCCCTTCTCAGTGAAGGTAGAGAAAGGAGATGAGGTAGACAATGGGGGGGGGAGTAGAACATTTAGTAAATCATACAAGAAGATCCAATGAGATTTACATACACTTCTAAATCCACTAAAGTCAATGCACTTAGAAGAGTGTAACTCTGCTTTTGATTGTGGTGTTACTTTGTTGGATGTGAAAACACCAGACCGGTCTGATTCTTTGTTCCCTTGGAAGTAAGCCTCACTTTGTTCTGTGGGACTTACTCCAAAGAAAGTATTCACACCTCAGTTTTTATTGGATGAAAATCTACGGTGTTAAATTTCTGAAGACATTGTTCTAAATCCTATTCTATTCTATTCTAGTCTAGTCTAGTCTATTCTAGTCTATTCTTCATTAAGACCTTGCAAATATAGGTCATTTTTATTTCTGTACTTACTTATGCTAAAAATGATTAATTAAGGGGAACAAGAAAAATAGTTTGGCCACATTCTTTGGAGATATTTGAACCAATGGAAAAGTTTGGTAACTGAAACAAGTAAAAGAAAATGTGGTGGCAATATTTATCTTGGCTTTATAAAGAAATAAAAATTAAAATGTTGAAGCAAAGTAAAAATGCTAACAAAAGTTACTTGGAGAACACATAAACCTGTCTTATCTCCAGATTATGTCCAGATCAGTCCAATGTTGTTTATGCTGATTGGTAGCAGCTTTCTACAGTGTATGGTAGAGAAAGGTCTTTCCCAACACCTGCTCTCTGAGATTCTTTAAGTGTGGGTGCCAATGGCTGAACCTGGGACCTTCTATGTGTAAAGCATGAGCTCAGCCACTGATCCTTGGCCTTGCACTGTAAGTACAGACAAGACATTACTTAATGTAGCTTGAATGATGGGATGAAGTCCCCAGGAAAACAAGGAAATCCCAGAACAAAACATATTTTGACCATCATTAAGTACATTCATTCTTCTGTCTACAGAAGGTATGTTCCCCAAATACCTCCCAGAAAGAAATAAGAAAATGGAAAATGGAAAATGCTCATGTATGCATTTAAACTGTATTCAATAAACATGCAGAATCACTGAGGTGAGATAAAGGATGAAGATAAAGGATGCATATACCAATACACAATTTAGTTGTGCATTTGGAAGGTCAGGGAAAGGACTATGGATCACAAGGGGACATTAAAAACAGGTGAACTACCACCTACTTTAGCTCTTAAAGTGGAAACCCTGTTGTTCATTGAACATGTATTTGCTTACTAAGTAAAAGTAAATGAAAGGCTGAGGTGGAGACAATGATAAGGAGGAAATCTGTTTGATCAGTTGTGGGCTGAAATGTGTTGATTCATTCTTTGAAGAAGCCGATTTCAAAGTGCTCACAGGAAATGCTCCAGCAGATAAACTTTGTCCTTCAAGGTTCATCCCAGACACTATTCAGCTTTTTGCACTTTGTTATCTGATTAGGCAATTTTATGATCCCAGCCCAAAGAACCCTTCCAATAAAAATGACTGTGATAAAGCTGAGAGCTGGCTTCTCTCTGGTCATGAATGAAACTCTTTGCCTTGATAGCTTGTCAGGCCCAGAGGAGCTAATGGGAAAAATGCAGAGAGCGTGTTAGTCTGATGGCGTTGGTACTATTTATTATTTAAAGTCTCCTATTAATATGTTTTTTCACAGTCCCAAATTAAATTATAATAAGAAAAAGTAAGCTGTGTTTTTAAAAGTAATTCTATTACTATATATTGAGGGGAAAGAAGATCATTTTATACAGATATCAAGAGACAGCGTCTTGAAACATAAAAGAAATCAACCACTGTTATATGTGCAGTCCCATCAGTGCAGAAACTCTTGACCCAGAAATTCACAGCAACCAAGCAGCCTTGGTAAATTCCATCTTTTTCGCTGAATGGAAAGTCAAGAATAGGAAAGAAGAAAGGAAAACACAGTGAAGAACACATTAAAAGTAACAGTAGACCACAACTTTGATGCAAAAATTTAAGCACCCCCGTCTACTAGATATCTAGTTATTATGGATGCTAGGCCATCACAGTGCCTGACTATAAAGAAAAGTTGTGATAGTGGCAATGGCTGCCTCCGAACATCATGAACAAATCTTTGCTTGTTTGTGATGGGCACACTCTTGGCTTCTGGTCTTATTTGTGTGTCCCTACTTCTCTTCTGTGCAGAGTGCAATTGACATCTCCCTGATTTTGGAAGCCTTGAAATCAAACTGATTTAATGATGTCCAGATTCTGGCACATAGGCAACTAGAGTATGTTTCCTTCCCACAAACTGGGATTATAAATCACAATTTAATTCCATTTTAGAATTTCACGTTGCAGAAAAGAGACAAATTCCAATTTACCTAAGTACCTGTGTTTAAACATTTGGCATTGTTTTCTAATTCTGTAATCCTGGTCCTATTGCATTGTTTAATGTATGTCTTTAACGCTGTCTGATTGAATTATTTTTTATATTCTGTAATCTGCCTTGTGTTTTAGCAAGCAAGGTAGACTATAAATGAAGTAAACAAATAAAATTAAAAAAATTCAGTTTCACTTGAGGTTTCCAATACCAGGAAGCCTTCCATTATCCTCTGTACATTAGTTGAGGAGGGAGCACTGCAACAAGCCACAGTTTTGGATATCACAACAAGCTAAAGTTGTGCATATCAGTCATGACATCTGACTGCAGCCCAAAGTACTCCAATCCAGACTCCAAAATGAATACCCCAAATGGGTTTATAACCAGCATAACAGTACTGATATGGAAATACATCCAGATTTTGAACTATCTAGAGTACTGTAGCCAGAATTCAAAATATTGTTTTGTACTTTGGGGGGGAGGGATAGACCTTTGATCTTCCAGAATAAAGCCAATTGCTTATCAGGCAATGGCTAAAACCCTCAATTTCCCAGGTTCATGTGAACTTTCTGTCATTTGTCAAATGAACATGAGAAGATTCATGTGGAACCTGGAAGTGCCTTTTAATGCTAAATAACCAAGCGTTTATTCTTAAATTAGGTTTGTGGCCATGAACAAAAAGGATGCAGCAGCTCTTAGTTCTAAGAGCCAAGTATGTGAGTTGATGAATTGCTGCTTGCTGTGCTGTTTTTAAAGAGGGCTAGGAAACAGAGGAAAAGAAAGATCAGCTGCTCTAGCTCCTGGGCAGAGGTAGAAGCACTGTTTCGTTATGTGTTTCACAAAGTGGTCAACCGGTTGTCCTGGAGGGTCAAGAAACAAGGCATAGAGGCCAAGGCTTTCCCCAGATTTGCCCCCTAGCACTGGTTTTCAGAGGTTTAAAGCTTCTGAATGTGGAGGTTCCCTTTAGTAGCTATGGCTAGTAGACATTTACGGACCTATCCTCCATGAATCGTCCATGAATCTGTCTTTTATCCTCCATGAATCTGTCTTTTAAACAACTATAACAGTTGTTGTACTGAGCCCAGCAATGGCTTCGGTCACACAGGCCGGAAAATGCGGGGTGGAAGCGTAGCAGTTTGCCCCGGAGCAAACTAACGTGCGACTGCGCGATCAGACATCCCCTCGAGGTCCCGTCGAGGTCCTGTGGTTAGGGGGGAGGTGCCGATCACACGACGTGGCAAAGAAGCGGCGCGGCAAATGGGGCTGTGTTTTGGTTTTAAACTGAAGTGTGTGCATGCGCCGTTGGGTGCTTGTGCACATCTCATGGAGACTTGGAAAAAAACCTTTTTGCATGTCGTACCCCACCCCCACCCCCAAACCCCCTGCCTGCTCCATGGCCTTTCCCTTGAGTCCCCGCGTCATGGTCACACACCCCCTCGCCCCCAGCACTCGTGGCTTGCCCAGGAGGTGATGCCGGCGTTGCTCATCCCAGGAAGGTGCGGGGGGCGGTGCGAAGCTCTCTCTCCCCCTCCCCCACAATGACTCGGCACTACTGGAAAGAGAACCCCGGGGTGGGGGGGGACACACCTTTTTGCGAGGGGATATGGGCGGGCGCCGGATGCCACCGGAAACGCGATCAGATGTCCACCCTTGTCCCACGGTTACTAGAAACTAGTACCTCGGAGGTACTAGTTTTTAACTGCGCATCTTCAGAGGGAAGCCTCGGGTTCGTCATGGGAGCTCTACGCTTCCCAGATGTTGTGGTGTGATCGCGCCTGGAAAATCCGCCTATCATCTGTATCAGTAGCATGGCTACTGCTCCGTGTGACCGCAGCCAATGTTTATTTTGCAGATTTATCCATTGTCTTTCTTCTATTAGTTGTCGGTAGCTTACTCATGCATGTACAAAACTGTTTTCAGTCTTCTGAAGGGAAACTGATGGTTGATCTTCCATGGTAGAACAAGCAGACTGAGAGTGAAGCAAATGAAAATATGCAGGTTGGGGTTTGGAGGGAGCTGCATACGACATAGCCCTTCCCATGGATAGCTGGCTTGATAGCAGTCTGAACCCTCAGAGAAGTGGACTTGAAGGAATCACCTTCCAGTGATGTCAGTATTGGTTCTGGCTGGCTGGGCCATCCTTCTTGTGAGCATAACAACACTCACTGTGAAGCATCCTTAATCTTGACTATAATTATCAATGAAATGAATAAATCTTGCTATATATTATCCAAACTGTACTGTTTTCACAGCTGAGCATTCCATGAGATCAGTTCTAGAAAGAGCTGCTACACACACACAAACAAACACAAATCCCTAAAGAGAAGAACACCACCTTGGCTGACGGCTGCTCCTTTGCATATATAAATATATTTTGAGGTATGCAAATATAATTTTTGCCTGTTAACTAACAGGGACACTGAGCCAATGAAAACAAACAGTAGGGGAGGTCTGGCTATAGCAGCTCAAAAATGCATAGTGCTCTATGGTGCCCATATGACAGCATTTCTAATTGCCCTCCCAGGAAGGCATCTATAAGGAATTAGCCGTTCTTCAAGGCCTCACACACTTTCCCACGCTCACAGCATTGCAAGCAAGCAATGCGTGGGAGCCCTGCAGTTTCGATCAGTCAGGTAGGCTGGGTTTCTATTAGCCTGACTACATACCTTTAAGTTCTATCAGCATGCAGTGAACAGTAGAATTCCTGGCATTTTTGTCATAGCATCAGAGGCAGAACAAATGCCAGTGACCTGCTGTTCTGTCAGGACTTCTGTGCTTACCTATTATTTTCAAGTCAAAGGTTAGGCCTATTTATGTAAATCCTCTGCAATGTGCCAAGTAATCTGACCTTCTGGTTTTCATTCTCTTAATTGTTTAGGTATTCTGCTTCTCAGAGGAAAAAAAAAGTTTTGATCATTTAAACTTAGTCCTAAAAAGAAAAGCAAGGAAATCCTCTCTCTATCAGCTCAGTAGTCTTTGAAGAATTTTAAGAGCTTTCAGAGCCCACCTAGTTTGCAAAGTAGAAACATCGGTGAATGGATGCCTGTGGGCACACTTTTACAAGTAATTAGTAGGAAATAGGATTCTTTTTTTTTTTAAATATGCATATGAAATCTTGGAACATAGGTATGCAAGATGTAAATGATTAATTATCTTCCCCTTTGACATTGCTTTCTACTGGATTATTAGAGCCCTTGTCTGTATTTCTAGAGACTGGATGCTTAAATCCTATTGATCAATGAGATTTACGCAGCTGAACTGAATTTCAGTTTACAGTGATGGAGGGATTTAAAAGCAGTGAATGAAGCATATAGAAATCTGCAAACCTAGCAATGCTAACACAATGTTAATGTAACATGTTTATTGTTTACTGAACATTAGAATGCAAATTGCCTTGCAAGAGCACACTAGAGTTCATCTAGTATAGCACTCTGTCTCTGTCAGTAGCCAACCATTTAGAAATCATGATGGAGGTAACTACTACCTATTATTTGTACCTATCAGGGCTACCCCAGGTTTTTTTTTTGGCACCCTAAGCAAACTATGACTTTGCCACTATTCCTACCCCCAGACAACAGAGATAACAGTAAAAAGTCTAGAATGAACATATTACTTACAAATTTGTCTAGCTTGCAATGCTCAGCTGTATTACAAACTGAGCACCATTTCCCCCAGAAGTTTTTCTCTGGCTCAGAAAGTTCAGTGGGATTCTGTATACATGGGGTTTAGCAGACCAAAGCCAGCTGCTTTGTTGGTGCATGCACAGATGTTCTTTAATGTGCTTCTTTAAGAAGCTCTCATTGATTACTGTGAACTATTTGCCCAGACCACCCAACCAAGAAGCTTTTTGCTTAGTGATTGTCTTCTCTGTCTGAGTAAGTTATCTTGATTGCTTCTTGAAAACATTTCATTAGATTATCCTCCCTCTCCATTTCTAAAACGTTTCTAGTTCCCAAATGTGTTTGTGGAGTGCAGTGGGATTTCCAGGTAGATCTCCACCAATGCTGGTGCCTTGAGATGTTTGCAGGGCACATTAAACCAAGCTACAATTCCCAGGGGGCAAGAAAATAATGCATCTGTGAATGGCACTGTCAGCATGCCTGTTCCAACAACCAGGGGAGAACTCTCAGAAAACAGACAGGCTTTTTCTGAATGCTCGCCAAGAAAGCTCTTAAATACCAAGCCAATTCTGAATCAAGCCAAGGGGAGCTTTCCCTCTTGCACCTTTTACACTAGTCTCAATATTAATATTATAGGGAGTGCTCTACAACGAGTGCTGCCTTAGGCTGCAGTCGTACTTGGAATTAAGTTGTACTGAAATCAGTGACGACTGAAACATACTTAGGATCAGTCTGTTACAGTTCAGTCCTAAACAGAGTTACACCCTTCTAAGCCAACTGAAATAAATGAGCTTAGAAAGGTGTGCTTAGGTTAGGGGGCGATCTTAAGTAGATCTACTCAGAAGTAAGTCCCATTTTATTCAATGATGCTTACTCCCAGAAAAAACATTCTTAGGACTGTAGCCTCTCCATGCTTGCTTAAGCCGACATCACTCAGAATCCTACTCAGGATTATTCAGTGGGGTTTACTTCCAGGAAAGTGTTTCAAGACTCCACTCTTAAATGGCAGAAAATGCTTGCTGTTTGAACCCTTTACTTCCATCCTTTCACTTTATAAAGTTGGTTCTAGAATAGATTCCCCCCCCCCCCCTTGGTGCAGTTTGTGAATAAAACTGTGCTGCAATATGTCGTGACTAACATGCCATGAAGCTTTTTTTTCAAACAGCAGATGAACTCAGTTCATTTTAGAAAGGAGTAGGAGTCAGAACATTCCGCTGGAGCTGACAGAGTGAGCCTTGCTAGAATCAAGGAGGGGATGCTCGAGTCCAACTGCTCTCAGATCTTCAGTGTCAAAGGCTGCGGAGGCTATATTGGGTTTATCGGTTAAGTTATACAGTCTACAAGAACATTGTAACATTTTATGACAGGGGGGTGGCATGTGATTGCATGCCACTAAGAGATATCTTGAAAGTGCCAAAGAATAAAGGAACTGTTCCTTTGCCTTGCAGTTATTTTTATTGATTTCTTTCCAGGTACTGCGAGTTAGCACAACACGGCTCATCGTGGCAGATGTATGTAGCCCTAGCAAGGAAGGGGGGGAAACCATCTGAAAGCCAAATGTGGAATAAACTGAATGGTGACTAAGAATGTTGTTTGTTCATGTGCCTCCTGCTGTATCCCTCCCTCTCCCTCCCTGCCAGTCTTCCCAGGGCTTCTGAGAGCCATCACGGGACCCTGGAAAAAGAGTCCACCTGGGTCCCCATATGACCCTGATCCAAATCAAATATCATAACAAAACAAATCACTTGGCTGGCTGTTACCATGCAACTATAATAATAAAATAATCCTCGTGTCCATCTATTTGTTTGTGGCAGGCACAACTCATTAGAGAATAAATCTTGGAGACTCAAGTTTGGCTACCAGCTTCAGGATGATGGTGGGAGTTCCAGGGCCAGAAATTAAAAGAACCAGAATATCCTGGTCCAGGTGATCTCCTGTTATCAGCAATGGAAGCTAAGTTCTAACTTATGTTTCTTATTTTTAACTACTCATGTAGATTAACGTTCTGTTCTCATGCATGTAAAGGGTGGGGGGGGACCATCGTTTTACTACTTTGATATATTATGGGGAAATGTCGAGACAGTGTGCGACTGCAATAAAAAAGGCCAATGCTATGCTGGGGATTATTAGGAAGGGAATTGAAAGCAAATCAGCCAGTATCATAATGCCCCTGTATAAATCGACGGTGCGACCTCATTTGGAATACTGTGTGCAATTCTAGTCACCACACCTCAAGAAGGATATTATAGCATTGGAAATAGTGCAGAAAGGGGCAAGTAGAATGATAAAAGGGTTGGAAACCTTTCCCTGTGAAGAAAGTTTTAAGTGCTTGGGGCTCTTTAGCTTGGAAAAACAATGACTGAGGGATGACATGATCGAGGTTTACAAGATTATGCATGGGAGGAAGAGAAAGAATTTTTCTCCCTTTCTTACAATACAAGAACTCGTGATGAAATTGCTGAATGAAATTGCTGAGTATTCGGGTTAGAGCGGATAAAAGGAAGTACTTCTTCACCCAAAGAGTGATTAACACATGGAGTTCACTGCCACAGGAGGTGGTGGTGGCTACAAGCATGGACGGCTTCAAGCGGGAATTGGATAAACATATGGAGCAGAGGTCCATCAGTGGCTATTAGCCACAAGGTATAGATAGGAACTCTCGGTCTGGGGCAAGTGATACTCTGTATTCTTGGTGCTTGGGGGGGCATCAATGGGAGGGCTTCTAGTGTCCTGGCCCCACTGGTGGACCTCCTGATGGCACCTGGTATTTTTGGCTGCTGTGTGACAGAGTGTTGGACTGGATGGTCCATTGGCCTGATCCAACATTGGCTTCTTTTATGTTCTTAAATATTAACTCCCCTTTTTGTTCATAATATTAGCAAAGGTTTGCTGCTATCCTACTGTTTAAATATGTTCTTGGTTGCCAACCAGGATGGAAGAGAAGGAGTTGAGACCAAGACTGAAAAATAAAGGAGGGGGGATTAGAAGTGGACATAATGGCAGATCATGAAAGGAAGAGAGCAAAATCAAGGAGGAGAAAAGTGTGTGGAAGAGAAAAATTAAGGAAAATACAACAAAAGGCTTTTAAAAAATTCTACCACACTAAAAGGGTTGCTCCTTTGCAAGAGCTGGCTATGCAGACAAAACTATAGAGCTGGGTGGAACTAAAGGAAGAGAGAAACCACTAACTGCTGGATACAACATTATTAGGAAACTAAATCCCAGCAATGACTGTATCTTGTCCTGACTGGTCTTGCCTTGCTCCAGTGCTGGCTTTGTTGATAGGTTTAGCAGGATCAGAGAATCAAGGGTTTTCCTCAGCCTTGTACTGAACATTCTAGAAAGGCCAGACCAGCAGAGTCAGAACAACTCTCTTCACTGTGCTCTGCCTTCTCCTAGGCCCTAGTAGCTGCAATGTAGAACTGCATTAGAAGTGGGGCGAAAGCAAATGCTTTCCATGATTGCAGTGTCCCTCCAGTGTGGAGATCAGCTGTAACTCCATGAGATCTCCAGGCCCCATATGGAGGCTGGCAATCCTAACCCAGGGAATTTTGTCCCCCTCAGCCCTCCCTCAGCAGTACTGAGCCTTCCAATATAAAGTAGAAGGGGCATATTTGCTAAAATGCAAAAATTCATTTAATGCAGTTCACAAAAAGGTGAGAGTAGGAGCCTCTCACTGTGATGGGATGCGGGGGAAGAGGGACCCAGCTTTCTCATATAGCATGCAGTGCAAGGTGGTAGCAGAGGAAGAAGACATTGGGTGAGTCGGGGTACAACTGGATGAGTGCTGTCTGGCCAGCAGTACCCAACTATGGTCTTGAGACAGTAACATCATGGTGTCTCAGTCAGCAGCAGCAGCAGCATATCTATATGGTGCCGTCCCAGATAATCATGTCTTTTTCGTACCACCTCACAACTGTCACTATTCTTCCCACAAACGGCATTTTATTATATGGAGACAATGGAGGTCTCTTGCAAGTATACTCCTGATCTCTTAGGGATTTTGCTGTTAGGAAAATATCTCTGATAACTGGTCATATATAAAGGTGGGCTTGAAAGGATTTGATAATCTGGGTGTAGTTGCAAGGAAAGCAAGGCACCATTGCAATCCCTATTGGATTCTAGGTCAGGGGTGGCCAAACTGTCACTTGGGAGCCACATGCAGCTCTTTCACACATATTGTGCAGCTCCCGCTACAGTGGCTGGGGAAGCAAAGGGGAGGCATGCCTCCCCAGTTGGTCTTCCCTTCCCCAGCCAGTGCAGAGACAGAAAGCAACTTGAACTTTAAATGCATTCTCAAAGCTCCCTCCCCCCTCCCACCGCCAGCCAGCTTGGAGAAGGCATTTGTCTCTTGAAATCCCTTCGCCAAGTCAGCGGGCTTGGGGGCGGGGAGGGACTTGGAGGACACATTTAACGTTGAAGTTGCTTTCTTTCCACCTCTCCCTCCCACCCCATCTATTTCCTTTCTTTCCACTTTCCTTCCACCTTTTTTCTATCTCTCTTTCTCCCCTCCCTCCCCATCTAAAGTTATCAATTTAATAATAATAAAAGCAAATTTGCATATTTTCCAATAATATTTGTTCATGTCTTGTGGCTCTCGGACTTCCGGTTTTTGGCACCTCAACGATGGCCGCATCTCTCGGTTCCTCCGAGAGACGTGTGCCATGAATCGGGGATTAGGAGGGAGTGTGATTGTGCGCACTCTCCCATGGAGTCCATAGGCAATGGACTCCTAGCCAGGGGGCTTTAGAGAGCCCTACCTCTGGCCGACAGCCAGCACAGGGGGGCTGCTCTCTGCCCCGAAGGTCCTGCCCTGATTCCCAGTATTGGACTCGAAGCGACCACCGGGACAAGCGTATGAAGGTTTGGTGATTTTACTCTGCCTAGCGAGATCCCAGGGAGACCTGCTGGATCGTTTTTGAAGATGGATGAGTGAGTTTAAGTTAAAGTGAGACATCGGAGCCCTGTTGCGAAGCCTCCACAAACTAAAGCAGGAAGGGGGAGGGGACGCCCTACCCCCTCAAGCAAATGAATGAAGCGGGACGGTGGGGGACTGAGCTAACAGTGGCAATGGATTACAGTAGAAGGACTAGATCAGAGAAATCGCCTAATAAAAGCGTTTACAGACCTTTGAGACTTTGGCAACTTCAATCGGTAAATGTAAACAACCCTCCAAGATGGCGATCGGAGACAGTGAGGGAGGTGGGACACAAGCTTCTCTCAGGAAGAGAATAAGAAGCAGTGAATCATGGTTTATAGACGAAATTGAGACTGTCTATAGCTTGTATTGGATGGTGGCAAGCAGATTAAAAAGCAATTGGACTCTTGTACCATAACAAGCGAGTGAAAGCCCTGGAAAAGGAAAGCGGTACTAACTGGATAGAGCCTGTTTCATTAAAGCTGTTTATGAAAGAAGAATCAACAGAGAAGGAAGAGAACAAATTGAGATGACTGTATGGACTGAGTGAATCTAGGCTCCACAATGTCGTGTTTGTGGGGAGGGAGGGGAAGCGCAATGGGAGATGTCAATGTCTTTTAAGGTCTTTATACTTCTTAATTAGCTTTGGAGCTATTCTCTGTCTAGACAGATAAGATGGATTTTAATTTGAAGCGATGAACAAGGAAACTCCTCATGTCAGAAGTTAATCGATAAGAGTTACAACTTTGTATCTATAAGCATATGTAACCTTCTACACTTGGGCTTTTAGTGCCTTTTTCTCTGTCTCCCTTAGTCTGTAGTCTTTCCCTTCCCCATCTTTCGTTATAGTTATGTAGTTATTTTAGAAATGCAAATAAAAAAATCCCCCTCGGGGCAAAAAAATGTCTTGCAGCTCTCAAACATCTGGCATTTATTCTATGTGGCTCATACGTTAAGCACATTTGGCCACCCCTGCTCTAGGCTGACACATGTGTGTGTGCATGCGCATGCATGTGTGCATGCGTGACACAGAGGGAGAGTGGGGCTGTAGTCACACATGCAAAATAATCCACTTTCAATGCACTTTCTAACTGGATTTTTACTGTGTGAACTGGCAAAATCCAGTTGGAAAGTGCATTGAAAGTGGATTATTTAGTGGGTGTGACTGCAGAGAGAGAGAGAGAGAGAGAGAGAGAGAGAGAGAGAGAGACTTAGCATGTCTCCAGAGACTATGTTTGCCTCAGGGCTCCCTAATTTCTGAACTTTAACTTAAAGTAATCACTGTACCAAGAAAACAGCCCTCTCCCCTCTCTGATTAACTCAGACTCCTAATAAAAGTCCTTGACTCATGACTTTGCCCACTGCATTTTCCCACAATATAATTCTTCTGAAATTTCCCCGCACATTAAAATAAAGTTACCATTTCAGACCCCCCCATTTACACACAAAGAAAACCCCTCAGTTTAATTGCACCACTACTGCAAGGGACCCTCACAGCATATCCTTACAGGTCCATCTCCTGCAGGCTCTGTTGCACTTTTCCATTGCTGGAATTTCTTTGTGCTTTTTACATTTGGGTTTCCACATAGTCAGTCAGTCAGTCCTCGCTTGAGATACTTAGCTTTTTTCTATCACACCCACATAATTACAACAGCATAAAGAGTGGGCTGGTGAAGCAGCAGCATTTTAAAAACCACATATTCTGATCTCCAAGCAATCTTTTCCACCTACTTCTTCCCCCATCAGCAGGGGTGTCAGCTGTGTTGCTTCTAACGTTTTCTGAGTCATCTTCTCAGGCAGCTTGTAAATACTTGAACGCACCCATCAATGTCAAAGTAAAGTACCTAATTACAATATGATGGAGGGTCCTCAAAGTTTTCTTCAAGCTGACACAACTTTGGGGTTATAAGTAAAGTTGGCAACTTTTCAGCCAGGCTCTATACCTGTACCTTTAACAGCCGCTTAGTTAGCATAAATTAGCAAGTGATAATTCAGTCTCCATACTGGAAATTTAGAATGTGCATAGGAACAGTAACTTATCAAAAATGAACAAAAATTACCAATTCTTACTATAACTATTATAAATAATTGCAATCGGAAAAATGGATGGATCTTCCAAATGAGATCTGGGTCCTGAGAAATTTGATGCAGTTATGCAGAGCCTGCAATACAGAAATGAACCACCAGGCCCACAGGTGAGGCAACAAAGTTTCGATCTGAATTGGCCTCCCCTAGCTCCTTCTCCGCCATCCACCTCATCATTTTATCAGTTTTTATCTATCGGCACACAGGCTGCACAACCTCACTTGGATAACTTATGCTTCTTGTGCCGTATATTGCCATCTGACTTGACTTTTAAACCTATTGTTGTGATAATCATTTTTAATAATTCATTTATATTGTTTTAACAGTGTTGTTACCCACCCTAAGCCTTGCTGCGCAGAGGAAGGTGGGCTATAATCCAATTATATATATATATATATAAAAATCCGTAAAATCAACACCCAGTCCAAACCGCTGGACCTAGAGACACCAAATTCGGAGAGAGCGCTCCTATCATGACGTAGGTGCTCACTAAGAAGGGATTTTTAGAAATTTGACCCCTAAGGGGGTCAAAAGGGGAAAAATGTGCTCCCCTCATTGATTCCTATGCAGCTGCCAGGCTGCTGCCTCCTTGTACCCCCCCACTCTCTGATTGGTCAGCTGCAGAGCTCAGTGTTCTGGCTTGCCTCAGAGGAAGGCTCTAATGGGAACTGTGTGGGTGTGCACCAAGCAGACCCCCCCTTGCCCT
>NW_015165234.1:1316296-1323632 GCF_001447785.1 Gekko japonicus
CCTACAGGCAGTTGCCTGTCAGGTGTAGGAGAGGAGGTGGGATGCTTACAGCCACCGGGGAGGTTTGCTTAACAGGATTGCCTTAGCCTTGCTGCTGGTCCAGCCTCTCTGATGCCTTTAAATACAATCCCCCCCAACACCAGACAGGCAGGTGTCTGTCAGGTGTAGGAGCAGGACCAGGGTACTTTAATCCATCAGGGATGCCGCCCCAGCGGGATCACCTTAGCGATGCTGCTAGCTCAGCCTCTCTGATGGCTTCCAACACACTCCCCCCACCTCCTACATCTAAGAGGCAGTTGTCTGTTAGGTGCAGCAGCCACGAGAGAGCCCACCCCAGCAGTAACACCTTCGTGATCCTGCCGGCCCCGCCTCTACAGTGGCTTCTAATACTCCTCCCCCTCCCCCTCCTACACTGGACAGGCAGCTGCCAGGAGGAGGCAACTTAGGAATGCAGCAAAGACATTTGCACATAGTACTCCTGCCGTGCACTGAGCTGCGCAGGCCAAATACCAGCAAGATCACCCTGAGGTGCCCAGAACAACACAGTCTCCATATGAGCAAAACAATCCAGGAACACAAGTAGAAAGGCCATCACTTTCGTGGAAGGTGGCAGGAGCTGACTTAACGGACAACTGCTTCTTAAATGGACAGTTCTATGTGGCCTGCTCCAGAGTGAGCTCATCAAGCAGCCTGGTGATCCTGGCACCTGAGGGCAGAACCACCAATGTGGTCTAGAGAGAGGTCCTTCAGTAAAGAGAGAAAAAAGTACGTATGTCTCACTTCATTTCATACACTACAATCTTCTCCGTTAGAATTCCTACAACAAATGTCACATTTCAAATTTCATATCATTGGTATTGTAACTGGATTTACAGAACTTAAACACCATAGTGAAGGATGGGTATCAGGCTAGTGTGTGTGCGTGTGTGTATAAAAGTATAATATTTGGAAATCTCTGGGTCTGGTTGTTATTCTGGTGTTTATCTGTCCATCTTAGAGTTCAAGGAGTGAGAGTGAGGAAGTGACGTAGAAAGTCTGTGACTGATATTTACCAATCAGCAGAGTACAGATCTTGGCACTAAAAAGGTTAGTTCTGAGAGGTCTTTCCAAGGTGTTTTTAAAAAAATCTGTCATATTGCTGGCTTATTTATTCTTTAGGCATTTTAATGTCATTTTCTCCACAACAGGAACCCAAAATACTATATAAATACAGTATAAATAATAAATAAATATAAATATAACAAATAAATATAAATATAATAAATAAATAGAAAGTATAAATAAATAGAAAACATAAACAGTACAATTAAACTGCAGCAAGCAGGAAAATGGGAAGCAACTTACCTGCTTCTTGTGGGAATGGTCCTGCCAGTCCTCCCTGGTCCCTGACATGGTTCAAATAAGCAGCAGCATGAAACAGTGAAGGGAAAATGTTGTCATGGGATGCCTTGATGTCATTTCTGGCTGAAAAACCAGAAGTGGTATTGTGTTGTGGTGACTCTTTAGGAATCCCCCAGATCATTATGGTCCATGGGATTCCTAGATTGTCACCACAATATCACTTTTGTTTTTTTGGTGAAAAATGATATCAAGACGTTCTGATGATTACTTTACTGCTCTTCCCTGCTGCCAGAGCCTCATGCTATGCAACCATCAAGACCTGGCAACCTTATGGATAACAACGCAACAATAATTTACAACAGACTATGTTCTGGTGCTATCCCAGATCACTCAGCGTCATGGGTTCATGCATCTGGCTTTCAAAGAGCAAGCTTATTTGGTGACAGAGATGTTCTCTAGAATTTTTCTCCTTTTGGTCATGGAGACTCTGTCCATGTCCAAGCTTATATACTTGAAAACAGGGAGGGAAATGGAAGCTCATCCCAGTTCTTAGTATCTGGCAGTAGGCCCGTAGCTGCAGGGGGAATTTGAGGGCGATATCCCCTGCCAAATGTACTTCACTTCCTCACTGCCATCCCTCCTGGACCCCGTCCCCTCCCCATCCCTCCCGAGCCCGCATGAGCTGCCACCTCTCTGTTTGCAGCCCAGTTGAGATTTGCTGGTGTCCAACTCTCCAAAGTGGAACAGGGAGGGGGCAGGAGGCTGGCTGCCCAGGTGGGCCATTCTCTGATGGCTGTGCAGCCACAGTGAGGCACCAGGGTGGACCATTGTCTTCTGGCTGCGCAGGTGCAGTGAGGCACTGGGGCGATCATTCTCTGTACCTCATCCTCTTCTCTGCACCTTGTCCTCTTTGCTGTCCCTTTCCACTGCCCTGAGCTCACCCGCTGCCCAGCCTACCTGCTTCCTCTACACCGGGACAGCCTCCTTGCCCTTCTGATGTCAATTTGAGCTGCTGCCATAGGCACTGGTCTCTCTCTCTCTTGCCTTTCTGGTGGCTCCAGACAGGAGGAGACTGGTGTTTTTTCACAGGGGGAGGGGACCCTTTCTCCTGCTCTTCCTGTCGCCCTTTCTCCTACTATTCTTTATTTCTTCTACTGGCCAAGCCTTTCAATTGGCCTGACATGCGCTCTGGCTTTTATTTTATTCATTAATTTTTTTGTGTGATGTCAGAAGTTATGTAGGCACCCCCATGCCCCCCAAACAAAGTTTTTCTGGCTATGGACCTGTCTGGCAGAGAGTCCCAAGGAATCCCCCTCCATTTGCTTATGGAGGACTACTTTGATTTGATCCTGTATATAAGGTACCTACAACACATGTGGTTTTTTTCATTGAATGGGATAATGTAACTGTCTGTGTAATCCATTAGATTTGGCTACATGATGATGTAACAAATGAAAAGTGAAGTAAACTTTTAGAAGCAAGAGATGGTGATGCAAATGAAGAGATATGGAATGTTAAAAGAATCAATGAAATGGTTATTTGGAACTGCTCAAAATGATTATGAAAACTTCAACCTTAGGTAAAATGCCAAGACCACGGCCATACAACCCGGAAAATCTACAACAGTTTAGGTAAAATTGGTTTTGCCTTATTTTTACCCAGGACTTGTGTTTTCATTTATATGGAGAGATTATCTTCTTGTAAGAAAACTGTCATGCATGGAGTGGCCCTGCATAGTTAGGAGAGCTTCACTTCCACTGTTCTGTGAAACAACAGTCATTGAGGCTAAAATGAAGGAGAGATGATGAATGAATAGCTAAAGATCTGGCTCCATAGACATGTGATTGGAATGGTCTTTTCATTCTGTATAGCGATTGCATGGAGGTTTAATTTCAGCTCAGTTCAGTGATGCTATCTGTGGAGTCCAGGATTAATCAACCTGAGTCTAGGCAGGGAAACTGAAGCAATAACTGTTTTGATGTTCTCTAGTAGGGCTCCGGGGAAACATGTGTGGCACTCCTTTCATTCCCCTGGGCACCAAAATAAAGAATGAGAGTAATTATGAAGCCAAAAAGCTTTCTACTTCACTCCTTTATTTACCTTTTCCATTATTTCCTTCCACTCCCAGGTAAAGGAATGTAACTTTTCTGAAAGATTGACCTGCAGGGGTGTGGCAACAAAGTTAACATGAAACATTGCTGAATACTTAGTCATTCTTTAATGAATTATGGAGGAGGCTGTGAATCATTATTTAAAAAATCCTTAAATTCCTAATTTGGTATGCATATGTTCCATTTATACATCAAGGGATTAATAGATCCCTCAAACAAACATGCCTCCAGCATACATCCTATATTCACTTTACCATATTTGTATATACATGTATAACGATAGAGAGGCAGAAATATACATAAAAGTTCCCACTGAAATGAAAATAGAAGCATGCATGTTTTCAGACTTAAAGGGACTGGCATAATGCTGCAGCTCTTCCTGGAAAGGTATTGATCCTAGCAGGTAGAACCGGTCAAATATTGTTGTGATGGATTTCCCGCAGACTAGCCACCCTCTGTCACAGTACAATTTCCTGTATACCCACTGCACTGGGAGTCCCAGTGCGGAATCTAAAGAGAAAACCAGTCTGAGGAGACAGGAGTATAAACTCCTAAACCTGATTTGATGACTGAGGTAAAGCTGACAGGCACAAGATTGTTTGGCTTTTTAAAATTTGAACAAGAATAGAGTTTATTTTAGGAAAACACACACACACACACACACAACTGAGGCAAATATGAACACCGAACCAAGAGTTTTGCACAGTACATGTCTCAGGAAAAAACTGTCAGGCAGGTTTATAATCTATTAACACAACACTCTGCTTCAATTTAGTTGCAAAACCCTGCTGACTCATTCTAACCCCACAATTTCCTAGGTAAAGAAACTTAACTAAAGATATTTTAATTGACACTCCTATTAAACTAAATCTTCTCTCTCAGCTCTCAAGTTCTGAGTAACTTAAGCTCCCCCTTTCAGATCTGAACTGCTCCCGGTACAGCTCCTATTGGCTGAGTCAGAGCGGTGCTCTTACTGGCTGCTGTGTCTCTGGGGTACTTTCTGTGCTCAACCTGTCACAATTGTGCTGAAGGAAAACTACAGATCACTTGACTGGTAGATGACTTTCAAAACAAATTTCAGAGATCCAAATGGACTGCCTTGTGACATCTGGATATAACTGCATATTTTCTTAGACACCATTGTTTTGTATCAGCCAAACACAGCACAATAATTCCTTACCAATCCTAGTAAAAGAAAACAGCATCTTCCTAAAATATTGCATACTATTTGATGCTATCATTTCTCTTTTACTAGTCCTTAATCAAGTCTCACGTGGCAACTGGTGGGAGACTTATCTATGGGGGGGGGTCCTCGCTGGTGATTAAATGATGTTGCTGGCAACGTGCTGACATTACTCTTCATGTGCTTTGAAGTGATGTCAGTACTTTGGCATCCAGTCAAATTTCTGCGGTTTAACCAACCATAGGATTTTGCCCAAATGCCAGAGCCTCCTCAGCATCCCCCAGTGATGCAATGATGTCACTTTCAGGCACATGGGGAGTATGTCAGTGTGTTGGGACACTGCTGATGTTTCCCCTAATTTCCCACCATTTCCCCCCACCAGCAAGCTGAGCAGCAACAGGAAGCACTTGCAGGTAACGGGAGATCCCCCGCCTCAGTGAGGGCTTGGTAATCCTTCCCTGAATAGTTAGATGACTATGCATGGGTGGCCTATCAGAAGCCCCAGTCTTCCTTCGCCAGCCCCTCAATACTGGAAATTTTCAGCATGCCATGCAACTTCCACTGTTAATCTTTATTTCAGGTGCATTAAGACTGGTTAGAATAGCAAATCAGTTATCTAATAGCCAGGGCCACTTCCTGGCAAGATGCTGTCCAGCAGGTCCTTCTTTGGCTTGACCATGACACTGAGAGAGAAGGCAGGCAGGCAAATAGCAGCTGACATAGCAACAGCCATCCTTGCTTACTTGAGCAGGTGAGTGAGCTGTGGGCTGTGGAGAACAGCATGCAGCAGCTATTGCTGGCTACCTTGGACTATCCGGCACAGGAACGGGGAAGAGATGAGGAAACACTGCCTTCTTTTGTGGTAGTGGCATGCATGCCACAAGAGAGTGGAGGGGTAGGCAGACCTAGCTTTTCCAGAAAAAAACATCATATGCTAATATACTGGGGAATTTCCACTTTAGGGGGGGGAAGACAACTAAGAAGAGACAAGATAGAGGTTTATAAAATTCTGCATAGTGTGAAGGAAGTGGGAAAAGGGGGGGGGAGAGAGAGAGAGGAATTTCAGACAGACGATATAATCTGGAAGAGGAACGGTTCCCAAACGGTTTCTGGTCTGTCATTTCAGACAGAACCATTTTAGAACCGGTTCCCTACCGGAATATATTTGTAAGTTCAGACACAAACGCTTCTGTCCTGTTTAGGAAACGGGGCTGGGGAGGCGCGCGGCGACGCCGTTGGGAATGGTCGCCTAAAACCGCAGCTCCGCGCACCCCCCTCCATCACCGCTAATTTTAACACATTACACACCAGCGAATTACGCCAAACGATGGGAAGAAACGATGGTATGAACTCACAGAAGAGCACCCCTAAAGCCGGCAACAAATGGTCCGCGGCTAAAGACGATAAGTTAGAAAACAAATCGGCGGTCGGAGAGGCAGTTGAGATGGCAAGCGGGAGCAACCAGGTACAACTGCCTAATCTATCTTTTAATTTACAAGAGCTGCCTGGGCTACTTGAACGGATGGAAGTGAGAATAAGCGATAAGATACAAGCCTCTATGGTCCCGATAAAAGAACAGCTACACGAGATTCAAACTGCCTTAAAAATCACCGCTCAAACGGCCGATGCGGCCATGAGAATGAGCGCAACAGCCAAATCTGACATAAGGGACCTAAGAAGGTTTGAAGCATCTAGTAAAGATCGTTTTATCAAAATTGAGACGGAGCTCAAAAAGTTTAACCTGAAATTTCGGGGTCTTCCCGAGGGGGCGGAGGAGAAAACGAATTTAACTTCTCTGATTCAGGACTGGCTGGAGACCACATTAGAGGGGGTGAGCTCTGACGAGCTAAAAATCGTTAGAGCCTTCAGACTGGGGGCCATCAACAGTCCTCATCGTAGAATCCCCAGGGACGTCCTGGCCCAACTGCATAACTGGGAAGCTAGACTTCGGATACTAGGTGAGGTTAAAAGCAGAGGCTTCTTACTCTTTAAAGGCACCCACGTTTCTGTCTTTCCGGACCTGCCGTCAGAAGCGCTTGCTATACGTTTCCAGTTAAAGGCAACCACGACAGTTCTCCAAGCTCATAAGATTAAATATAAATGGCTAGCTACAGGGAAGCTTCAGGTCATCCACCAGGGGAAGGCATTCCAAGCTTCTGACGAGGACTCAGGTTTCAAGATACTTCAGGCTTTGGGACTATCGGATGACCCAGACTTCAGGAGGGCTTTTAAGAGGAAGTTGCGGCAGTCTTCAACCCCGGAAAAGAGCTCCAAGATCCCAATACGCCCCATCGCGCAGCCTGAACCGGAAGATATTGCTGATATCCCGCCTCTGGAAGAGTCCACTTAACTATGCCGAAGCTGAACTTGGTTCATGAGTCTTAGTCTCATTGTAAAACCATTTGATATCGTTTGGCATCTTGTTTTGTTCTTGTTTCTTGCTACTCGCTGCAGTTCTTTTTATTCAAGTGGGTGGTATGGAGGGGGGGGAGTGCAGTAGCGTCTCTGGGAAAAGTATCCGCTGCGAGGCTTGCTGCTGTAGAGCTCTCAGTGAAGAGCCGAGGGCAGGCGATCCTTACACACTTGGTGGTTTCGGAGGTAAATTGTTTACAAGAACACCGGATACATTCAGTTGGTAAGTTTTGGCTAGTTAGTTAGTTAAACTTCGGTTCTTAGGAAGGAGGGGTGGGGTGGGGGGAGG
>NW_015165234.1:1325861-1326021 GCF_001447785.1 Gekko japonicus
TTTCAGGTGCATTAAGACTGGTTAGAATAGCAAATCAGTTATCTAATAGCCAGGGCCACTTCCTGGCAAGATGCTGTCCAGCAGGTCCTTCTTTGGCTTGACCATGACACTGAGAGAGAAGGCAGGCAGGCAAATAGTAGCTGACATAGCAACAGCCATC
>NW_015165234.1:1326356-1333192 GCF_001447785.1 Gekko japonicus
GGTTCCCAAACGGTTTCTGGTCTGTCATTTCAGACAGAACCATTTTAGAACCGGTTCCCTACCGGAATATATTTGTAATTTCAGAAACAAATGCTTCTGTCCTGTTTAGGAAACGGGGCTGAAGTGTTTTACCTGTCAACTGCTTCCAAGTAATCTTCAGTTTCCTCTCCCGGTTCCGATGCGCTTTTTCCCGCCGTTTTTCGCCCGCGCGGGTGATCTCCGGTGTTCTTTTTAACGTTCGCTTTATAGAGCTATAGCGCTATAACACTATAACACAACAGCATTATATCAACCTGATTGGAATGCCTGGAGTGTTTTGTTATAGTGCTATAGCGCTATAGCGCTATAGCGCTATAGCACTCTAAAGCGAATGTTCAAAAAAAAAAATCCGGAGATCGCCCGCACGGGTGAAAAATGGTGGGGAAAAAGCGGGAAAAAGTGGTGCAGTCTGAAATGGCAAACCGCTTCAGATCCAGCTCTTTACCGGAAGGGGAAAGCCATGTGTGAAATGGCAGCCCTATACCATGACGGATCAAAAATGGCTTCAAAATGGGTTAAAAAGGGTAATGTGAAATTCCTCAGACAGAGAGAGAGAGATTTTTCTCCCTTTCCTAAAATACTAGAACTTGGTGGCATCCAATGGACAGTCAATTTGGATGACTTCATACAGCACATTGTGAAACTCATTACCAGAGTATATAGTGATGGAAATTAGGGTAGGTGGTTTTACAAAGAAGAAGAAGAAGAAGAAGAAGAAGAAGAGATTGGATTTATACCAAGCCCTTCACTACCCAAAGGTGTCTCAGAGCGGCTTACAAACTCATTTCCCTTCTCCTCACCACAACAGACACCCTGTGAGGTAGGTGGGGCTGAGAGAGCTCTTGACAGAAACTGCTCTTTTTCAAGAACAGCTGTTATCAGAGCTACGGCTTGCCCAAGGTCGTCCAGCCAGGTGGAAGTGGAGGAGTGGGGAATCAAACCCGGTTCTCCCAGATTAGAGTCCGCGTACTTAACCACTACACCAAAGAGATTAGACAAATTACAGGACAGTAGGTCTATCCATGGGTACCAACCCTGGTGGATAAATGGAACCTCCACTTCAAAGGTAGTATACCTATGAACAGCAATTGCTGGTAGAGGGTGGTAATAACAAGAGGAGACTTTTCTCTGTGCCCCTGTTTGTGAACCTTCTGCAGCAGCTGGATGGTCCCTGTAGCAACAGAATTCTAGACAAGCAGGACTTGGTTTGACCCAGCAGAGCTGTTCTTATGTTCTTACAGAAGATATGTGACAGACAACACATGAAAGAGCAATCATTTTGAGTATTTTGTGATGTGATACTACAATAATATCTGATAATAACCTATTTCATGATAAATGACAATATTTTACATCGAGATTGTTAAGTGATAAATGTGGTTATAACATAAATATGTCAGATTCCTGTCTATGACAGCAAGTTGAAAACTATGCTAGCATTTTGGGATTCATTGGCTGGTATCTGTTTTCTCAGATGCATGAAGGATTCTGGAGAAGCATCTGCAAATCTCAGAAACTGGAGATTATTAACACTGTTCTTATACCCTTTCAATGAATGTTGACAATCTTAGTCTCTGGAAGCATATGCAGGCAGCCACTGCTGCTAGAGACAGTTACCAATGGAAGTTTCAAGTGGGTAGCCATGTTGGTCTGCAGTAAAAGGGCAGGTTTCATCTGAAGGGAGCTTTGACTCCTGAAAGTTTATACCCTGGACATCTTGTTGTTTTTCTGAGGTACTACTGGACTCAAAACCTACCAATGAGAGAATTTTAGGAAATGAAAGAATGAAATGCAGCACTGTTGGCTGCAACAGTAAGAATGCTACAAATACAGTATACAATTAAATAGAAGAAAATTACTCCTGCTGATAAGAGAACCACCTGCAATCCTTGATCCAATCTTAAATTAGCTTTGGCTCCAATAAAAAAGATATTGGAAATACTACTGCTTCCTCAAGTAGGCTTTGCCTCACGCCTATGAAAAGACAGGTACATAGGGAAACTCACTCCATCTACATGTTCACAAAACAGCACTAGGGAAAAAAATCAAAAAATCAAAATGCAACATACATGTTAATTCTTTTTTAGTAAAATGCAACATATAAAACTTTTATATGAAAGTGGTAAGGTAAAGGTTTCCCTTGCTCGAAAGCCAGTCGAATCCAACTCTAGGGTTGCGGTGCTCATCTCCGTTTCAAAGCCGAAGAGCCAGCGCTGTCTGAAGATGTTTCCGTGGTCATGTGGCCGGCATGACTAAACACCAAAGCGCACGGAACGCTGTTACCTTCCCACCGAAGTGGTACCTATTTATCTACTTGCAATTTCTTGCTTTCAAACTGCTAGGTTGGCAGGAGCTGGAACCAGCGACGGGAGCTCACTCCATCATGCAGCACTCGGGTCTCGAACTGCTGAACTACCGACCTTCCAGCCTGCAGTTCAGTGTCTTAACCAGTGGTACACCACCTCTAAAAACTGAGATTCTTATTCTTCTATTCATTACTTCATTCATTACTCTACCTTTCCCACTGGGACTAAAGGCACAAAAGGAACAACGATTTTTTAAAGATTGTTGGCTTTGAAAATTCAAATTAAGCAGGGCATACTGTGGAGGGGAAGTCATCATATTTTTAGCCCTGTACAAAACAACACAGAAAACAATTGATAGCCAGCATTAGGCAGCTTTTATGACTAGAGGTGAAAACATTTCTGCAAAGCTTAGGAGCAAGCAAGATTTTCTCGGATAACAAGAATGTCTTCTTCTTGACCTTTCGAGCAATCCAGGTGCCAGTCACTAGATACAACTTTTTGATGGCTACTGGGCAGCAGGGTGATGATCTAACTGATTGTTAAGTCTTTCCTGTGAAATAAATTCAGGCAGCTCTGGATAAGTTTATTATTTCATTCCAAAAGATTAAGTACCATCAGTGACAATGAATCTGGTGGGAGAGAGAGAGTATGCACATAGCAACAGAATACTTAGCAGTTACAAAGCAAGTAAAGTTGCCATGGACACATTTTTCCTAGTAGCAACCCATATTTTAAAAAAAGAAAATATAGATTTGTTCAGTCAGCCCAGAACATAGCAATAATCAGCAGATGAAGAAAGCAATATGCATCTACCAGTGTTGGTCCCTACTACTTGGGTCAATCAAATAGATGCATTTGAGGGCCAACTAAGATAATATTGCTGCTGCACCGTGTGTATGTTATATACCATCAACTCACTTCCAACTTATGGCGACCCTATGAATTAATGACCTCTAAAACATTCTACCATTAACAGCCTTGCTCAGATCTTGCAAACTGAACTCTTTATTGGGTTGATCCATCTCATGTTAGGTCTTCTCTTTCTCTACTGCTTTCAATTGTTTTCTAGTATTATTGTCTTTTCCAGTGAGTCTCGTCTTCTCATGATGTGATTAAGGTATGATACCCTCCGTTTAGTCATTTTAGCTTCTTGGTTGAATTCAGGCTAGATTTGCTCTAGAACCCAATTGCCTTTTTGCCAGTCCATGATATCCATAAAACTTTCCTCCAACACTACATTTAAAATGAAACAACATTCTTCCTGTCAGTTTTCTTCATCGTCCAACTTTTGCACCCATATATAGTAATGGGGAATACTATGATAGGAATTATTTTGATCTTGGTCTGCAGCAAGACATATTTACACTTCAGGATATTTTCTAGTTCCTTCATGGCTGCCCTTCCAAGTCTCAATCTCATTCTGATTTCTTGGTTACAGTTTTCATTTTGGTTGATGATTGAGAATAGGAAATCTTTAACAATTTCAATTTCTTCACTGTCAGCCTTAAAATTTGTGTGATTCCTCAGTTGTTATTACTTTTGTTTTCTTGATGCTCAGCTATAATCCTACTTCATACTTAGCCATAAAATCAAATCCAACTCTCATTGAAATTCAAATTGAGAATCATAGAAACCTTTTGTTCACGTGTGCAAAGTTCCTGAAGTTGCTGGAGCATCAGTCCATCAGGGAACAAGTATCTAGTTACATGCTATGTACAGCATGCATGTAGAGGGAATGGTCCACGTGGGAATGAACAGCATGGCCATGAACACCATCACAGGCATTAGGGCTGACTATGAAGGTCTTGGGAGAAAGATGAAGGGAATGGGGCCCAGGTGATATTCTCTTCAGTCCTTCCCTACAGAGGAGAGGAATGCAACAGGAACAGAAGATAATGGAGGTGAACCACTGGCTGTGTTGGTGACGCTGACAGAAGTGATTTGGATTCTGGGACCATGGGACAGGTTTTCTGGAAGGCGGCCGACTTGCATATGATGGACTTCACCTATCAAGGTTGGGTAAGAGCATGTCTGGCAGGAACCTGGGGAGATCCATCAGAAGGGCTTTAAACTGACACCACAGTGGGAAGGAGATGCTTAGGGGTTTCAATGAAGGAGAGCAAACAGCAGAGGCCGACCTGGGAAGGCCATGTCAAATGGAGCTGAAGGTACAGGGCTTCAGCTATCTGTGTACCAATGCCCAAAGCTTAGGCAATAAGAAGGAAGAGCTTGAGCTTCTAATGCAGTCGGAGGGATACAATTTAGTAGGCATTACAAAAACTTGGTGGAATGATTCTCATGATTGGAATGTAATAGTGGATGGATATTAGTTATTCAAGAAAAACTAAAAGGGTCAAAGAGGAGGCAGAGTGGTGGTGTATGTGAGGAGAGGGTTTGCTTGTCAGGAAATACTGGAGGAGGCAGGTAACAGCTCGGGTTTGTGGCATGCATGGTTTGGGGACCACAGACTGTCACAAACTTTTTGATGCTACATGAACTGGTTTGGTTTGTGAAGTTCATGATGCAGTAGAATGTCCCCCCCCCAGCATGCTAGAGATACCAAACTCACTGGGGATCTCTGGCTGACTCTCCTCTATCTGCCTGCCAAGTTTGGTGAGGATTGGATTTATGGGGACTGAGTTATGGCCCCCCAAGAAAGTGCCCCATCCTCCATTGTTTCCAATGGAGGTTTAAAAAAGCAGAAAAAAGTAAGGGCAATAGAAGCCCAGCAGAACAGAGTCAAAGTCCTCAAGAATCTCTCCAGCAGAAACTGGGGGGGGGGGCATTTTTGCAAACCCAGCAAAACCAGTGCCACGGGAACCTCACCATACCACCTGCTTCTTTACAATCTCTCCAGTTTGGCAGCAGATTACATTTCTGGGACCCCAGTTACGGACACCCCCCCCTACCAAAAAAAAGGTCACCCCAGTGCTCTCTCCGAAAAAGACAGCTGCAGTTACAACCAGGAGTCTATGGAACAGCTGAGGAACAAGCCAGTGACACCAAACCCACAGGGAAACTTCACCTGGGCAGATCCCCCCCCAGTCAGACACTAGAAGCAAGTCAAGCATCCCCCAAATGCTTGCAGCCCCCTCAACTCTCCAAAGGTAGGTTCTGAAGGTCAGAAAGGCTGACAGTCCCAGAGTTTTGACAGGTGCTCCCCAGAGTTACCCCATGACAGCTTGGCAGGCACCCCAGCGCCACCAGACCAATGGAAATCAGAGTTTTACATTTGAAGTGATGCAGACACGATAAGAGACGTCCAACAGGGGCTCCACAAAGTAAACCCACGACAACTTGGCAGGCACCCAACCCCACCAGACAAGTGAGGGAGGCATGCCCACAACTCTCATACCCTCCCCCCCCCCCCCCAGACGCCCTGACACAACCCATGGCAAATTCTACTGTGCAGAGGGAAAGGAACACCCTTCAGGCTGGGTGGCCCACCCACAATTCTCCAAAGGCAGATTTGGAAGGACAGAAAGAGAGGCATGACAAGACTTCTGACAGGGGCTACCTAAAGTTACCCCACATTGAAAACTTGGCAGGCACTGCCCCAGCAGACCAGTGGAAATCAGAGTTTTCTGTTTAAAGTGATTAGTGATGCAAACTGTCTTACATAATAAAGACTGTACAGTTTCTTGCCTAGCTAAGTGGCTATGGATTGAAGTGCTGACATATGTTCATGCACTGAAATAATGCACGGGGACTATTTCAACTATGTTCTTAAGTAATAATCTAGGTTGCTACTTGCTTCCATATGGATGTTAGGACTGGCTTCTCTAAAATCTCTCTAGTTGGGGGTGGATTATATTTCTGGTGTCCCAGTTACAGACACCCCCCCAAAGAAAGTTCTCCCATATTTATACCTTTCCACCCCTCCTGAGTGTGAACACCTTGGTTTGCCATGAGGGTGAAAGTGGGTGTGAAAGCTGCTTGTCATGGGGGAAAGAAGTCCTCCCCCCCATGTACCACAGGCCCCTGACCCCTAGCATCAAACCCATCCTACCAGGCCACTGGAGTCCAGCCCTAGCAGGGCATCACCAGGGGTCTCAGGGCCTCCTGCCCTTGATCTGTTCCTGGCCCTGTGACTCTCCGCAGAGGCAAATGAGTTGTTAGCAGCACTGCAGAGACACACCAATAGTTGCTAACACTCTCTGGAGAGAAGGACTCTAACAGCGGTGATATGGAGAGGGAGCACCCACCCCTTCCACATCCCATCTCCCTGTTGCTGCTCCAACCTTGAGTATACCCCTCCGTGGCCCCTCCCAGCCCAGGGCCAGAAAGCAGCTGTACTTCCCACCTTCTCCAATCCTGGGGTCACAGTTTGGAAACATTTCCACACCCTCCCCAGTGACCCCTGTGTGGCAGAGTGCCAGGTGTGCCACACCCATGTCTGGAAGGGTGCAAACCCGCCCCAACACTTTCCCTCCATCTTCCACAGGTACCTGCAAAGGGTGCTCCCAACTATGTTGCCGCCAGAGGAAAGAG
>NW_015165234.1:1333216-1335285 GCF_001447785.1 Gekko japonicus
CAGCAGGAAAAAGTGGAAGGAGAGCAGGAGGCCCCTCCAAGAAAGGCTCCCCAAACTCAGGCTGCCGTGGGTGGGACATCAAAGCGGGACTCCCTCCAAGAGGTCAAAGGGCTACATGGAGGCCCCAGGATGCAGTCACTTGCCTCGTTGGTGAGATGATTGCTGTGGATGGCCAACCCTTCTCCCTTGTGGAGAATGTAGTCTTCCATTGGCTGCAGGGGTGATAGTCAAGGCTCAGGTTTCCAGAACACAAGGCAGAACCGTGCACTTCATGCCCCAGGAAGGGACAGTCCAGCCACTGGGCTCCAAAGTGGTTCTGCTTCATGTGCAGGAGATGGATGCAGACCATACAACACAAAGCATTGCCACTGTGTGATTCAGAGAAGCCTGAGTGTTGTGTACTGAGTCTGAGTCATCCCTGAACTAGTGCCAGGATCTGGTGGAGCTTGTTTTCCCCTGAAGGATAGCTTATTGGGATCCTGGAGTAGACCAATAGAGATACAGTGTTATGTAAATAGCCCATTGTTGTGTTTGGGGTGTTTGGGGTGTGGTGTTTGCATGCTTAAAAACAGGGCAGTTGCCCTGGAGTTTGTCTTGTAGTGTTCCTGAAATCACTTAATAAAATATAGCTGTTTCACTGCAATGTGTCCAGAACCCAGTATTTAACACTGAGGGAGTGGGTGGGTGGTAGCAACATCATCTGTGGCTACATGGTCATGGATGATGGCGGCAACATGCTGGCAGAGGTGAAGTGTGTGCGCCTCAAGGGCATCGTCTGCCAGGTGTGCATGCTTCAGCTGGTGGTGAAGGATGCTCTGGGGCTGGGGAGCACTGTCAAGGCCTTCTGGGAAACTGCTCCCCTTGAGATGCAATCCTTGTGTTAAGTCCGGCGCTTAACAATGAGTCGGAGAGTGATTTCAGCAAAGACTCAAGTTTATTCAGCTCTTCGTTCACTTCTTCGACACGGTACAACATCTGATAGCCCGAACAGTTTGCCCATTGAAACTGCCCGGTATTTAAACATTCCCGGCTAACATAGCCACTCCCACTATACACATAACAACCTATCAGGTTGAGCGCATAAGGACCAATCACAAACGTTCCCGCTTGCAGCTTGCTTGAATGTGATTGGGTCGTGAGTCTTGGACTAGAATCCTCTGTCCAAGACGAAGCTTAACATTGCTTCCCTATGGGAGGTTTCCCATAAAACCTCCTGTACTCATGGCAGCTATGAATACATTACAATTCCCTCCCCCCTAAGCAAAAATACCTCATGAACAGTCGTAATCACTTAGGTAGGTGGGTGCACGTCTCGTTCTCTGAGACCTACGAGGTGAACTCGTCTCAGGGCATCTGTCCCTCAGTGGTACTCCGTTTGACTCTGGGACCTCAGAGTCAGGAACATCCCCGTCCGTTGCATGCGGTTCGAAATTAGGGGTCTGCCCTGTCTCTTGACCGCTACTGTAGCCCTCAGGCTCTACAGTACCTGCCTCTTCTAAAGGCCATGGGGGTTCCTCCGCGGACTCAGCCGGCGGCACGGTAGGACGGTCAGTTGCCCACCGCTGCCTCAGCTGGTCTATGTGCCTACGCCACTTGTGTCCATCTGCAAGCCGTACCACATACATTCTAGTACCGATAACATCGGTGACAGTGGCTGGAAGCCACGAGTGACCACTGGCATAGTTACGAGCATACACTTGCTCACCCTTTTCGTATGTCCGGACCTTCGGACTCTCGGTCTGTGGTTGTGGTTTCAGATCGTTCAGATCTGGATGCAACCTATCTAACAGCGTTGCTAAACGGCGACCCATTAACATCTCGGCCGGGCTGCGGCCTGTCGCCGAACAAGGGGTAACATGTTGTCTCAGGAGAAACGAAGCTAGTTTCACCCCCCAATCACCACATACCAGCTTTGCAAGGGCTTCTTTAGTTGTTCTCACCATTCTCTCGGCCTGCCCGTTTGAGGCCGGGTGAAACGGCGCGGCCGTCATTTGCCTGATCCCGTTATCAGACAAAAACCTCTTGAACTCCTCGGAAGTAAATTGTGCGCCGTTGTCACTCACGAGTAC
>NW_015165234.1:1335706-1344419 GCF_001447785.1 Gekko japonicus
CTCTTCCCGCAAGAGCTCAGGAGCGTCGCCCGCTTCTTCTCCTCCGTCGTGATGTCGGAGGCTTCGAGGTGGAACACGAACCTTGACAGGTAGGAGTCCCAGTCCTCGGTCGCTGGTTCGAAGGCCTCGAACTTCGGGCTATTGGCCATCGTTGCAATCGCTGCCACCGGCTCTGGTGGTGCCCGTTGCTGACTGGCCACGGCGAGCTGCTGCTCTTCGTTGTCCGTCGTGGGTCTGGATGTAGCGGGGCTGCCAACCCGCACTAGCATCCCATCCTCGTCGCCAATTGTTAAGTCCGGCGCTTAACAATGAGTCGGAGAGTGATTTCAGCAAAGACTCAAGTTTATTCAGCTCTTCGTTCACTTCTTCGACACGGTACAACATCTGATAGCCCGAACAGTTTGCCCATTGAAACTGCCCGGTATTTAAACATTCCCGGCTAACATAGCCACTCCCACTATACACATAACAACCTATCAGGTTGAGCGCATAAGGACCAATCACAAACGTTCCCGCTTGCAGCTTGCTTGAATGTGATTGGGTCGTGAGTCTTGGACTAGAATCCTCTGTCCAAGACGAAGCTTAACATTGCTTCCCTATGGGAGGTTTCCCATAAAACCTCCTGTACTCATGGCAGCTATGAATACATTACACCTTGCTTGCGACTTCTCATGCAGCACCAAGTCTGCCGGTCTGCAGCTCAAGAGACAGGGGGAGGGGGATGAGGAACTCCACCTACACCATGATTGTGCATTTGGTGGAGCAGAAGAGCACCTTGCAGGATGTCATCTCCTCTATGGCCATCCTGCAAAGGCAAGAGGAGCTCGGCATCAGCCCCAGTGACTGGCTGACCCTCTCCCAAATTGTGCATGTCCTCAAGCCCTTCCAGGACACCACCGACAGCACCCATATGGCCAGCCTGGGGCAAGTCATCCCCCTGATTCTAGGGCTGGGCTGGGTGCTGGCCTCTGTGCTGGTGCTGGCTGTTCTCCTACTGGTCAGGGCCTTGGCAGAGAGGTTGCAGGTGGGCACCACCACCAGATCACATCCTTTCTGAGATAAAGGAGAGTACCAGCTGGCCTGTATAGGCTGTGAACCCCACATAAAAGGCAGTATTGCTTTCCTGAATGCAGAGATCTTGCAATGGAAGCAGAGCTCTACAAAGACAATGGAGGCTACAGGCCAACAGACATAGCTAGAGGGAACAGCGGGTGGGAGAGACTGGGGCAGAAGAGGAGCTGCTGCCCACCACCTCTGCCTCAAAGTGCACAACCAGGGAGAAGCCCCACTACTGGTTGTCAGTAGTGAACCAGGAGGTCATCAGTGGCAGGGATGCCAGGCATGCAATGGCAGAGGATATGGCAGAGTTGATGGTGAGGGAGTACCTCGCCAAGTCTTGGGGAAGCTAAAAGCTGTATGTAGTCAGATATATAGGTTGGACTTCAGGAAAGCAAATGTTGACAAACTTAGTTAAGCTGGGTAGAATCCCATGGTCAGAAATACTTAAGGAGAAGGGAGTTAAAGAGGGGTGGGAGTTTTTAAAAAGTGAAATACTGAAGACACAATCACAAACGATTCCTATGAGAAGGAAAAATGGGAGGAGCCTAAAGAAGCCAAGGTGGCTCCATAAACAGCTTTCTAATGACTTGAGAAATGAAAAAGACTCATTTAGGAAACATAAGGAGGGCCTCATAACCAAAGATGAATGTGTGTAGACAGAAAGCTAGGAAAACTAAAGCTCAGTGTGGGCTTAGGCTAGCGAGAGATGCTAAAAACAACAAAAAAGGGTTCTTTTCTTATGTTCAAAGTAAGAAAAAGAACAAGGACATGGTAGGCTCATTGCGGGGACAGGAAAGTGAAACAGGTGATGAAGAGAGGGCAGAACTGCTCAATTCCTAATTTTCCTCTGTCTTCTCTTGGGAGGGAAAAGGTGCTCAACATGGGAAAAACAGGACACATGATGAGGGAAGGGAGTTGCAGCCTAGGATCGGCATAGGTGATATGATAACTATCTTCAAGTACTTAAAGGGTTGTCATGTAGGTGATGGTATGGAGTTTTTTTCTGCTGCCCCAGAAGGATGGACCAGAACCAACGGGTTGAAATTAAATCAAAAGAGTTTTTGGCTAAACATTAGGAAGAACTTCCTAACAGTTAGAGCAGTTCCTCAGTGGAACAGGCTTCCTCGGGAGGTGGTGGGCTCTCCTTCTTTGGAGGTTTTCAAACAGAGGCCAGATGGCCATCTAACAGCTGATTCTGTGAATTTAGGCAGATCATGAGAGGGAGAGCAGGAAGGGTTGCATCAGTGCTTAGTTCTTTCTTTTTTTTAATAACTGATCCATAGCTGTCATAATCTTTTCAATCTCTATAAGGTTTTTATAAAATCCGATTCTCTTGTCTTTAGTAAATCTGGATTCTATTTGCGCTCTTTGCCACCATGGTAGGTCTTCTAATGGTTTCAAACGATCTTCGGAGTCCAATATATCCAAATACCTTCTTGGTAATTCTTCCTGATATGCATTTGGGAGTGTAATGGCTTCTAGTGGAACAGTCAATTTTGAGATTTTTATATAAAAGCGCTTATGTATGTTTTCCCATACTTTCATTAAAGATGCTTGTATCCAGTGCTGCTTGAAATATTTATGGACACTTGTTTTTCCATACCTTAAGAATACATGCCACCCTAACTGAAGGTCGTGGCCTTCCAGTTTCAGTGTTCTCTTATCTTCCAATGTGACCCAGTCTTTAATCCATGTCAATGCAGCTGCTTTATAATAAAGGTTCCAATTAGGTAGGCCAAAGCACCCCCTTTCTTTAGTATATTGAAGAGCTTTCAGTCTTATTCTGGGTCTCTTGTCTTGCCAAATAAATTTTGATATGTGCTTAGTTCTTGTGGCCCTTTCTTACACACCCAGGGAAATGCTGATCACCACTTTGAGGTCAGGAAGCAATTTTTCTCCAGGCCAGTTTGGCTGGAGATCCTGGAGGTTTTTTGTCATCTTCTGAGTGTGGAACAGCAGTCACTGGAGCTGTGGGGGGTATTTGTGAATTTCCTGCATTGTGCAGGGGATTGGGCTAGATGACCCTGGAAGTCCCTTCCAACTCTGTGATTCTATGATTCTAAGTCCCCTGAGACTGCCGGTGCCTATCCACTGGAGTACGGTTCATACAAGGCTGTCATCTGGCTCAACCTCTCTTGCATTGCCACTAGCCCTCAGTCCACCTAACACCCAGCCCCAGCAAAGGAGTTCACAATCAGGAAGGTATAAAATGTAGTTCCACAGCCATGGCACTAAGCGTGAGCAGAGAAACATTCCCTTTCACTCTCACCACTGGCAAGGTGAATGCAGGGCATGGCCAATCATTCCCAGACATTTGGGTGTTACGTGGGTGAGGGCTTTGAGCCACCTCATTTGGTCTGCTCTTTCTTGTTGGGCATTGGGTGGACTCAGGACTAAATCCCAGCCCATCACTCTGCCCACTGGCAAGGTGAGTGCAGTGCATTGCCAACCCTTCCCTGGCATTTGGGTGTTACGGGGCCAGGGCTTCAAGCCACCCCATTTGGTCTGCTTTTTCCTGTTGTGCATCAGGTGGACTCAGGACTCTTTTCCAGCCCATCACTTTACTCACTGGCAATGTAATTGATGTGCAGGGCCAAGGCTTTTCCCTGGGCTTGGTTCTGGGAGTTTGGGTGGTCCTCTATTTCTCTATCCCTTTCTCTCAGTTCTCTCATGGCCCAGAGCCACCTCCATGTCTTTCTTCCCTTTTCAATGCTGTTGGGTCTGGGTCTTCTTAGTGTCGTAGTCCTGAACCACTTCCACTGTTGTGGGTGACTCCTTGGCCTGAGGGAGGAGCTGGTTGGCTGTACCCAGCAATCATTTTTATGGCAGAGTGTGAATGGGGCCCAGGGATGTGGCCACCCAAAACAGTGCAGGTGGCTTCTAGGCCTGGGTGGGGCAGAAGGGGGTTGGTCCTGCCCTGCATTCACTACGCAAGTGGAGGTGGGTGGGCTCAGGGATGTGGCCACCTGCAACAGTGTGGATGGCTTCCAGGCTTGGGTGGGGCAGGAGGGAGGGTTGGCCATCCCAGGGAGCATCCCCGGGAGGTCCGCTGTGAGATTGATGCCTCTAGCTTGCACAGGGTGGGCTGTGATGATGGGTGGGCTGTGACTAGAAGAAACGTGGGCTTGGACCTGTGGGCTGGGCATGGCCAACTCTTTTTCCAGGGCCTTGTAGGAGTTGGCAGGTCTTCCTTCTTCCCCTTGTTCTGGGGCTCCATAGCCATCCCCTTTCACTCACACCACTGGCAAGGTGAGTGCAGTGCATGGCCAACTTCCAAGGCAACTAGTAGCCAGGTCTTTGTTTCCATGGCAGCATTTGTTCCCTGGCTCCAGAGTCCTCCAGAGCCATGCCTTTTCATTCACCTTACTGTCAATATGATCATTGTGCATGGCCAACCCTTCCTGGGAATAGGACATTGACATGGCAGCAGGTTTGAGCTACCTCTTCTGCATATGATCTGCTTTCTCTCTGCTGTTTGGCGTCTGGGTGTTTGTTACACTAGGCTTTGACTTTGAGGCAGCCTGTCTCTCACCCCATAATTAGGTTGATTCCCATGCTTGGCCAGTCCTTCGTGGAGATAGGATGTATGGCAGCAGGTTCGAGTCGCTGCCGCATCCAGTGAATTTGTTACCCAAACAGGCAGTCTCCTAATTAGTTGGGAGAATTAGCTTTAAGAAGACAGAGCAAGAGGGGGTAACTGGGATTCTCCACCTATATTTATTTTTCCCTTAAGAGAACTCTCAAATAAACCAGGCAAATGTTCAACTGGAAAGGTTTTTATTAAAAAGAAATAGAAATGAGCAAAACACACATATATACATACTGAAAACACATACAAAAGCTAACTAAGGAAATCAGGGAGGAAAGACAGAATAGGTTTTTTTGGGGGGGGGAGGGTAATATTTACCAATCTTGTAGAGGTCTGGGAAGCAGCAGCAAAACAAACAGCATTTCAGGAAGAGAAGAGAACCCACGGAGTGGGGGTGTAGCCAGAACATACACACTGCAGTGGTGGCTAGGAAGCTCTTGATATAGGGCAAAATGCTCCCTGGGACAAGCTGATGGATTCACCCCAAAACCAATAACTTGATGGGTTTTTCTGAGGTGGACAATGATTTGGGATAGTCTTGATGGGGTTTTCTAAGGTGATCTATAGGTGTAAATAGGGCTTGATGACCCTTTACGTGGGATAGTCTTGATGGGGTTTTCTAAGGGCTTGATGACCCTTTAAGTACCGAATGGGAAAAGCTACTAGGTTTGGTGAATAAAGTGTTGCTTAATTAGGGTAAATGGGAGCAAGGAAGTGAGGCTAGGTGTTGATGAGATTAGTCCAAGGTAAGGCAATAGGTACTTGGGTGACACATTGCCCTAAATTGTGCATCTTTCCAGGGTGTGGAGGAGGTTGATAGCTAGCCAGCCACTCTTACTTCTAAACTACATGTCCAGGCTTGTTTCTGTCTGGCATCCATTTTGTGTCATTTTGGGCCAGGCAGTATATTGCACTTATGATATTTGAGATGATATTTTAGGAAGGGTGTTTATGGTTTTCTAGCTATAAACTGCCCCTCAGCAAGAGGAGGGGTCTGACTACTAACAAGTTGTTGCTGGGATGAGAAGCATTTTGGGATAAGAGCTATGGTACCCATGGGCCTCATGACATGGTGGGAAACACTATACAGAATTTTTTTAAAAGCCTGAGCTGATATGTGTGAAGTTTTCCAGCCAACAGACATAGAACAAGCATCAGCTTTAGGTTTTGTAGAAAAAAATAAGGGAAAGAAGCAATAACCCACTGACTTTATATATTATTTGAGTATTTTCGGGCACCAATGAATCAGCATTAAGCCGGTACAAAGTATTAAAGTAAACCTATGATTCATAATAAGTCTAGTAACTTATATTCTAGCATAGACAGTTTGACGCAATGTAAGTAATCTGTTTAATGGCCACTTTAAAAAATCCTAATTTAACAGCTGGATACTGTTATTCTTGCTGTGGCTCTTTCATCTGCACTTCTCATTGTGGGTACAAGTAATTGCAGGTATAATTTAGATCTCTGAGACCCACATGTGAAGGTATTGAGCCAGCCAGATAACCTCCACTGCAATAGCAGTGATAATTATAGCGGAACAATTGCTCATGCAGGAACCTCAGCCCACAGTTTTCTCAGTGCAAAAAAGAAGCCCCATGAAAACAGGAGTTGTCACTTTTTAGAAATGCCAAAAGGAAAATAACTGCCCTCACTTTTAATTTCAGACTGGATTTCTTATCCCATCTAACAGATAGCATAGCAGTGTGCAAAAAGGAGCCCCATGAAACATGGGCGGAATGAACAGGCCATTAAGACAAGGCATTTAATATGGACCTGCCTACTAGTGTCTTTATTATGCAAGAACTGTCCAGACAACATATCTATTTGATAGTAACCAGTGTGCAGTCAATTGCAGAAAGCACAGTGGAGAAGTGAATAAGAGCTTATTTGTATCTTTTCTTTGCAACCTCAGGATACAAAGGGGAAAATGCTCTAACAGAAGCGCAGAAGTTTATCTATCCCATTACCTTTGCACTGCAACTTAGATTGTGTATAGATACTGATTTTGTTGAGAGCCAATGGCAGTATTTGTGAATCTGTAATTACCCACAGTTCTCCTATTTGTTTTTGTTGTTGTTGTTTTGGTTCTGCTGTGGTCTCTGGTCAAGCTGTTTTTTAGGATTCTGTAACATTTCAAGCAATACTTTAAAGAAGTCAAATTTAGATCCCAGTAGAATGATGATTAAGCAAACTCCAGAGGATGATGGAAGACAGGAGGGCCTGGCATGATGTGGTCCATGAGGTCATGAATAGTTGGACTCGACTGAGCAACTGAGCAACAAGAACAGGGTGATGATTGCATTAGATATGATTGGGTGTAACTGCTGTGGGTGTCTTTAGATAATACCTGTAGTGAATAGCAAATGACAATACACACTACTAGCCCTTGTACATTTTGGATACTTCTGTAGGGCCAAAATAAGCAGATGCTAGCACAACATAGGACCAATTTGGGGATGATGGTGTGCCACATATTTTCCTTAAACAAGTTGCAAGCTGGTAAATGAGCAGAGGAAAAAGATAGGATGTACTTTCCACTTACCAACTAACCTAATACTTTCAACAAAATTGGTTCAATGTTGGGGATAACTTGTTTTTGTACCTAAAAGACTCCAGAGTGAAAACTCAAAAGACAAGAATTAGGTAAGATGTGCTGCTTTAAAACACACACACAACAGGACTTGTGAGCCTGTTCCCAAGTGCTGCTGTTGAATATCTCACTTGTAAATGCTGATGAAATCACCCTGGAGAGGAAATCTATTTTAGTACATTCTTTGCATATATTATGTTGCATTCTTAACACAGGGTTCTATAATATTTCAAGCAATACTACAGAAAGTTAAATTTACATTTTTAAAATATATATATATAATTTTCTTTTTGGTCTGCCATAGTAATTCATGAGGGGCTTGTGGAGATTTTAAAAAGACTCACTAAAAACAACAACTAAGGAGAGTGATTCCTTGATAATACATTGCTCAGGGTTCTACCATTTCAGACGCAGGGAGAAGTTAAATGAGAAAGTTGAAATCAACTACTATTGCTGTTGCTTGACATCTATATTTCAACCAATGTTCAATTTGCACTGATTTCAACATGCACTTCCTTACAAACCAGAACCATCCAAAGAAAAAGTCCAGATCCTTGATTCAATGTCATTAATGGGAAACTCATTTTGAAAAAGAGATAAGACTTACCTTGCTTTTGGAATGTGTATAGAGAAAACATCTCACATTAACAAATGTCCATATGAAAGTGAAACAATTTCATACATTCTATCAGGTAGAATAGGATAATAAATCTTGTTTCACATTGAAGATCAAAGACAGTTGTTTTTAATTTTTTAAAATACCAACGAGGTCATTACTACCAGTGTTTAACTATGAAAATTCTAAATGCAATCTTGAATGAGAATCAATACATTTTCTTAGTATCATGTATCATTATTTTGAATAAATTATTGTAAATTTTTGTCACAGCTCTTTCCCAGGCTGCTGCACAATTAGATGTCTAGTTTTTCCAGGTGTTTCTTTTCTTTTCTTTTTTAAGCCCCTCAAAGAGGATTTTTTTATTGCATTTTTATAAACACTACAGACTACAACAGAAATAGGATAAGGGACTACATCTAGGGACAAAGTAAAGATACCCACTAATACCTAATAACCCAAGAGAGGAGATCTTCTAATCATCTTACACAAACATCAAGTCTTAATTCCACTAATCCCCTTACAAACTGAGTCAGATATATCTTTGTCTTTTTAAATTCTTAAATTCAACTGTTATTAAGAAATACCCCCAAGCATCTCAATTCAACATTTTTTAAAGGCACATATCAAAGTCCTTCAGCCTTCATTTCTCCTTGCCCCATCTCTTCCGCAACTTATAAGGGCTTTTAGGAGTCACTGCCCCTTCCTCCGAAAGTGAGTCCTTTCCAGAAGAATCCGAGTCCAGCTCGCCACTGGACTTACTGTCCTCCCCTTCTTTTTCTTCTTCCTCTGGCCCTCCCAACTGGACTCTTAAAAATTCCTGAGCTTTCAGAACAGAGTCAATCTTTTCTTTTTT
>NW_015165234.1:1344837-1400134 GCF_001447785.1 Gekko japonicus
AACACTCCTTGGTAAGTACTTCTTAACAGTTTTAACCGCTTATTCTTCTGCCCCCCCCTCATTTGCTCAAAAGTTCATGCGCTCGGGAGGCGTCCCTCCCCCACTCGCCTAATTCTCTATTGCGTAGTTAGGGTGGGGAGCTTTCTTTTCTCTTTAATCAACGCTTAAATGACTCACGTTCATAAGCGGTCCTCAGACCTCGTTTACTTTTGGTTTTAAATGCTTGATCTCCTGCGCTTGCCCTGGTTAGCGTTGCTTAAGTCCATTCGGTCTCTCAGCATGGAGAACCGTCGAAACGGAGAGGCGCCTCAATTCTACGGCATTCCGCCATCGAAGAGGCGACCTCTCAGAAGTTCCATGGCCAGAGTCCCTTCAACCGGGTCTCTGGGGGGGGGGTGACGAACCTGCGCACCCCCTCCTTCGGCTGGAGTGCAGCTTCACCCCCGGGAGGTCTGGGAGGTGAGTCTGCTCTAGTGCGCCGCCATCACCGGAAGTCCAGGTGTTTCTGAGAAGGGAGAAAAGTGCTGCTAGTATAAACTAATACTTTATTACATTTTTGTCACACTTTTCATAATTGGCTAAATCTTTTTGTTCTGCACAGCACATCAAAACCCCACTTTTTAATCAGAAATGTGTGAGGCCACCTAGCAACAGCGAGTCCTTCTATAATGGCAGGTTGATTACCAAATAAGTTACAGCAGCCTGTAGAATATAGGTACCACTGTAACATGTTTAGGTAGCAATAAAAGTTATAAATTGTTATTGATTATAAGAACAAGATGTAAATTAGCTACATACCTGAAGTTTGCATATTAAGATGTGTTGCTAATGTTGAGCAATGGACATATGAGTAGCATTTTGATCTGTTGCACTGTCTTGTCCCTGGGTATGGTTCTGCTGTGATGCTTTTATTGCCTGTTACCAGCTGCTTTAAACTAGGGGACTGACTGTATGCCACCATTGGCTTGTCTCTCACCACCTTTCTGAGAGTAGCATAATTTTTCAGAATAGGATTTAGCTCTCTTATGATGCACTGCAGTAGAAACACAAGTCTGGAGCTATAGAAGAGGAAGATCAGCTCGAGAAGAGAGCTGCAAGATGAAACCAGTCAGCCTTCCACTTCTCTGCTGCAAATTACCCTCTTCCAATGCCATTGAAAAAGCAACAGCTGGATGTTTGCATACAAACAAGGTGTTGGTCAGCAACACCCTGCCTAACAGAAAGGGCTGGAGTAAAAATCGACCCATTGGCCATCTGTTCAGGGATATTGGAAATGAATAACTATGGCCCATTACGCATGTACATCTTACCGCAGATTTTCAGAGCAGTAAGACTTTAATTTTGACTTTGGATTCTGTCTCTGCCTTACACACCATCCTTTTTCCTCCAGAGTATTTATTCTGCAGCTACAACTTAAAAACACACTGTTCTAAATCAGGGTGGTGTCCAAAGGTTTTTTAAAAAATTTATGCAATTGCCCTAGCACAGCTGTGCAGTAGCATCCAGCAAGCACCTTCCATTTAAATCCTCATGGTTCAGGTTTTGCACATGCATTTTAGCATTAGTTCATTGAATAAAAGGGAACAGAAAGGAAGAAAACCCACTGATGAAACTGACCAGACTTTCCTTCAAACTGACAAGCAGATGTGAAGGCCCATTTTCTATATCTCTGAGCACTAGGGGATTCTCTGCTGTGTTATCGGCCATTGTGAAAAATCGCCTTCCTATGGTTGTAGAGCCAAATTGTCCTCAGGCAAAGAGCAGTCCCTGAGGACAATTTGGCTCTACAACCATAGGAAGGTGATTTCTGGACCAGAAGTTTATATCTGAGAACCACTTGGCATGTGATTGCATTTTTAGAGGCCTCATTTGTACTTTTTACTCTGTGCCTGGTGGTTTTATTTTGAAACAATTTGCTTCTGGTCCTTATAGAATTTATACTTTGTATTTACATGATTGTACTATATTTATATAATAGCCAATATGTTCCTCACTATTGACCTTTGAGGAAGGCCTGTGTAGGCCGAAACGTGTCAGGTCAGATTTATCAGCCCTTGTGTTTTATCGTTTGTTATTTATACATAACGTGTGATTGGGCCCTTATATAATTTTAAAATTTGTGATTAATAAATACATGTATTTTTTATATATTTCCTTCATTAAGTTTTTAATATTGGCCCCCTTTCTTGCATTTGACTAACCTTTGTCAGGTTCTGGATGCTAAGTTTTAGGTTCAGGTTTTTTTCCCTCCCCCCTTTTTTTGTCCCTGGCAGCCATTTAATCCATCTGTTTTGCTCCCCCTCAAAGCTGGGGGAAGCAAAACCAACCAGTAAAATGGCTGCCAGCCATTTAAACATAACAGCTGACAGGCTTTGAAGCAGCGGGAAGCAAAACCAACCAGTGAAATGGCTCACAGCCATTTAAACCTAACATTGGGGTGGGTCTGCCCATCAGCCCTTAAGTTTAAAAGGCTGGCAGCCATTTCACCAGTCTGTTTCACTTTCCCCTACTTTGAAGTGAGGAGAAGCAAAACTGACAAGTGAAATGTCTCACAGTCATTTAAACCTAACAGCAGAGCAGGTCCACCCATCTGTCAGTTTGGTGTAGTGGTTAAGAGCGCGAACTCTAATCTGGAAGAACCAGGTTTAATTCCCCACTCCTCCACCTACAGCTGTTGGTGTGACCTTGGGTCAGTTACAAGTTCTTTCAGAGCTGTTCTCTCATGAGCAGTTCTTAAAAGAGCTCTCTCAGCCTCACCTATCTCACAGGGTGTCTGATGTGGGGAGGGGAAGGGAAACAAGACTATAAGCTGCTCTGAGACTCCAAATAAAGGGTGGGGTATAAATTCAATCTTCTTCTTCTTCCTATTTTTAAATGGCTGTAAGCCATTTCCTTGGTGGGTTTTGCTTCCTCCCACTTTGAAGTGGGGAGAAGCGAAACTGACCACTGAAATGGCTCACAGGCATTTAAATCTAACAGTGAGGTGGGTCCGTCTGTCAGCTGTTTAAATGGCTGGCAGCTATTTCACTGATCAGTTTCACTTCCACCTGCTTTGAATGGGAGGGGGGGGAATAATCCAAAAGTGAGATACACAGTCAAAGGCAAACCCAAACAAGACAAAACTGTGTAAAGAAAATATCTGATTATTTTTACATAAATTCAAACTGATCAAATATAATAATGTATCAACATTTACAACCACAAATCAATACCATATGCCAATTACCAACAGTGTCGGTGTTGATTTACAAAGCAATCCAATGGTCTCACATTAAAGGGAAATTCGGTCCCTGCCTCCTCTGCTCTTCCTCTGCTCTTATGGGTGAGCTAGCTAAATGACAATCCCGTTTCACGCAAACTTTGTCAAAGAAGAGACTGTTTGTATATTCATAACCATTCAAAACACAGTTGCCATGCTGTGACCGTTCTTAGCACCCAAAACCGAACACAGTGGCTTGAGTGGCATATGGTAGAAATCGAACCTGTCAGAACCGAAGTGCTCCAGCTCCACTGCTGAAGTGAGCCAGTGCTGGAATAAATGCGGCTGAAGTCTTTAAGGGGCCATCAGATTCCTGGTTGACTTTACATCCAAAGACGTTCCTGGGCTCCAGGCAATCTGAGTTGGCCCTGAAGTGGAGACGGAGCACTTCTTGATTGCTTGCTCGAGAGGGCCAAACAGCTTGCTGGCCCTGGCTGGCTCTGGAGAGAATGCTGCCTTGATACTGTGAACCTGCAACCTGAGATGGAATAACGTCTGGTGACTTGGAACCATTGTCTTACTGTGTTAGCTAGTAATTTATTCTCAGATTTCTTGTTTTCCCGCACAGTCGTGTCCTTTTAAAAATATTTTTTGCACCTTAATAAATTTCAGTTGCTTGTGGTCTTTGCCTTCAACTGACCTCAGTCTAATTCCAGTGTTTTAGATCCATTGACCACGTACTAGGTAGATTGTCTTTTGTGTGGGAAACTTGTTCTGCATGTCCACCCTGCAGGGTTGACTTCCTTGTTAATTTCTCTAAAAGGCCAGGAGATTTGCTCTTTTGCTCCTAAACTGTTGGGATAGATGGTAGTGGTGGTGGTAGCTTACTTGACTAGTCATACTCGATGGTTTTTTGCCACCTATCCACCCAAAGCTCCTTAGCCCGGGCTGGGTTGGGAACCTTTGACAATGGGTAGTTTGGCTTTTAGTTTCTAATGTAAATATACACACAAAATGTAGTCCAAATTATTTTTACCCATGGACACATGAAGCTGGCTTACACCAAATCAGACCCTTGGTCTATTGAAGTCAGTATTATTTACTCTGCCTTAAATCAGCTTTCTAGAGTCTCAGGCTGAGGTCTTTCACATAATCTAGTACCTGCTACCTTTAATTGGATATGCTGTGGATTGAATCTGGGGACTTCTGCATGCAAAGCAGATGTTCTACCACTGAGCCATGGCTCTTTCCGTAAACCATGGCCTCTCTCCTAGCAGCTTCACCTAGATTGTCTAAAGCTTTGTTCTATATCATTAAAGTCAGGTTGAATTTTGAGAGGGCCTTTAACGGGTACATGAGTAGACTCTACAGAACTTGTCAACATTATATACTTGAATAAGTTTACAATGCTTAATTAAATGCACCCTCCAGGATATTTTTTTCAATTTAAACCCTTCCTACATTTCCATACATATATTTCATTTTAAATTATACTTAATCTCTTATGTGATACCATTTACATTTATAAAATATCAACATGTGACTATGATACAATAATATCCAGCTTATTTAAAATTAATATTTGAAGAGGCATGGAATACATATTGCAGATTTAAATAAAATTAACACTGGTGACAGCAGGGTTTGGAAAAGTGCTATACTTTTGGTGTAACGCTGAAGCCAACACACACCACTTACTCTGAAGGGTCTCTAAGACAAGCCTATCAATTCCAATAAGGGTATCCTAATCAAGTGTATAAAGTTTGAGCATTACTGCATAGAAACTAAGGAGAACTGACTACAGAATGGTCTCCTGGAATTCTTCCCCACACATTTTCATCCTATGCTGTTTTTCCCCAGACTGTTCTTTCCACCACATCTCTAGAAAGTCGTTCATGCTAGGAAATTGTGTATAATGAATGGTCTGATGCGTAGCTAAAACTATGACATTGGAAACCTTCAAATGAGATCTAAATTATATCAGTCAGTGTACAAGTGAGCTCTGTGTGAATTTACAGTATTTCCCCCAGTAGATGTAGACCTGGGAATGAGTCTCTGTACCTACCAAAGTCATATGGCTCAATTTGGCTCCAAGAAATATCTAAGCCTCAATCTATTACTGAGAGTCACATAAACACAATAAACCTATCGTGATTTTGGATATGCAAGTGTATCTTGCTGAACATATTTCAGTACATGAGAATGTTGGTATAGCAGACAGAATGATTCTAGAGGATGCCAGAGAAATGAGGTATACTAGAGAGAGACAGATTAATAGTGAAAATGGCAAAAAAACACCCTCATTCTAATCTTCCATTTTTTGTGATGTATGACCACCACTTTGTTGTCTCAGCCCACACATTGGAAACACTTCTGCACCCTCCCCAGTGACCCATGTGACAGAGTGCCAGCTATGCCATGCCCACGTCTTGAGGCACACAAACCCCCAACACCTGTCTTCCTCCGTCCTCCATAGGCACCTGCAAAGGGTGCATTCCACTATGTTGCCACTGGAGGAAAGAGTGGTGGCCAGTGGAAGGAAGAAGAGGCCCATTCCTCTCAGCAGGGAGAAGTGGAGGGGGGCAGGAGGCCCCTCCAAGAAAGGCTCCCTGCACTCGGGTTTTGGTGGATGGGACATCAAGGCAGGTCAGCCTCCAATAGGTCATTCCCTCGGAGACACTTACAGTACATTCCAGAAGGGCTACATGGAGTCCCCAGGAAGCAGTCACTTACCTCGTCAGTGAGATGATTACTGTGGATGGCCAATCCTTCTTCCTTGTGGAGGATGTAGCCTTTTGCTTGCCGCTGCAACACCCAGCTCACTCGTACTCTGTCCCCTTGTGGAGGATCTCAAGTTTTGCCTGCCATGCTCCACAGTGGCAATGGTCAAGGCTGAGCTCTCCAGAGTGCAAGGCAGAACCATGCACTTCACAGCAGATCTCTGGAGCAGCCGGCAGCACAGCTACCTCTCCCTTACCAAACTGTGTTTTCCTGGTTTGTGCCCATCCCTAATCCAGACACTTGTGGATAGAGCAAGTCAATTTGATCACCTCAGGCTGGTTGTGAAACATCTTTGGTTATCTATTTCTTTCTGGGTTCAATTCAAGGTGCTGGTGCTTACCTTTGAAGCATTTGTATCCTGGAACTCATATGTGTTATGGACAATATATTCCTGTATGAAACTGTGCCACCAACTGTGCTCCTCAAACCAACATTTCTTAGTATTTCTGTTTTCTAGGGTGGTACAAATGGTTGCAGTGCAGTCTTTCATTCATTGTAATAGGCCTAACATTGTGAAATGGTCAGTCCCTGAATGTTAGTCACACGTCTTGCCTTTCTGCTTTCAAAAAGTTGTGTAGGGTATTGTTTCAGAGGGCCTTTAATTATATTATTATCAGAGTGTGTTTTTGTAATGTTTTGCTGTATTTTAAAATGTGAGTAAGGAGGAGGCTGGTGGGCTGCTACATTCTGGACTAGCAGTAAGTAAGGAGGTGGGCAAAAGGGGACTGGGGCAGCCTAAGAAGCCAACCTCCCCTAATGGTTTTAGGAATTTTACAGTCCCATATTCAAACCCATTCCTAATAAAATATTTGCTTTTTAACTGCTGCACACAATTTATGCTGCTAACTTGCCCACTGCCTGGCAAATCACCATGTAATGTTATGCAATTATTCCGATGTATCCCTATTAAAATCTATGGGTTTAGGATACAATAACTCTCTGTAGGATTGCACTGTTAGTCCTCCTATTACTGTATTTAAAATCCAGTATTAGAAATTATGAGGAATAAGCTGGATATGAGAATGCAAGTTGATTTCACTAACTGAAAGTAACCATTCATGTTTACAATTTATTTATTTAAAGTATTTATATTCCTGTCTTTCTCCCAGACAACTGGGAGCCATGGTGGGTAATTTGAGCCACTGTTCTCAGTAAATTTATTTTTGAAGTGATACCAGCAGCTTAATCAATGTATATGAGACATTTGTAATTGTTATCCCAATATGCATCACAATTAAATATGTACTAGGCAAATATCCATGCTTGAGGCTTCAGTTCTGCCAAGACAGTATGGATGCAATTCTAAACACTCGTGTATGCATTAAAGGAGCAGCTGCCAGATGTGTTTAGAAGACACCCCATCTCAATTTTGAGGTCATGTCCTTTTATATTCCATGTATGTCAAAAGGGAATGAGAGCCCCTTTCAATTAGACAATCAGATCTTAATATTTATAGCTCTTAGAAACATGGCTGGGCCATCCACTTGGAGCATCAAGGCAATTGCCAGCCAACCCTGTCACTGCTCTGCCCAAGGTGCTGAAGTGTGTTGTGGCAAGTGGCAACCCCAGGAGGCACCCCTGGCACCAGTGGTCTGCCCACAAGGAACCTGCTCCTTTCCTTCATTGGGGGACAAGGTATCTTCCCCCTTCCCTCTCTCACAGTGCTGGGCTGAGGAGGGTAGACAATGGCTTCCTGCCTTCCTGAGACTCAGGGAGTTACAGCCCCCCCAAGAAGGTGCCCCCAGGAAAGTGCTTTCTAGGGAATTAACAGGCACAGGCTCAGAAGGCTCAGGAGTGTATAGAACAGGTCCTGTGAGAGCTAGAGGCACCAAACTTGCAGCAGACCTCTGGCTGACACTCCTTTATATGCCCTCCAAGTTATGTGCAGATTGGATTTATGAGGTCTGAGTTAAGGCCCCCCAAAGAAGTTGCCCCATCCATTATTTTCAATGGAGGGGGGGAAACAACAAAAAAAGCAAGGGCAATAGAGCTGGCCAGGCCACCCCTGAAGTCTCCAAAGGTGGGTTCAGAACAACAGGAAGACAGACATCCCCAGAGTTCCAACAGGGGCTCCCCAAAGTAACTCCACAACAGCTTGGCAGGCACTCCTGACAACTCTGGTACCCAACAAGGCATGCCCACAATGCTTCTCTTCCACCTGCTGTTCTCTCCGGCCCCATATGCTGGCCTGTACCTTCTGCACTTCTTTGCAGAGCTCATGCTACCATTACATGAGCTCTACTGTGAGGCAAAGCACGCACCCTCATTTCACCAAAGGGTTAACATGAATAATAGAATCACAGCGATGGAAGAGGCCATACAGGCCATCTAATCCAACCCCCTGATCAATGCAGGATCAGCCTAGAGCATCCCTGACATGTGTTTGTCCAGCTGCTGCCTAAAGACTGCCAGTGAGGGGGAGCTCACCGCCTCCCTAGGTAGCTGATTCCACTGTTGAACAACTCTTACTGAAAATAAGTTTTTCCTAATATCCAGCTGGTATATTACTGCCCTTAATTTAAACCCATTATTGCAAGTCCTGTCCTCTGCTGCCAACAGGAACAGCTCCCTGCCCTCCCTGAATAATAGTAGGCCTGCTTCAGCTTGCAGGTGTTTGTAACTGGGCTTTCTCTTAGACACTATCTGTATCTCTTTCAAGTCCAGATTTCAGAATGTGGTAATTGGCTAAGAGTAAAAACCTGCACTCAGTTCAGTAACTAGAGGGGAGAGGGGAGCCAGGAGCAAGTTGCATCATCTTCTGGAGGGCTCCAGCAAACGAGCACCCTGATTGGATTCCAAAGACCACCTGATGCCAGATAGTAAGAAGCTATAATTCAGCCCTAGATAAGAATGACACAATGCTAACTTTTGATCCCATGGGGCAGATGCATAAGTTTCTAGCCTAGACTCTGCAATTTTGAATGGGGTACCAGTTAATGCCAGGTACTAAAGTGTTAGAAAGAAAAGTTAGCCTTTGGGTTTTTTTTGCTAAGTTGTTCTAGAGACTGTATTGCCTAGTAGTATTCCTAATTTTATTGGTCAATAAACCTATGTGTGTATTTTAAAGGTTTGGGTTTTCTTGTGTGCATCTAACCTCAGAGACCCACAAGTTTGAGCACTACTTTCTAGTTTGTGAGGCAGTGGCTCAGAGGGACACAGGCTTCGTTTCTTGACATCTGCATTCTGGAGAGCAATGCTACCTTTTATCTGGGGGGTCACACACACAGGCGAGCTTGTACTTCCCTTCCTTGCAGAGAGGATGCAAACTGGTTGTGATGTCCACCTACAACCTCTTTGCCAAGGCCTTGACCCATGGGAGGACAGCTGTCCCCTCAGGGCCCAGATGCAGTGTGGAGGCCAGCACCCAGTCCAGCCCTTGAATCAGGGGGATGACTTGCCCCAGGCTAGCCATAGGGATGCAGAGCATGTCAGTGGCATCCTGGAAGGGCTTGAGGACACACACCTTTTGGGAGAGGGTCAGCCAGTCATTGGAGCTGATGCTGAGCTCCTCTTCCCCATGCAGGATGGTCATGGAGGAGATGACATCCTGCACCACACTCTTCTGCTCCACCAAATGAGCAATTATGGCATAGGTGGAATTCCAGCTGGTGGGTATGTCCAGGATGAGCTGGTGTTCAGGCTCATCCCCCTCCCCCTGCCTCTCGAGCAGCAGAGGGGCAGACTTGATGCTGCACAAGACGTGGGTGGCCAGGCACTGGCAGGTCTCCAGCAAGGACCTCATCTCAAGTGTGGCAGTATCCCAGATGTCCTTGATAGTGCTCCCCAGCCCCTGAGCATCCTTCACCACCAGGTGAAGCATACACACCAGGCAGATGATTCCCTTCAGGTGCACAACCTTCACCAGTGTGCCAGCATGTTGGCACTGGCATCTGTGACCATGCAGCCACATATGATGTTGCTGCCACCTGCCCACTCCCTCAGGCTACTCTATATTACGGCAGCGATGTTTTGCACTGTGTGGTCTGCATCCATTTCTTGTGCAAGGAGCAGAACCACCTTGTAGCCTGATGGCAGGACTGACCCATCTTGGGTCCTGGGCCATGCCCCAACAGTCCTAACAGAGAGGTCCTCTGGTTGACACCAGTGGGTGGTGAGGGAGAGTAGCTGTGCTGCTGGCTGCTCCAGAGGTCTGCCATGAAGTGCACAGCTCTGCCTTGAGCTTTGGAGAGCTTAGCCTTGACCATCACCACTGTGGAGTGATGCATGGCAGGCAAGACTCGTTGGCTTGTGGTCCTCCACGTACCAGGAAGCCTTTCTTGGAGGAGCCTCCTACTCCACATCTGCTTCTCCCTGCTGGGAGGAAGGGGCTTCTTCTTCTTTCCAATGGCTGCCATTCTTTCCTCCAGTGGCAACATATTGGGATGCACCTTTGCAGGTGCCTGAGTGTCCGATTCCCCATGCATTCAAAATAAATCCATATTTGAAGAACAAAGATAGTTTATTATAAAGCGATGGTTAGATCAGGAACACAAGAATTGTTAGGAATGACTACAAGCCTCATAGGGAAACATAATAAAGGAACTTGAACCAGGTTAGAGCCAATGAGCCCAATTCCCGCTGGCGGGAATGCAGATAAAACTAGCGCCCAATTCCTTGGGAACACAACGGTTATACAACTTAAACACAGGTTCGGTTCTCAGGCGTGAAATACATAATAAGCGAAGCAACGCCACAACTCCATCCCACCTCCAGCTGGTTGACCTTGAGCAGTTCCGCAGTGTAGCAAGCAAAAGACAGTAAACACCTACACAGGAAAATACATGAGGGGGATGGGCAGGGCACAATGTAATACAGAGAAATGAATACACCATCTTATGGCAGCTTGCTGACACTGAAGAGGAGGACAAGTGTTGGGGTTTGTGCCCCTCCGGACATAGGCGTGGCACACTTGGCACTCTGCCACACTGGGGTCACTGGAGAGTGTGCAAAAATGTCTCCAAAGTGTGGGTTGGAAACAGGGCCCAGGATTGGAGCAGCTGGGATAGACAGCTGCTTTCTGCTGCTTGACTGAGAGGGGCCACAGAGGAGTGTACTCGAGGCAGGAGCAGCAACAGGGAGTTGTGTGGAAGGGGAGGATGCTCCTCTCCAAAGAGTGTTAGCAACTGCTGGTCTCTGGGCAGTGTTAACCACTATTTTGCTTCTTGGGGAGCCACAGGAACAGATCAGGGAAAGGTGGCTGCAAGACCCCTGGTGATACCCTGCTAGGGGTGGGCTCTAGTTGCCTGGCAGAATGGATTTGGTGCCCAGGGATGGAGGCCTGGGGTATGGAGGGAGGACGTCTTCCCTCCACAACAAATACCCTTTGCTTCCACTTTCACCCTCATGGAACAGAGGGGTTCACAACCAGGAGGGGTAGGACAGTATAAAATGTGGGTCCTCAGCTGAGGCACCCGGTAGTGAAGCACCTCTGATCAGCATGAGCAGAGAGACAGAGTGGTTCAGAACCCTGAGTTCACCTAGCACCCCCTAACCCTAGCAGGGGAGAGGAATCACAATTAAAATGTGGTTCCTCAACCAAGGAACCCACTAGCTAAGTCCATCCGCTTGGCATGAACAATGAGAGGGGATGGCTTAGAGTCTTGAGTCCACCAAATATCCCCAAACCCCAGCAGGGGAGAGGGATCACAACCAGGAGGAAATGTGCTCTGTTATTCTGGTTTTAACAGGTTCCCTGCCTCTCTGTGTGACTGTGAACAGCTGACAGAGGAGAGAGTTAGGAACTGAGGTGAGGGTATATATAGCATTCTGATCCCTTAGAGCAGAATGGGAACACTGTTATTGGCAGCCAGCAGTGCCTGTTAAGCTTTGGAGGACTCATATTGGTGTTTCCAAGGCTGGAGAATTCCACTCCCACCCCATTTCCTTGGAGGATTGTAAACAGTTTAATTGAACTGAGACAGTCTGTCTGGAAATGTAATAATTCATGAACTGTCACAAACAGTACCAAAGTTTGTGAAATGTTCGTGCCAGGTGTCCTTCCAGGAACATTGCTTCGCAAACCATGAACCAGACAAAATTCGTGATGGACTTTAGTGTGTTAGGCGGTTTGTGTCCTCCCTAGTCTAGATGTCATACCAATTGAAATTTTTAGGTGAAAGGGCACTTAGTGCAAAAAGGGAGTACATTGATTAAGCAATGAACAACCAAAGCTAGCAACAAATATAGGAAAGACAAACTACTAATACTTAAATTCTGAAAACCTCTTACAGGTATCTTGCCTCAGGATATCAGCACCAGCACTCCCACCAAGACTCCTAAATAGGGATGGGCACAAACTGGAGCCTGCTCCGGCGGGGAGTATAAATTGAAATAACAACAACAATAATAATGTAATTAGGTTCATGGCTCCTGACATGCCTGGTTCACGAACCACAAATTGTCACAAACGTTTATGGACTAAATGAACTGGTGAGTTTTGTGATGCAGTAGAATGACCCCCTGGTGCACTAACAGACACCAGACTCACAGAAGATCTCCAGCTGACTCTCCTCTACCTGCCCTCCATGTTTGGTGAGGACTGGATTTACAGGGTTTGAGTTATGGCCTCACCAAAGAAGGGTGCCCCCAAATCCCATTCTAAGTAATAGGGAGTTGACATATTTTTTTTCAATCGAGTCGAACACTTTTTCCATATCAAATGCTAAAATAGCTGCACTGATATCTTTGGTCTTACAGAAATTAATAACATTAAGTGTCCGCTGGATGTTATCTGTTATGTTCCTTTTTGGAATAAAACCAGATTGATCGATTTTAATATATTCTGGAACAACCTGTTTTAATCTACTTACCATTACAGAGGGGGAAAATTCAGCGTCCTGATTTATCAAAGCCATTGGCCAGTATGAGGCCAAATATACCAGGTCCTTTCCTTCCTTGAGGATAGTAACTAATGTGGTCTGATTCCAGGACTGTGGGGCCTCACCCTTATTCATTATGTGGTTGCATGCATGAGAAAAAGGGATGCATAGATTTGTTTAAAAAAACTTATAAAACTCTGCTGGGAACCCATCAGGTCCTGGGGTTTTGTTGTTGTGCAGTGTTTATTTCCTCTAGTGTAACTTGACTATCTAGTAGATGTTTATGTTGGTCCGAAAGTTGTTTTAGTGATTTAATTGAACTAAGGTGTTTGTTAATTTGATAGTCCGATGGATTTGTAGTGGAATAGAGATTTTTGTAATAGTTTGCCAATATTTGAGGCATTCTATTCGGGTCAGTATATGTTTTAGCGTTTCTGTCCTGTCCTTTAATTTAGATATATGATTAAATCACTTTTCCCCCCTTACCCTCCATGGTAATAGTTGCAGGGACTTTGGAGAAGCTTGCCAAAATATCTGTTTTAAATACATAAAGTTTTTCTGTACCTGGGAGGTTTCTAGGGCATTTAGAGCCCTGCTCTCCACTAGTAATTTTTTTATACAGCTACCGCCCTCCTTTTCTTTTATGTTCTGTTTCAAGTCTTTTAATATTTTCCAATAACTCCCTTTTTTGTCTATTTCTGTCTTTGTTTAGGTGTGCTGATATGGAGATAAATTTGCCTCGGATCACCGCTTTCAAGGCATTCCATTGAACAGGCAGTGACACATCACAGTTCTGGTTGTTGAGTAAAAAGTTTTTGATTTCAGTTTCAATTTATCCTGTCCAATGGGGATTCAATAAAGTGCATTTATTCAAAGACCACATTGTGTCCTTTTTTTTTTTGAACTTATTAAAGGCTATCTTACTTTCAATCCATGAATGGTCCATTAGAATCTTCTGGCCGATTTCGATTGATTGTACTTTTTGGGAGGCCTCATAAGAAGGTGAAATGTAATCAATCCTAGTGTGTGTTTTATGTTGGGCTGAATAGTATGTGTAATCTCTAACCCTTTATTAAAGTGTCTCCAAGTGTTGTATAAGTTGTACTTTTCTAATAACGGGATTAAATCGGTAGATAGTTTTTTTTAATTTTCTGAGGGTTTTTTAAAATTTGGGTGAGATCTGTCCTCTTTCCCATCCACAAGGTAGTTTAGATTGCCTCCTATAATCAAATTGGCTTCTTGGAAACCTTGGAGTAGTTCTAGCATATCCTGACTGGTAGCACACAGCTGAGTCAATAGGGTGTCTGTGAGAGTGGCTGTTTCTTTTTTCCTACTACTGGAATTAAGATGCTGACTTTGGTGCTGGGAGAGCATTGGATCCCTGCTAATGATAGCAGTTTAAACTTCATAAGAAGGACCCTGCTGTATCAGACCAATGGTGCATTTAGTCCAACATTCTGTTTCCCATAATGGCCACTGAGGCTTACTATTGGGGTACTGGGCCAAAGCCCTCCTCCCGGCATTCAGAGTGACATTGCCTTTGAACATGGAGGTTCCACTTAGCTATTAAGGCCACAAAAGGATCTAACTTCCAATATCTTCATGCACGTTTTTAAATTTCTGGGAATGCGTTGCCACTGGATATTGTGACCACCAGTTGTAGGGACCTTAAAAACTCTTAAATAAATACCTGAATGATAGGTCTCTTAGTAACTGCTAGCTGTGATAGAGGCAGTGTATCTTGATGCTCAGAGGCAGTGTATTTTGATGCTGGAGACAAAGTACAAATTTGGGTATCTACATCTTGAGCTTCCTAGATAAATTTGGCTGACCACTGATAAAGGGAGTAAATTTGCTATGTGGACCTTTTATTTTCTAAAATTACTACTTGAGGTTTTTTTTTGCTCATTTAGAAGAGTCATCTAAAACTGTAATGTTTAATTATGGGTTTTATATGTGTATGTGTGTAATCCTGCTCCTTAGGTTGGGGAAATGGAAAAGAACTGAGATTGGAATCCCATCTGTGGCTTTCCCTCAGCCTTCTTTTTGGAGTGCAAACTATTATACTTCTATAAAGAAGTTACAAAAATTGCATTTTTACAAAAATAAACTTTGATTTGAAGGACAGATAAGCATGTTTAAATTATAATATGCATAATCTGACAAATTGCCAATCATTTTCTTCTGTGCCTTCGACAGGTTATATTATGAGACTCTCAAATAACTAGCAGTAATTGCTGCTTAACATCTCTGCTAATTTGAGAAACCCCACTCTGTTTTTGCCTTGGGGAAGCTCCTGTTTCATCAGTTTGCAAAACACAAGATTGTCACTGGAAATACAATAATAAACAGGAACAACAAAGGGTTGTAGGAACAAGTTTGGATTGATCTCTATTATTTTTAGTTGGAAAGCTCTGGGATATACAGGAGGAAGCAGATGAGACAACGGATGGAATTTCCACTTTATTTTCTGTGGAGATTATGTACAAGACAGAGCTTAACTGAGAATCTTTTTATCTGCACCATGATGATGTTGCTGCATTACTTACAAGGCAGCCCGCTTTGCACAGATATACAGCCAGCCCTGGCATATATGTTAGGTAGGTCTATACCTTAAATGGCTGAGGAAAACAGGGAAGAAAGTACACGGCTCTTCCTTCCTCATGGAGGCCTGTTTGTGACATAGCAATGATAAGAACATAAGAGAAGCCAATGCTGGATCAGGCCAATGGCCCATCCAGTCCAACACTCTGTCACACAGTGGCCAAAAATGCCAGGTGCCATCAGGAGGTCTTCTAAATGAGAATAATAGAATGTAATTAATATTAAAATAATAAATGAAATAACTATATAGAAAATGGTTTCCATTTTTATCTTTTGCTGACTCATATAGGGTACTTGACACATGCACTGATTAGGTCCGTAAAAAGTAAGAACCAGCAGTCTGAATTGTACCCAGAAACAAATGGGCAGCTGGCACAGAACGTTCCACGGAGGGCTGACATGGTGCTTATATCCAGCCTCTGACAATAGTCTGGCTGATACATTTTGGACCAGCTGAAGTTTAATTTGTGCAATTATTTTGATAACTATAAAAATTTCCCATATCATATCATAACAAGTATTTATGGCTTGTATAAGTTGGCTTTTCCAAAGTTTAGAAATTTGCCTGTTTGCAACTAACAGTTTAATCGTATTGCTGCTTTACTATAGAAATCAATGGGGAATGTGGATCCTGTCCATTTTTTTCAGCTAAGCAGTCATAGCATACAAGAGTGAAGATGTTGCTTTTTCTAACTAGCTTATTCTGTTTTACACTGTCTTTGTTTCAGCGTGTGTTAGTAGACATCTTATGTTTTGTGTTAAATTAATGAGAACTCTGCCTAACCTTGCTTACAGCTTTGTAACTGATTTTGCTATAAGTAAGAGATGAAGCTTTCATTTAAACTGGCTTCATTAAGCTAGCAAGCATTAGGTTGGTAGAAGAGTGCTGCAAAAGTAGATCATTATAATTCCAGGTAGCATGACTAATGCGGTGAATAATCTTATTGTCTCCTTCGCAAACCTTCAAGAGTAGAAGAGCCACGAATCTGCATGATTCTGACTAGCCTCATTTTTATTATAACTCCTCAGCTCTACATATTTCTTAATTTCTGATTTGGTAGCTTGTGATTAATCTTTTAAAAACACTGGAAAGAAGGGGGGGTTCACAGAGTTTACATATATTCTGCTTTCCCAGCTGACAGTCATTATCTTAAAAAATTAGTGAAATAGACAGCACAATAAAGAACAAACCAACATTGTCCAAAATCAGAAAGTGATATGTTCTGCTACATTGCTCTTGGGGCAAAATGCTGTCTATGAGATATGCTTTACATGTACACAAGCTATGTGGATTGAAAATAAGGGTTTAGGTATGTTTGTATGCTAAAATTGACCTTGATAACTGTCCTGCTGGGGATCTGTGAAGCAGCAGATTGACAAGAACCCATTAACACTGTTTCTCAGGTGTACCCAAGGGCGTAGACTTTCCAATTTTCCGGGGGGGGGGTTTATGAGGAGAACTGCAATTAATGAAACCAATGATATGAGTTGGGGGGGGGGGGGGATGGAATGGAAAATTTCCCAGAAATCTTTCTGATGCCCTAAATAGAGCATAGTGTAATTTAGCATGTTTATTTTGATTTGTTAAACAAATTTTAAAATTACCTTGTTTTAATTTTATGTTCCTATAGCAACAAATACTTGAACTGAAATATTTGATAAGGAAAACAATCAAGTGTGATTTAAATGTTATATTCAAAGAAATTCAAAGCTTTATGCTGAACTTATTTTTATTGGAATAATATTTATTCCATCCCAATGACTGCTGGCATTGAGTGTGTTGGCCTAGCCTGGCATGCTGAGGATCCTTTGGCTGCATGTCTGGTGAACCGACCGCCTGGCACACCAGTGGACAGCCTGCTGAGCCTGCTGGAGGCCGTAGCAGGATGGGCTTTGGAGTTCTCAAGGCTGATAGTTCCTGGGGACTTCAGTGTCCAGGCTGATGAGGTTATGGCATCAGAGTTGGGTGAGACTGAAGCCCACTAAGATGAAGGTTCTGTGGCTGGGGGGGAGTCAGGGCTGGGGTGCCAACTTCCCACCCTTGATGGTATGTCAGGCGTTTGGGCGTGGTCCTGGATACATCCTTATCTGTGGAGGCCCAGATCACCAATGTTGCCAAGCTGGTGTTTTTCCACTTGTGCCCAGTGCAGCAGCTCAGAGAATCATAGAAATGCTAGAGTTGGAAGGTCATCTAGTCCAACCACCTGCACTCTGCAGGAGCTACCATTGAAAGTTGGCCCCTTTCCTGTCTCACACCGACCTAGCCACCTCGCTTACCAAGTACTTACCTTGATTCGGCGGGGGACACATACATCTTGTCAGGAACATTCCCGCGCGGAAAACAAACGTGCCGCACCATGCCGTCACCCAGACGTGATGCCAGCACGCTGGGCACGTAGCTGGGTGACACTCTGGCAATGGAGTTTCCAGCTCCATTGCCAGAACGTTGCCCAGCCACGTGCACAGCGTGCTGGCATCACGTCTGGGCAACGGCATGGTGCGCGGGGATGTGCTCCATCAAGGGATGTTCCGGCTGGGAACCATGTGTTCCCCGCTGATTCAAAGGTAGGTACTTGGTAACCCTACTAGCCAAAGTAATCCATGCAAGGGTCACCTTCAGATTGGATTACTGTAGCTCGCTTTACACTGGCCAGCCTTTGAGACTGATATGGAAGCTCCAGCTGATCCAAAACACAGCAGTGCAAGTCCTGACGGGAATGCCAAGACAGCACACATTCAACCTGTGCTGCATCAGCTGCACTGACCTCCAGTGGAGTACCAGGTCAGCTTCAAGGTTTTGGTACTGACCTTCAGTGGTTTGGGACCAGTGTACCTGTGGGACCGCCTCCCCTGAAGAGTGTTACGCTCTGCTGAGAACAACTTGCTGGTGACCCCTGGCCCAAAAGACATCTAGCTGTCGTTGATCAGTGGAAAACTGCCGAATCACATCCACACCCTTTGGTTGAGGACAGTGATGGGCACCATCTTGGCTGGCACTCCCTTCCTCCTACTCCCCCCATTCCCACCTATCCCCCTACGAGACGGGGACACAATTGACATTGTACATACTGTTGCCATCTGAATATTGTTAACTATGGAATTTTCAGTCAGCTTTCAAATTGTTGGTGCTGTTTGATTATATGTTTTATTACTGTTGTTCATTGCTCAGAGCAATTTATAAATCCAATCTATAAATAAATAAAAATGTAAAGACAATATGGGAACAATCCTAAGTAGGTCTACTTAGATGTAACTCCCATTTTATTCAATGGGGCTTAATCCCAGGAAAATGTTTTTAGAGTTACAGTTTATAGCATGTGCTTCTCTTACATTATTTACATTTAAGAAAGAGAAAAAACCCAAAGCCTCTGAAAACTGATACATAAATATAAGCCCACCCAGAGTTGCATGATATGTTGTGAACATGATTGTCCACTTACCCATTTCAACACAAGGGACCTCTCTTCCACGGACGTCATTGGGACACGACTGCCACTCTTGTGAGATCACTTGCATGGTCAGGTCCATATCAGACTGATGATTACCTATTACTCTTCCCCCATGTGAAGGGAGACATATAAACAAGAATGTTAGCTTTGGTTTTGATCTGACCTGCACAGCCATTCAGGTGACCTTATAACTTGATTTTTAAAATTTGTATTATATTTATTTGTGGTTTTATCTCCCCCCCCCCCATTTACAATTCAATAAAGTATACTCTGGTCCCGTTCACATGGAGACGTTGCCGCGCTAAAGACATGGATGATAGGCGGATTTTTGGTGCGCGATCACACCACAACATCTGGGAAGTGTAGTACACTAGTGGCTAACCCGTGGCTTCTCACCGAAGATGCAGAGTAAAAAACTACCACATACGATGTACTAGTTTCCGGAAAACCCTGGGCAAGGGCAGGCATCTGATCGCATTTCCACTTGAATCCCGTGGCATCCGGAGCCCGTCCATGTCCCGTCGCACACCGGATGTGGGTTTTTCTGGTAAGTCTCCACAGGATGCGCACAAATGATCATGCGCATGCGCAAACTTTGGTGTGGAAAAAAAATCCCGTTTGCCATGGAAACGGCGCCTAGCGATTGCCAGTGTGATTGCACCGCACCGCTTCTTTGCCACGCTGCAGGATAGCCGTGTGATCGGCACCTAACGGCCTAACCACGGGACCTCGACCGGACATGTGATCGGGCTGCCACACGTTACTTTGCTCCGGGGCAAACAGCCACGCTTCCCCCCCCCAGCATTTTCTGGCCCGTGTGACTGGGACCTCTCTCATATAATTCCTAGGGAACTGTAAAACGTTAATTAGAATTTTTAAACTGCCATACTTGCATAATGTTGCATGGCCATAGTATCTTTTTTTTTGCTATTAATTTTATGAAACAGTGGATCTTTAGAAATGAATCCCCCCCCCCCAAACAAAAAAAATAAAGCACTGGAAAAATTTTGTGGGAAATGTGCCATCCCACATCTCTGGATGAAAGAGTTAATGATTAGATTGCAGGAGATGCTCAGTGTCTCCTGAAAACTAACCAATGATGACAGAGAATTTTTAAAAAGATGATGCTATGGCTGTGGCAGCACCAAGAACTTTTAAATTCTTTGCTGCCATTGTGCTTGCAAAGTGCATTCCAGTGCAGCTGTTTCGGATAGGGCACCGTCAGTTAAACCAGTATGTCTCTGCCCATGGGCTGAGTCGTAATCATTTGTGTAAGTTTGACACTTACCTGGACTCAGCTTGAGAACTGGCATTTTAAATGCAGAATCAGAGTCTGGCCTTATTCATTAGGTATAAACTGAACCTAGGCCTATCAAGACTGCAGAAAGTGAGCCAGGAGGAACAGAGTTATCGACTTGCTGAAATAATCAATAGATCCTTAAAGAAGGGCAAGATGCCAGGCAATCCCAAGTGCGTGGTTACAGAATACCTGCTCAAACAAATTTGGGAGTGGTTGCTCTGAAGCTTCGGAACACCTGGAGCACATCAGTAACTGGACCCCAGCCAGCCCATTTGTTGCTCTGAGTATGATACGAAAACTCCACTGGACTCTCGTTGACGATCTTCATGTAGTGATTGATGGGGCCATTGCGTATTATGGATCCTATCAGGCGTGACTTTTGATAACATTGATAAGGAGGTGTGCCGTGTCTGTAGGATATCACCAACATTTGTGGAATGGCTCTGAAGTGACTCATTCCTGGTAGAAAGATTCTAGGTGGTGGTTATGTGGGAAGTTGTTCATAACCTCTCAGAGAGAGATAGCACAGGTTATGTCTTTCTTCTCTTCTCCAGTTTGAGAGCCAGTTTGGTGTAGTGGTTAAGTGCACAGATTCTAATCTGGGAGAACTGGGTTTGATTCCTCACTCTTCCGCTTGCACCTGGCTGGATGACCTTGGGCAAGCAGTAGTTCTGATAAGAGCTGTTCTTGAAAAAGAGCAGTTTCTGTCAGAGCTCTCTCAGCCCCACCTACCTCACAGGGTGTCTGTTGTGGGGAAGGGAAGGGAAAGGAGTTAGTAAGTCGCTCTGAGACACCTTTGGGTAGTAAAGGGCGGGGTATAAATCCAGTCTCCTCCTCCTCCTCTTCTTCTTCTTCTTCCAGTTGGCTTAAGATTTTGCTGGGTATGAAGTTATGATGGTGGGTATGGGCAGGTATTACCAGTCATAGCCCAGGTAATGATGTGGTAATACTTGGATGGGAACTGAGGAAAGGCAAATGAATGGCCTTATCTGGAACCCAGAGTTCTTATAAGACATCATGTCAGGGCAAAAGAGGGAAGAGAGCTTGATCTTATTGCCTCTGAGCCAAGGCTTTTAATCACTGCTGTGTGAGCTGCTGCTAAGCATGTTAACAACATGCCATTTTAAAATTTTACCTAGATTCTACAGTCATAAAGAAGGCTGAATGCAAGTGAACTTGTCAAAGATGAATGCAGACAAGGTTAAAATTACTACAAGCAACAAGTCTTGTGAATTGGGACAGAAACACCAAATAAGAAGTAGCATTTGGCCTCCTGGGTCTCACAAGTACATTCACTTGGGTTGCTTCTTGATTGTTACTATTGTGAAAACCTGAACCAGATTAAAACTAAGTCAGTTCATGGTGCAGGTCAGTGGACCTTCAGGAATGGTATGGGAAGCCACAAAGCAGCAGGAGGAACTATCAGAAACCACTGCCCCCTTCATCCACAAATGGAAATGCTGTTCCATCAGAACTGCATGGTTGGATACATGCCACTGCTTACTTTCTGTTCTGGGGAACATTAGCAGAAGAGTCCTGATTTGATCCATTCTTAGTTTTAAATGCTGTTTAGGCTTCTCACTAGGTTTGCCAACCCTCAGGTGGTAGCTGGAGATCTTCTGGGATTACAACTGATCTCCAGGCAATAGAAATCAGTTCACTTGGAGAAAATGGCTGCTTTGGAAGGTGGACTCTATGACATTATACCCCACTGAAGTCCCTCCCCACCTAGGGTTGTCAGATCCCTCTGAGGGGGGTTGCCAGTTTAGGGACCCCTGATCCACTGGCCTGGATCCGGCTGGCATGGCAGGGGGAACCCTGCCCCCAAAGTGCCTGGATCCAGCCAACATGCCCAGTGCAATGACGTCACCTGGAGGTGACATCATCGTGCCGGGCATGTCGCTTGCGGGACGCTCTAGCATTTGGTCTGAAAACTCTATGGTATCATAGAGTTTCTAGCCGAATGCTAGCGTGCCCCCCTGGCGATGTGCCTAGCACGATGACATCACTTCCAGGTGACATTATCTCAGTGCATGCATTATGCACACATGCCACAATATCCCGGGAGAGTAGCTTCGCCCTCCTGCCAGCAAAAGGTAGGGACCTGGTAACCCTATCCCCACCCCCAAACCCTATCTTCCTGAGGCTCCACCACCAAAATCTCCAGGTATTTCCCAACCTACAGTTGGCAACCCTGCTTCTCACAACTTTCTTTAGAGAAATAATCACACTTTCTTTTAAAACAGCATAAGTTTGTCCACACTTGAATTTTCTTGAGATTGTAACTGGCAACACTCTTCAGTCTATCTTCACGGCAACATTTTGCTACGGGACATGTAGAGTACATTTTTGAAATGTTCAATATGGCCTCCATAGTCTAAAATGTGTTGTCTTTCCCGGGGATAGTACAGTTCACAGGTTCTTCTAGGACAGCAGCCAAATATGACAGAGTGGGAAAGCAGGTGGCTATTGACTGGTTCATGCATGCTTGGTTTCTTTATTATAGCTTTATAAAGTTTACCTCTGCAAAAACTCTTAATAGCTTATTACAGACACAACCAAAGGGAGAAAAACAAGTTCATAACTTCATTCATTTTACACAAACACCTTTAATTTTTTGATCTTCTTCACAGTATTTATTGCAACATTAAAGCTGCTAGTAAAAGACGACCAAATTCTGCAGACATAGACACATGTTCCTCAGCTGGGGCTGAAAATGTGTCCCTCAAGCCCAATCAAAAAGTGAGAAAAGGAAACAGAAAACCAACAGCCCAGCACTGTGTTTAGTTCTGTACCCTGGTTTGCTTTCTGCTTGCTGGAAATCTGAGGTAAGCTTTATGACCCATCTATATTCTAGCTGTTCTCTCCATGCTTTCCTGATGGCTACCCCTTCACACCCTGTTAAGAACACAGGCGGGAATGGAGTCCTTGGATAACATAGTAGCTGTATCAGCCACACGAAGGGATGGCTTGGGTAACAACTCCCAACAGCAGCACCTCCAGATGGAGGCTTGAATCAGTCTCTGGGATGTGAGGGGAAGGCTGCTCAAGGCATTAGCAGGGGCAATAACTTGGTCTATGCAGCAGGTTGTAATATACATCCAAAAATACTGTCCTTCAAAGCATGTATAGAAACAATATCTAAGGTGCCTATTGGTTAGAGGCTAGCAATACCAACAATGGGTTGTGGTCGCTGGTGATTATTAGTGGTCAACCAGAGATCCAGTAATCAAACTTCTTCACACTAGATACTGCAGCGAGAGCCTTTTATTGATTTGGTTGTAGTATGTAAGACTCGGGACAGCCATGGTACCATACGAGGAGGCATCATACATGAGAATCAGTGGCTTCCATTCATCATAAGGGACTCCTGGACAACAGGTCCTTCACAGCACTCAAAGCCTTATCAGGTTAAGCTGTCCACTGCTTTTGGCCTGCTTATGCAGAATACAATGCAGAAGTTCTGCAGCTGTGACCTTATCCTGAAGGAACACACAATAAACATTTAACCATTCAATAGTCCCCCAAAAGCTTGGGGTTCTAGCTTAGTCCATGGCAAAGGGGTGTCATGGATTGCTTTAACCTTTGCTGGAGTTGTGTTATCCACATCCATGAAATAGTCAAGGAACTCAATCCAGGAGACAACAAATTCACACTTTTCATCCCTAACACAGAGACTGGAAAGATTACAAACTGGAGCTAGACTCTGAAACTGTTCTTCTGAAGAGGCTGAATCCCAGCCAGGAGAGCTAGTATTTTAGAAAGCCCACTTTAGCTATTTGCAGGACACGCTAAACGTAGGTAGCATAGTGTGCTGCATTGCCAGTGAAGCAATCACACAGAAGTGCCAGCAGGATAGCCATGTTAATTTGTTGAAGCCAGAAGAGCAAAGAGTTTTGTGGCACCTTGGAGACTAACAGATTTATTACAGCATACACATTTGGAGAAGTAAAGCACTCCTGAATGCTTATTCCACACACAGTTGGTTCACCTGTGCAGAGATCTGTTCAAACCCTTCCTGCCAATTCTCTGTACATCATTTGCGGTACATGAGATGACCCGGAAAGCAGCTTGGCATAATTTTGAGCTGCTAAGATGCTGTAACTACTGACATGATAGCTGTTACATTTTTTTAAAAAAAAGACTGGGTTTGGTGGGAAAGACTTAGTTAACCATGTGCTGCTACTTGTAGCAAAATCAACAGCAGCTTTGTTGTTGACTTCATTCTGTCATGACAAAGGCCTTATGTTTGGGGAAATATAATTTAGTTGCTAATAGTTTCTCTTTTACTATAATCCACAGGGGAAAGAATAAGGAAGACCTACTTGTTTATATGCACAAAAAAAATATTCCATTCACTGTAGAGGCACATCCAGGCCTGCAGTTTTTGGCACAATTTGCTGCCGAAGAATTACAAAAGAATGTTCCACAATCTGTACTGCACTGCATTCTGTGTTTTGTTATTGCAGTGTTTGGGAAAAGTTGGTATCTCGTAAAAATGGATCTGATTGGAACAAGTCCTGCTCAGGCTCTCTTCCCTGCTGTTGTCCTGCCCATCCTTGTTCATAACCAAATCAAACACCTTTAAAAACTGAATGGTGAATTGGTGGCATTGCATTCACAGGGCTCCCTCACCAGTGTGAAACGGGAATTTAAAACTGTACTTGTTAAAGATGGGGGGAAAGAATCTTAACTTGTTTTAATTGTGTCCTAAATCAATGGTTGTAGAATAACAGATGTGAAAGTTCAGTTATCACTGTGTGATATTGGTTCATTGCATGACATTCCCTAAACAGCAGGAAGCTCTAAGGCAGGCAGCCATTTACAAAGTTCCAGAGTCAGATAAGAGCAAGGTTTTAGTCCAATAATACTTTAAAGACCAACAACATTTCCAGAGTATAAGCTTTCAGCAGTCAAAGCTCCCTTAGGTCCTTTTGAGAGCTGTGACTATTGAAAGCTTATAACCTAGAAATCTTTCAGGTGCTGCTTGTAATGTCCCCCTTTGGCTGTGGGTTTCCAGGTTAGGGTACTCATTCAGGCACCCGTTCTTAGGTCCATTCAGCAGACACAAGTTGGCTCAAAACATAGGCCATTTATTTGCAGGGAAACAATTCCAACAGCCAACAACTTCAGCTAACATAAAAAACGAAACTGAAACAAGAGCTCTACCCAATAGGACCAAACTAAATCACACAGATATTAGGGGAGGAGCAGATTGTTCCATTACTGACATACATACATGTCTACAATAAATATATCACACTGCAGTACTCAAATCTCGCTCTTCTGTTGCAGACTTAACATGGCTACCCACTTGAAACTAGAGTCAGATAAGGTATCTTCGTAAAAAAACCTTTCTCTGAGTACATATATAAGAAAAAAGAAGCAAATACACCAGCAGTTCCAACTCCAAAGTAGGGTTGCCAACCTTGGGCTGAGAAATTCTTGGAGATCTGAGGGCCAATCCTGGGAAGGGCAGAGTTGGGGGAGGAGAGGGAGTTCAGTGGGGAGATGATGCCATACAGTCCACACTCTGATGCGGCAGTTTTCTTCAGGGGAATTGATTACTGGTAATTTCAGGAGACTGCCAAGGGTCTTGAGAAAGCTTGCACTGTGAAGCACCAGAGGCCACAGGTGACAGCATGCATGCCAGGTGAAGGAAGAGAGGTGGGGAGGTCCTAGACTTCCAGGGCCCCGGTCATATGGGCCGGAAAACACGGGGGGGAGGCGTGGCTATTTGCAGCACTGCAATTAGACACGCGACAACGCGATTAGATGCATCGGCAGCAGCCCACAGTTCCAGCCCTCAGCGTGTGCGCTGTAATGAAGATGGCCGGAAGGAAAAGCCGCGCCAGCGCGATCACATCGAGGGAGTCCGGAGGCAGCCCATGGCAAACCATTTACTAGTACCTTTGAGGAGGTATTTTTTTATCGTGCATTTTTGGCGGCATGCCATGGGTTGGCCACGGGTTCGCTCCACTTGCCAGATGGTGTGATCATGCCCGGAAAATCCGCCATTCCATCGTGGCTCTCCTGCGGCAAATTCGCCATGTGAACGGGGCCCAGGACTAACACTGACAGCACCCAGAGGGGCCCCCTCTCTCTGGGTGCTGTCAGTGGTAGTCCTGGAAGGCTAGGACCTCTCCACCTCTCTTTCTTCACCTGGCATGCACGCTGTCACCATATGGGACCTTCGTCCCCCCCCCACCTGTGCCAGACAAGCAGAGCAATGGCTACTGTGTAGATCTGGCTGTGGTTCACTCACCTGCCTGAATGATCAGTAATGGCTCATAGAAACATTGGCAGCAGCTGCTGCCGCTCAAAAGGAAAAGCTAGGCTAGCAAGTGGCAGCTGCTGTTTCTGCTCTTTTGTCTGGGCAGGAGAACAAGGGGGACTAGAGGCAGCTGATAGCCTTTGCTTGCCTGTGCTATATGCATCAGGGACACACCACTCCGGAGAGGAGAGGATCTTGTGGAAGTCTCCAAAATCTGGGGCTGGCCTTGTTGTTATTTTTGTGGCGAACTGAAAACTCAAATCATGTTTCTATTCTGTTCATATAAAACTGCACAAATGGTTTCTTTCAGCTCTCACCCAAGTGGGAGGGATGTAACACAGATTCTAGCAGTCTTGAATAGTCACTGGCCATCATAGACCATTAATTATATACATAATTGTATGCAGGACTTCAGCCAAAATATATATTTTTGATGCACACACTGCCAGCATGCTCAGTTAGAGAACTACAATTCACTTGTCAGTCCCCTGGTATTCCAAGATATGCCACAGTGTTTGTTGTCACATAGTGGAAGGATTCTTCTGTTTTCCAAATGTCCAGTTCATTGACTGTAGAACTCTGCTTTTATTTTATTGTTTTCAAATTGTGTAATCCTGTTTTATTGCATTGTTTATTGTATGTATTATCCCACTCTTTATTAGAGTGTTTTATAATTTTCTCATCCACCTTAAAGAGAAAAGGTACACACTGACTCAGGTAGCACACTGCTGAAAATTGTCCTGGTTCCATTGAACTCTTTAAAACGTAGATAATGCCAAATGTTTCACAAGAAATTATGATACTAACATTTTTGGGAAGCATAGTTTGGCATATTGGTTGATAGTATCCTAGCTTCCATTCTGCCACTTTCACCAAAGGTAAAATGAAGACATTCCCTTGAATTCTTTATCCAAACCCCTGAGACTTTGCTGCTTGATGGAACCCAACTCACTTTCCGAGAACCACTCAGAAGAAAGGCAACGGCAAAAGCAGGAAATTCAGGCTCTCATACTCCTCATCTTAGGTAGACAATGTGACAATATTACTAGGCTGATGTACACCAGCTGAAAACCTGACCTTGTGGAAAAGAGCCCATAACATCAGGGGGGGAAATGAAGACAAACATAACAACACTTTAGATCCTGGGCATTCAGAGTATAGGGTAATTGGCTTTTAAAGTTTAACTACATTGTTCAGCTTCCCAGTTTCCCTGGGCAACAGTTTCAGTTCAGCTTCAACAAGTATTTGTTTTATATCACCACCTATTTTTGAGGGGAAAAACCCCACACATACATACTGGGTTTTTTAACTTAATCTTTAATAGCCTAAATGCTGCAATGGGAGATTAATAACAAGAGCCTGGTTGGCTTGACTCTGTAAGCTCCCAGACTGGTTAAAGGCAAACTACATGCTACACCAAAATCCCATGGAATGTCCAGGAATGAAGATCTGATAGTCTCTCATGTAAAACACTGTGCTGAGAAGGATTTGTATCAGAATAAGGACTAGAGGAAAGGGCACTCTTGAACCCCCCTGCATCAGCCTATTTTCACCTAAGAATCCCTCCCTCAATTGCTCTCCTGCTGGTGTTCCAGAGCTATGTTTACAAAAATGTTTCTGAAACACTATGGATATAAAAGCTGTTAGGGAAGGAGTTTCATAGGAACATAGTCGGACGAAGGAAAGGTTAACATAGCCTCCTCTTATATTTTCTCTAATGGAAACACAAAATCACTTGTCATGTATCTCTTCTTTGAGCCTGAACAGTCACATATATCTTGTAAATTACTGACATTGGCTACATTGCATTGCCTGCTTTTCTTCACATGCACAGCAAGTAGCATGTATATGAGAACTGATCATGAGATTAGCCAGGCATATGAACCAACACTGGAGGCAGATGGTAAACATCAGCTCTAAAATCTCAGGAGTTTTTTTTTTAATATGTGGTGGTGGTGGTGGTGATGGCAGCAGATGGGTGGCCAGCAGCAAGAAAGTCTACGCATAGAAGAAAATAGCCATAATCATGCATACAGACACTTTCAAATTCTTCTGGGTGCATATCAACAGCTCACCCAATGATTAGTTTGATCCAATGTGGTTGCTGTTCCCTACCAGATTTAAAGTGCATGATCAGACAGCCACATCTGCCTCCTGTTCCCCAGTCATCGCCACCCTGTTCTCACCTGTCCTTGAATCGGAGTTAGTGGACACCGGGGAAAGTCTGGTGTTTATGGATATCAGCGCTTTCACCCTGAATTTCCGGATGTCTGAACTCCCCTGGTGTGAGCTCAACCCAGTTGGGAAGTCTGATTGTTCTGTTCTATTTTTGCTTCTTGGTGTTTTTTTTTGGGTCAGTTAGCAATGTGCGTAAAACTGTATCTTCATGCACACCAGCAAGCTTTCAGCTGTCCTCTGAGGTGAGAAGGGGGGGAAGGGAAGGGCAGGCTGAGAAGCCTCCTTTATTATTTTTTTAATGCCAGTTCCTCTGCCTACAGCTTTACAGCACACAGGGTGGGGAAGGGGTTAATTGAACTGATTAGTTTTTTCAGAGGGGGAGGCAGCCTCCTCCAGCTGTCAAAATGGAGCAGTGCTTCGAATAAGCAGTTATGCACATATGCAAAAGACAAGTTTTTTAAAAAGCCACCTGATTGCCCACTCCCTGTGGTTGCCATTCAGCAATAATCTGAATGGTCAGCCACAGGGCGAGCATGCAGTGAGGCCGGTTTAGGGTGGGATGTATGATTAAAACTCTTTGTTACAAACTGCAATGGAGTACTTAGAGCCGGGGCCAGACTGTGCCAACCCTACAGTCTGACCACAGCCTAGCTGTAATATACGTAATATATTAGAAGTGCAGTTTGTTGGTAGACCAGAGGGGGCAATAGTATACTTAGGCCCTGTTCACACACGGAATTTGTGGCGGGAGAGGCACAAATGTCAGGTAGAGTATACGGGCGCAATCACAAGGACACATCTGACAAGCGTAGCACACCCATCGCTGACCTGTAGCATCCGCCCGAAGATCCAGAGTTAAAAAATACCCGGGAAAGCCTACTAGCAAGCGGTTTGCTATGGGCCGTCAATGGAATACCTACGTGTGATCGCTCAAGCGCGCTCTTGACGCGTGCCAAAAACACCCACCGACAAACCTTCAGTTTGCCACAGCGGCATCTGATCGTGTTCTAGTGCGTTAAATTGTGCCGGCGCAAAAAGCCACGGCTCCCCCCTGCATTATCTGGCCCATGTGACTGGAGCCTTACTTTGGTTATGTTCAAAAGGGCTGAATAAAGAAGCTGTTCTTATGTTACTGAACCCTTGTGGTGCAAGCTTCTTTGTGAGGGTCCAGATATATAACACCAGTCACTAACTTCCCTCATATCCAAACAGTGTATGACCCTCGGACTTTGTCTTTAAAAGACAAATTACTTCACATTAGCACACAGTCAAATAATTCACTAGTTAGTTTAAATCAATATGTGAAATTCAGCTTCACTGCTTTTGGCTCTTCATTGCTTCTTAGACTTGCCAGGTCACTGCTGGCATTGGCAATAGAAATCATAACTGGAAAAATTCCTTTTCAGAGTTGTGACTTGAGTCCCTCTTTCGATCACTTACCCACAGTCTCCAAATCACCCTCGCCATGAATAGTGAATAGTCCTAGTCTTTCTCTCTTCATGTTTCCTCTATTCATTGTTTCCTCAGGTTCCTTTCCCCCTGGACTACTACTTACTTTTGCCCAATTCTTTATCTATATGATTTCTTAGCACACCCTATCTGAAACTTTCCCCCCTCCAACAAACCATATGGCCACCCTTAGGTTCTATGAGGCATCTTTAGAACTCTCTTTCCCCCTGAATTCCTTATTTTCTCCTTTCCCTCAAGCCTACTTATGTGTCTGTCCTTCAGTGGGCAGCTGAAGCTTTTCATGGCATGGAGCTAAATAACATCACCTGATAATAGGGTTGTCAGTTTGTTACCCAAAATGGTCTAATATTTAATTGACTGGGGAAATCCACTTTTCAAGAGAGGGTAACTCGGGATCGTCACCTTTGTATACAGGAGTCCTTTCCCAGGGACTCTAAAATAAACCAGGCTGAAGTTCAACTAATAGAGTTTTTACTGAAAATTATTAGGAAGTAAAAGCATACACACAAAGCACACCTGTAGAACACACAAACAAGAACTAACCAAGAAATAAAGGGAGTAGCGGGAAGCAGTTTAGGGTAGGCTATATTTACCTATCGGAGTTTCAGGACCATGGAAGAGAGAAGCATCCAGTGCTTCACCCAATGTGAAGTTGACATCAAGAAGAAAGTGCATGTACTGACGCTGGGTTCATGTATTTATAGAAAAAAGTACCTTCAGGCAATATGACAGGTTTGCCCCTAAAACAATAGCTACATGTGTTTACAGGAAGGTTCCCAGAAACCTGAACAAATGGTTAATGGTTTTTTCCAGAGGGAGATCAAAGTATTGACAGGTTCTTGATAGCCCTCATGGAGATAGGATATGGCCCTTGATGTGTGTTGATGCAGGATGCATGGCACTTCCAGGTGCTAAGGATATGCTAACAGTGTTGTAGGTGCCAGGAGGGGAAGCCAGTACCAGGGATGAAAGAGGTACCATCAAAGTGGGGTGCTGTTTCCTGAGAAATCCATTGTTATAAAATATGCATTGCCTTTAGGTGGGGGAGATTTATTTGCAATTCAGTTCCTGGGTTCACTTCCAGATACTTTCTCTCAGGCTGGTTTTCTGCCTGGCATTCCTTGTGGGCCACTTCTAGGCCAGGCAATCTGTTTTGGATTTAATCTCTATCTGGAGTGATATTAATATGAAGGATGTATGGGTTTACCTATGCCAACTACCCAACTTTAGAGAAGAACTGACTGCTAACAAGGTCCTCCCCAGCCACCAGCAGAAAATAAGGGGCTAGGGTTGTCAGCTCCAGGTTGGGAAACTCCTTGAGATTTGGGGGTGGAGCCTGGGGAGGACGGGGACCTCAGTGGGGTACAATGCCATAGAGTCTGCCCTCCAAAGTATCCATTTTCTCCAGGGGAACTGATACTCGTGGTCTGGTAATGAGCTAAAATTCCAGAGGATCCCCAAGGCTCATCTGGAGGCTGGCAGCCCTACCTGATCATTGCTTAGAGATCCAACTGATATTAAAGGGGCAGCTAGAGGACCCAGTTTAAAAGTTGGCAAGCCTGGTTTTAAGCCATGCATGTAACAGCTTTCTTAAAGAATAACTTGCTTATGTTAACCCCATATATCTTTTAAGGATCCTGCTGTTTTCACAGTGATAGTAGCTAAAGTGGATGTTTCCATGATCCATGGAAGTATAAGGGTGATTATGACCCTGGAAATCATCCAGGAAGAATCCTTGGTGAGCAAGTAGACTTTGCAGCACTGTCAGCACTGGGGAGTAACATATGCCACCAATATCATTAATTAAGCATTTTTGTATTTTAAAAGACGCTTTCATTTTTAAATAGAAATGCCACAAGTGAAAAAGAATCTCATTGACTTAGCTTGGGGCAATTCAGTGCTCCAAATGGGGCAATGTGCCCATCAGTCCGGCCCTGGCTACAACCCTGGCTTCTTGTAGCCTTCACCATGCTCCTTTTAAGTATTTAATGCCATCCAAACTGGCAATGTCTCCTTCCCACAAATAGGATGTACTGTAAACTGTTATTTCCCCCCTTAACATTCAATGCCACTGCACCAGTTCTCTCCATACCATTTCGTTCAGTCAGTGTCAGAGGCTTCACCACCTCAAGTGCAATACAAGACAGGTAATCTATTCTCTTGACTCACAGACACATATAGATGGTATCAATTTGTTTCTTCTTACTGGCAATCAATATAATCAGTCAGTGTCAGAGGCTTCACCACCTCGAGTGCAATACACGACAGGTAATCTATTCTCTTGACTCACATACACATATAGATGGTATCAGTTTGTTTCTTCTTACTGGCAATCAATATGAAGCTAATAAAAATTTCTCCTATTGCCCCCATTTCTGTTTATGGACCTGGTACCTACAAAGATAATTGGACCCTCCCCCCTCCCCCAAAATACTGTCTTAAACTATAGCACTCTTTTCCTCCATAGTGATATCTAAAGCAGTGCTAGTCACTGGGATCTGTGTTTCACAGAATTCTTCCTGCAGAGCTGTTTCCATGGCTGCAACAAGTAGCCTGAACTTTGTGCACAGCAGAATTTTAGGCAGACAATATAATTATGCAATCATTCAAGGCAAACACAAGTTTTACTTTTTTTCACTGACTGCCTTGATTCCTAATTTTCTATTGCAAGTTCTTGAAAATAACTTTTGGAAACTTATGAACAAAAATCTACCCCAGGAATTCCCGAACATCTGCTTCAACAATGAACTTGATTTGGAAAGTGCTAAATGTTCCTTGGAGGAGGGGAGGTGGCATGGTTCAGCCTGATCTTGTCAGATCTCAGAAGCTAAGCAGGGTCAGCTCTGGTTAAGAGAACAAAAGAATATAATAGAAGCCATGTTGGATCAGGCCAATGGCCCATCCAGCCCAACACTTTGTGTCACACAGCAACCAAAACCCAGGTGCCATCAGGAGGTCCACCAAGGAAGACTACAGAGGAAGGCAATGGCAAACCACCTCTGCTTCTCACTTGCCTTGAAAGCCCTTTGCTGGGGTCACTGAAGTTAGCTGTGATTTGAGAACACTTTACACATACACAAGTATCCCTTACTGTTACTGGGCAATGATCTAGATAAAGTATCAACACCTTTACAATCAGGCAACAAATCTTACTCGTGTGTGTAATCTTCTAGACTGGTTACACTGACAGTTTCAGGCGTGTAGTCGTGTTGGTGTGCAGTAGAAGAGCTATATCTGAGTCCAGTAGCGTCAAGATTTCCAGGGTACAGGGCTTTTTAGAGTCAAAGCTTCCTTCATCAGGTTCCCTGGAAATCTTGTTGGTATTTAAGGTGCTATTGGACTCAAATCTAGCTCTTCTGAGTGCACGGATGTTCTGCTAGTGAACAGAAGCAAAAATATGTTAGGGTGTGGCCAGGGACATTCCAACATACATATGATAATAAAGCCATGGCTAGTAAATGGTCCTTTGCACATCTCCACCAGAGTGTTACCCACTGCTGGACCTCCTGATGGCACTGGTATTTCTGGCCACTGTGTTGGACTGGATGGGCCTTTGGCCTGATCCAACATTGGCGTCTCTTATGTTCTTATGTCTGGGGATACATTCTTCCCCTCTGCAATGGTGTACATGAGCTGTGTATAAAATATGAAGTTCCTGTCAGCAAAGAAAGGCAATCTTATTTAACTAAAGGGGCAACATGCACCATTGAATAGCAATGAGATGGACTTGGTTACATCTGGTATAAAATGGTTGAAGTATTACAAAGACTCATTTTATTGTTACTGTGTCTGTTTGAGAAGACATGTGTCCTGGACACACAACTGCTTCAGTCTGATGAAGCCAAGCATAAGAGTGAAACCCCACTTCTGCCACTTCTCACTTCTATTGTAAAAGAGCTGTAAATTTAGTTTTTTACAGCTGGCCAAATGGGCAATAACAGACATTTCTAAGGGAATTTTAAAATCAAAAGAGTGGTCAGCTTATGATTCAAGTGGACTGGAGCTGTACACAGTTTGGAGTTCCGGGAAGAAAGGGAATCCCGGTAGTGTTTGAGCAAATAATATAAAAGAGATCCAGAGAGAAGAACTTGCAAAGCAGGACTAGGAAGCAGCAAGGCTTTTTACTGTTAGGCTAGTGTTTTATTTTTTGTTTAGAGCAAATGCAGATGTTATATATTGCCAGAAAAAAACAGGTATATTATGAAACTTGCACCCTGCAGCAGAACCAAATGATCCAGTTGTCATCTTATTAATAAATAAGATCTTCCTAAACACAGCAAGTACGGCACTACCTAGATGCAAATGGGTGAAATGCTGGTTATACAATTCCTCAGCCAAGCGTGGGTGGAAAAGTACCTTTGTTAGATAGCTATGCATTAGAGCTGTGCATTTGTGTTTCTGCATTCATGTGCACATTTCTAAGAAAACCGTGGAGACGTGAAATTTAACTAGTCACTGGAAAAGACAATAATGCTAGGAAAAGTTCAAGGCAGCAGGAAAAGAGGAGGAGATTGATTTACTCAGTCAAGGAAATCATGGCCCTCATTTTGCAAGACCCGAACAAGGCTTTCAAACAGAGGCTAGATGGCCATCTGACAGCGATGTGGATTCTGTGAACTTAGGCAGATCATGAGAGGGAGGGCAGGAAGGGTTGCCTCAGTGCCTAGTTCTTGTGGCCCTTTCTTACACACCCAGGGAAATGCTGACACCACTTTGGGGTCAGGAAGCAATTTTTTTCCAGGCTAGTTTGGTCGAGGATCCTGGAAGGTGGGTTTTTTTTTTTTTTTTGGTCATCTTCTGGGCATGGAACAGTGGTTACTGTGGGTGTGGAGGAGGAGGTAGTTGTGAATTCCCTGCATTGTGCAGGGGGCTGGACTAGATGACCCTGGAGGGTGCCTTCCAACCCTATGGAGTCTATGAGTCTAAGGATTGGGGAAATGGGTTTGCCTGGGAAACGATCATCGGTAGGCAAATGAGTTCACTTCAGCTGAAGGAACCCTACGTGACATCACCAGATACAAAGAGGGGAAAGATGCCGTACTTTTACTAAGAGAAGTTTGGTGGGCTGCACAGGTTGATCTTCCCTCTTCCACACTGTTACTGAAAGCTGCTGGATTCCTCTCGATGTTTGCATCAGCTTCCTGTACATGGTACTCCCCTAGTTACAGCAGCACAGCAAAACAAGTGCCTTTGCAAAGGGCTTTTTGATGATGGTGTAAGAGGCAGAAATTTCATCAGTGAAGCTCTCCCCAGCCTGATACCCTCAGGCCTGGAAAAGTCATCTTCTGGGCATGGAACAGAGGGTGTGGGGGGGGGACGTATTTGTGAATTTCCTGCACCGAGCAGGGGGTTGGACTAGATGATGCTGGAGGTCCCTTCCAGCTCTATGATTCTATGAAGGTTGTTAACGACAGGATGTTTTGGAGGTCATTGATTCATAGGGTTGCCATAAGTTGGAAGCACCTTGACACCACTTAAAACACACATACGCAAGTATACTTCAATGAAAGTGTCCTGAGGATAAAATGTTTTTTTCTCCATAGTGGTTTGTTTGCAGGATGTGATAACCTTATGATAGTTGGCACCCTACTGCAATCAGGTTGCAATGTTAATAATTAAGAAAGCAAATTTAAATTTAAATCCCCTTCCTTTATGTTTCTTTGTATTTCAACTGTTTTATTTTTGTGTAAAACCCAATGTACTATATAGCCCTTTCTGGAATAAAAAAAAGTCTGTGTTTGACTTGTCACAAATGTTTAACAGGGTTGCCAACTCCAGACTGAGAAATTCCTGAAAATTTGGGGGTGGAGCATGGGGAGGGTGGGATATGAGGAGGGGAGGGGCCTCAACAGGGTGTCATGCCATAGAGTCCCACCCTCCAAAGACAACCATTTCCTCCAGGGGAGACAGATCTCTTGCAGCTGGAGACCAGTTGTAATTCTGAAAGATCTCCAGGTCCTACCTGAAGGTTGGCAAGCCTGGGTAGCATGAAGCCACACAGAAGCTATCTTGACAACAGGAATTTTATTTGAACCACAAATATACAACAAGAGAAGACTGAACTGGATGCCAGCAATAGCCAAACTATTCTTGCTAAGAGGCTGAATTCAAACAACTCCCAGTGGGGCAAGGTAGGAGGGCCAGTATGCTACACCAAGTATTTTAGTATGCACCAATCTTTTCATTCTCAATCGTATTTTTTTAATATTATGGATATAGGTACTTTTGAATAAATGTTTTAAAACTATTTAAAGTGTACAAAGTAACACCTTCAATTTTTTTTAAAAAAAAGGTTTGTTGGGTCAATACTGTGGCAGTATACACTGAGGCATACTAATAAGTAGGACTGCCAGCTCTGGCTTGAGAAATTCCTGAGGGGGAGGTGCTTCAGGAGGATGGAATCTGGGAATGGAGTTAAGTGGGTGTTGTGTACCCAGGGAAGACCGCGCACGTGGTTGGGTCCGCACGTGGCCATGCGAAGGGCCCAACCTTCGCATCCAAAGACAATAGCCCGAACGGATCCTAGCACGCACCTACCGGGAGGCTAGGATCCAAGAAGGGACCTATGGGGACTAGGGTGCACCATTTATTTATTTATTATTTATATTTCTATCCCGCCCTCCCCGTAGGCTCAGGGCGGCTTACAAGTCATATTACCAAGTCATGTAAATAACCTATCATGGGTGTGGGTATGTGTTTGGTTGTGGTGGGATACAGGAATATAAGCCGGCCTGTGGCCGGGCTAAAGCATCTCAAGATCTGCATGTAACTTAATAAAGTATGAGCTGCAATCACTCTTCAACGCATCAGCCTCAGTACTTTATACTGGCAACAAGGATGGGATCCCGATGAGCGAGCCTGACTCTTCATCCAGCACAGTACCAAGCATTGATCCTGTGGAAGCCACCGCGCCCCGCATCGCTTTTGAGCAGCACCACAACGCTCCCCGCTCCCCAGGACACCGCTCCCCGCTTCACTCACAAGTCATGGCGGTCACTCCAGGACACCTCGAGGTCTTCGACCCCACACACCCTGAGTTCTAAGAATCATGGGTAGACCAGCTCACCTACTTCTTCACCTACCACGAGGTCACCAGTATCAGCAAGAGATGGGTGCTACTCCTCAGTACATGTGGGGTGGCCACCATTCGTCTAGCCAAAAGCCTCCTGGTGCCCAAGATGCTCCTGGAAAATACCTACAATGAGATCGTTGCGGCCTTAACAAGGTACTACGTGCCAAAGCCCACAACGCTGGCCAAGCCCATGGACTTCCAAGTGCGCCTCCAAAAGCCCAGCAAGACGGCCGCTGCCTTCATGGCTGACCTCCGCCAACACACTATGGATTATGGGTTCACGACTGTGGAAGAGAACATCCTGACACAATTCGTCTGGGGTCTGTGGGATGCCAAAGTCCATCGCAAACTGGTAGGCACCGCCGACCTCAAGACAGATGGCCAAGACAGATGGCCTTACAGATGGCCACCGCATATGAGGGTTCACACCGAGACTGTCCGCCATCTTCTTCTTCAGCTCACCACATGTTACCAGCTGCAGTGTCTGACGTCTCCAAAGATGATGAGGTCCTACAGGTTTGGCAACCCAGTCACCGGACTCCCCAACCCCAGGCCGGGGCCACCGCACATCGAGGTGAGCAAGCATTGCAAGCGTCCTGTGCTAGCTGCGGAGACTCCCACGAGCGTAAAACATGCCGCTTCCGAGATGCCGTCTGCCGATCATGTGGGAAGCAAGGACACATTGCCTGAGCCTGCCAATCCCACGGAAATCAAAAGGAAATGTCCGCTCACCAGGACCACCTTGATCTGCACATGTTGACTATCAACCACCACCAGCACAAGGTACTGAATCTTCCCCCGGATGCCCCTAATAAAATGCATGTCACGGTGTTAATCGAGGGATCCCCCTGTCGCATGAAGCAAGACACAGGCTTCTCGTTTTCCATTATTTTGGTGGAGACGCTACAGAAACTTTGCCCTGGGGGGAGACCCCTCCTAAAGAAGCCACGGGGTTTGTCACTGCGGGACTTCCCAAAAAAAAACCCGGTGGCCATTAAGGGCTGGGGCAGACTCAGGGTAAAATTCAGAGACTTTGACGGCCCTTTAGAATTGCTGGTGGTGGAAGGGAAACTCACTAGCCTGTTGGGACTTGCATGGTTTGGGCCCCTGGGTTTTGTGGTGATGGGTGTCCACTTTGTACAACCGCAGGAATTTAACACGGTCTGTGGGGAATTTCTGGGAGTGTTCGATGGCATGCTGGGCCGATACTCCGTACCCCCTGTTTTCCTGGACCTTGACCCTGTGGTGCGACCGATCCAGATGAAGGCCAGGCAGCCCCCATTAGCTCTGTGGCCCAAGATAGAAGCTGAACTGGACCGCCTGGACCGCAAACGTCTCAGAGGCCAGAGCCGCAATCAACATGTCATCGAAGAACAGCTGGACTCCCTGGATTCCTTTGAGGAGGCAATCCATCAGATTTTGAAAAATTCCCGGCACCACACTCACCCCCAAATTGCAAGCACCAGACCCTGAAAGCCCCCATGTGTGTTACTATTGTTTGAGCCTCAGCTGAGGCATCATCGACAAAATCCGTGCCATCCATCAAGCGCCCACACCCTCATCAAAGGCGGAGCTACAGGCTTTCCTGGGTCTCTTGAAGTTTATCATTCTTTTCTCCCCCACAAGGCCGCCATTGCGGAACCACTGCACAGGCTCTTAGACAAGCAGGCTCCAAGGGTCTGGGGTCCTGCTCACAATGCAGCCTTCCAGGCAGTGAAAGACCTGTTGGTCTTAACGCCATCCTCACCCACTTTGACGAGTCCCTTCCCATGGTGTTGGCGTGTGACGCATCTTCCTACAGGGTGGGGGTGGTCCTGAGGCACCGGCTGGTTGATGGCCACAAGGTTCCCGTAGCGTACTATTCTTGCACACTGTTGGCCGCAGAGTGCAACTACGTGCAGATAGATAAGGAGGCCCTGGTGATCATTGCCACCATAAAAAAATCTCACGATTTCCTGTACGGCCGGGTGTTCACGATCATCACTGACCACAAGCCCCTGCTGGGTTTGCTCGCTCCGGACTGCCAACCCCCCCCCAGATTTTGTTGCCCAGGGTGCTCCACTGGTCTATCTTCCTTGTGGGGTACCAGTATGCGCTGCTCCACCGCCCCGGCAAGGCAATGGGGCATGCCAATGCCTTAAGCTGCCTCCCGCTGCCCTCCTCAGACCCCAACCCTGCACCAGCCCCCACTACATCACCCTGCTGGAAGATCTGCCCGATCGCCCGGTCCAAGTGGGAGAGGTGTCACACCACTCAGCCCGGGATCGCATCCTCTCCCGGGTCCTCGTCTGGGTGGGGAGGGGTGGCCTGCTGGCCCATTGGGTCCCGGGTTTTCGGCATTTGCCGGCCGCCGGGACGAGTTATCTTCCCACAAAGGGTGTTTGCTGTGGGGAAGTCAGGTGGTGATACCACCACCTCTGCAAAGCCGAATACTCACTGCTTTGCGCGAACACCACCCAGGGATAATGCGAATGAAAGCCCTGGCCCGGAGCTATGTATGGTGGCTTGGACTAGACAGTGAGATAGAGGACACAGTTAAGTGATGCCAGAAGTGCCAGGAGTCACAGCCCAAGCCCCCAAAAGCTCTGGTGCGACCTTGGGAGTCATCCCACAAGCTGTGGGCAAGACTCCACCTGGACTTTGCCGGGCCCTTCCAGGGCCCGATCTTTTTCATTCTAGTCAATGCCTACACTAAATGGCTTGGAGTGACACCAGTTTCCTCAACCTCGTCCCGATCCACCATCCAAGCAATATGGCGGATCTTCAGCTCACACAGTATACTGGACTCACTGGTAATGGACAATGGCACCGCTCTTACCTCCTCTGAGTTCCATGAATTTGTGGAGTACTATGGGATTAGGCTTCTATCTTGGGCCCCTGTCTGACGACCCGGCTAGACTGCCTCCGTCCAGACTGGGCGTTGGACCAAAGTGCCAGCTTGGAACACCAGGGGCTCCGAGGACCTTCTTCCTGGAAGACCCGGTATATGCCCGCAACTACAGCCAGGGTCCCACCTGGGTCCCAGCTAGAGTGGTTTGGGTGACGGGCCCTCTATCGTATGAAGTTTCCTGCGAGGATGGCCAGCTCTGGAGGTGACACATAGATCAACTCCGCCGCCGCATCCTGCCATTGGCCACAGATGGACAAGACGAGGATGACATCTACCCCAGGGGACCAAAAGCGACAGACCCTCTGCATCCAGGGGCCAGGGCGATTCGTGGGGGAGAGGACGGCGTCAACCCGGAACCAACGAGCTGCCCAGAGCCCAGCAGCTCAAAAGCCCCGGCAACGATACCAGCTGCTGCAATCCCGCCCCTGGAGCCAACAGGAACAGTGCCCAGGAGCCCAGCTCCGGACGCCCGCCACTCCACAAGAGAGCAGAAACAGAAATGGCTTGAAGTGACACCAGTTCCCTCAACCTCGTCCCGATCCACCATCCAAGCAATATGGCGGATCTTCAGCTCACACAGTATACTGGACTCACTGGTAATGGACAATGGCACCGCTCTTACCTCCTCTGAGTTCCATGAATTTGTGGAGTACTATGGGATTAGGCTTCTATCTTGGGCCCCTGTCTGACGACCCGGCTAGACTGCCTCCGTCCAGACCGGGCGTTGGACCAAAGTGCCAGCTTGGAACACCAGGGGCCCCGAGGACCTTCTTCCTGGAAGACCCGGTATATGCCCGCAACTACAGCCAGGGTCCCACCTGGGTCCCAGCTAGAGTGGTTTGGGTGACGGGCCCTCTATCGTATGAAGTTTCCTGCGAGGATGGCCAGCTCTGGAGGTGACACATAGATCAACTCCGCCGCCGCATCCTGCCATTGGCCACAGATGGACAAGACGAGGATGACATCTACCCCAGGGGACCAAAAGCGACAGACCCTCTGCATCCAGGGGCCAGGGCGATTCGTGGGGGAGAGGACGGCGTCAACCCGGAACCAACGAGCTGCCCAGAGCCCAGCAGCTCAAAAGCCCCGGCAACGATACCAGCTGCTGCAATCCCGCCCCTGGAGCCAACAGGAACAGTGCCCAGGAGCCCAGCTCCGGACGCCCGCCACTCCACAAGAGAGCAGAAACAGCCCACATACTTAAAGGACTATGTCTGTTCAGGCCATCTGGACCAATGGGGGAGGGGTGTTGTGTACCCAGGGAAGACCGCGCCTGTGGTCGGGTCCACACGTGGTTATGCAAAGGGCCCAAGCTTCGCATCTAAAAACAATAGCCTGAACGGATCCTAGTGTGCACCTATTGGGAGGCTAGGATCCAAGAAGGGACCTATGGGGACTAGGGTGCACTGTAAATAACCTATCACAGGTGTGGGTGTGTGTTTGGGTGTGATGTGTTCCAGGGATATAAGCCGGCCTGTGGCCGGGCTAAAGCATCTCAATATCTGCTTGTAACTTAATAAAGTATGAGCTGTAATCACTCTTCAACACATCGGCCTCAGTACTTTATAGTGGGGTTATGATGTCACTCTAGGACTTTAATTTCCTTCAGACTCTGTGGTATAGTGTAGTGTCCATCCTTTGAAGCTACCATTTCTTCTGGTGCAAGTGATCTTTGCAGTCTAGAGATATCTCCAGGCCACACCTACAGGTTGTCAACCTTACGTTGCAAAGGGCTCATTTCTTGTGTTGTCCCACACAGACCGTACTACACATACAACAGCAGTATTGTCATACAGTCTGCACATCCTTCTTTACTGCATTTTTTGCAGGAAGCCTTAGGAAACAGGTCAAGGATTGCTTTCTGCATCTTCAGCTACATTGCTACGCAATGCAAAGGTATACCCTCATATGACTCAAAGTGAGGGGAGCTTGTGTTACAGGATGCAGAATCACTGACTAACAGTGCAATCCTAAGAGCATTTTCCTGGGAGTAAGTCCCAGTGAATAGACCTCAGTAGAATTCAGAGTAGACCTGCTTAGAATGGCTCTCTTTATAATCTTTATGTTGGGTGGCCTGTGGAGTAGTGTGTGAAAGATGGCCTCTAGTTTAGCCCTCCAGGCATCCTAGAAAATAACGGCCTACAAGGGGAGTAGGCAGATATTAAGTGGCAACTGGCAATGGAGATGCTGTGGAACCTTTGGGGGGGGGTGAGAGTTCTATGGAGGGGAAGTCTCTCATCACCTCAGACAGGACTGGGGGAAGCAACAGAGGAACAGGGGAAAACTACCAGATTAGTTAGGTAGTTAAGCTTGCCTGGTGAAGGAAAAGAACTCAAACATCTATAGTTATTGGTACACAGAGCTCAGGGACCAATAAAGAGAAAGGAATAGAGAAGGTATCCTGTGTTACTTTAGGGAAATAGTATATTAGGGACTTGTGAGGGGATCAAGGAAAATATCCCAAGAGATAACTTAACATTATTTCAATAGGCTGAGATTCTTGGGTTTAAGCAGGAGTTCCAAAATAAATAATTCTTTCTTTCTCTACAAAAGAAATCCCCTGTCGTTCAGTTTGGGTGTGTGAAATTGTAACTGTTTTAAAGCAGTGTTTTGCTGTACTAACCAAAAACTTGTTACATGTCTAGTCTTATCCACCAGACCACTGAGCCCTTCTAAAGAAGAGACAATAAACTTTTTTTGTGTAAGCGTGTGTGTTGTGAAAACAGGGCGTTGTGAATCACTGCAGGAGAGGGGGAGGGGGAAGTAGCAGAAATCACCTGAGATTCCTATTCTACCTCCCCAGGCTTCCTCTATAACAGCAGCATGTGTCCAGCACGACTATTTGTTAACATTCCCTTACTGACCATTTGCAAGCCACACCATAACTAAAATCAACTTGGTCACTGCTACTTGAAGGTGAGCCAGGTGAGTGGGGAGCTGAAAAAGCACCTGGCCATCACAGGGGGAGAGAAGTACTTATCCATTTTGTTTAGCAAAAGACAACAAATGTCAAATATAATTGTTTTGTTGTGAGATGTCCCCAGATACATTAGCAAACACTCTGGCTGCGGTCACACACACTAAATAATCCATTTTCAATGCACTTTACAACTGGATTTTGCCAGTTCACACAGTAAAAATCCAGTTGGAAAGTGCACTGAAAGTGGATTATTTAGTGTGCGTGACCACAGCCTGTGACTTACTAGTCCACTAAAATGGACTGTAGAATGAGAAGGAACTGAAGCAAATCTGTTAGGTCAATGTAAATATTTAGCCACAAAATACCTGGTAGCTGCTGCTGGAGTTGTGGTCTATTTCCAAGCTGCATTTTCATGATGATACTGGGAAGCACGTCATATCATCTTGAAAGTCCTAGTAAAATAGGGCTAGAATTCTTTAAATGTATCTAATTGGATTGATTGAAATAGCATAGGGCTACAGCCTCAAGGAGAACACTGTCAGGACCACCTTTAGAGGTTATCCTAACTCAGGGTTCCCCAGTGTGATGCCTGTGGGTAACCTGGTGCATGCAGGCACTTTCCCAGATGTGCTTCAGGGAAGTAGGTGGGGCCGTTGTGAAGGCAGAACCAGTGATTAGTTACCTTCCTACAAATAAAAGGGCTTTTTACTCGTATCACCCCCACCATTCACTGGAGAAGTGTCCAGGATCCTGTAAACAAAACAACTGTTTGGGGCTGTTCTAGAGTCAATTACTATCTCAGGTTACTTTCTGTGCTCTCATTCAATGCAAGGCATCTCTCTCTCTATTCCAAAAGTATTCAGGGCATACTGCTCTAAAATTTGTGTTGGCAGTGACTAATAAAGATTATAGGAAGGAACTGATTAGTAAAATCAACTTGTAGAGCTCAGCATGATGCTTGGAGTGGGGCTGTTGTTCAATAGAATTCTTACTAATCAATTCTCTTCAGTCAACTGAGTGTCACAGAAGCGATGTAAATAAATGGAAGTTTAAGAGGGTTCTTCATTGAGTTGTTACAACTGTATTACTAACAACTCTGCCATAAAATCAGCATGAATGTTAACAGATACCAAATGCACCTTGGACAAATGACTTTTCTTTTACATTTTACAGCCACAGCTGAAAAAACATTAAAAAAAAACCCCACCTGAAGAGCAACGAGAGGCTGCTCTTAGAATGATTCTGAATGTGTGTGCATGTGTATGTTTTATTAAAATGGTGTTTTAGTGAAAACAGAAACATGACTATAATAAAAAGAAAATGCTGTTTGATACTTTAAGGCAGGAGTGTCAAACATTAGGCCCAGGAGCCAGATCAGGCCCCCAGTGGGCTTCTATCAGGCCCTCAGTGGAACTGGCTGTCTTCTGCTTCTTCTTCCAGTTCTGCTGCTGTGTCATTGTAGGTTTGTAGCTTACAGATACACACCTGAACAGCATACTTATTTATTTATTTATTTATTGAGATTTTTACCCCTCCCTCCCCACAGAGCGGGCTCAGGGCGGCTTACAACGGGCAAAGCCCATATAAAACAGATAAAAACAATAAAACATTGATAACAGTTGTACTCAATTTAAAAACAAGATGGTCTCCGGATACATTCCAGATAGTAAACAGACAGTTCTCCAGGGATGATATTAACCTATAGCCTATCCCAACCAGGTAAATCCAGTGGTATCAGTCACGCAGAAATTGTGGCAGATCTTCCCAGGCCATCCTTAACCCCGATGTTGTCCACCACATTAGTAGCGGTGGTAGTGGCGGCCCCTATGTGAAAGCCTGGCAGAAGAGCTCCGTCTTACAGGCCCTGCAGAACTGCATAAGGTCCTGCAGGGCCCTGATCTCTTCTGGGAGCTCATTCCACCAGGTAGGGGCCGCCACTGAAAAGGATCTGGCCCTCGTCACAGCGAGCCTTGCCTCCCGGGGGCCTGGAACCACCAGGCGATGTAGTGCCCTAGACCGAAGTGCTCTTGGGGGTATATGTGGGGAAAGGTGGTCCCTCAGGTAAGTCGGACCCTGGCCATGTAGGGCTTTAAAGGTAAGTACCAGCACTTTGAAGAGGATTCGGTATGCTATTGGCAGCCAGTGCAGCACTTTCAGTCCAGGCTGGAGGTGCTCCCACTTGGGGAGGCCCATCATCAGCCTGGCTGCCACATTCTGCACTAGCTGCAGCTTCCAGATCTGCCCCAAAGGCAGCCCCATGTAGAGAGCGTTACAGTAGTCTAACCTTGAGGTGACCGTCACATGGATCACTGTAGCCAGGTCATCGCGGCCGAGGAAGGGAACCAACTGCCGAATCAGCCTAAGATGATAAAATGCTGATCTGGCAGTGGCTGCCACCTGGGCCTCTATAGTTAAGGAGGGGTCCAGGAGCACTCCCAAACTCCTAACCTCCGACGCTGGCACCAACGGCGCCCCATCAAAGGTCGGGAGAGGGAGCCCCAACCCCGGTCCGCTCCGACTCAGGCACAGGACCTCCGTCTTTGCTGGGTTTAGTTTCAGCCGGTTCAGCCTGAGCCACCCAGCCACGGTCTATAGTGCCTGGTTCAGGTCTTCTGGGTCGGAGCCCGACCGGCCGCCCAACATCAGATAGAGCTGGGTGTCATCAGCATATTGATGGCAACCCAGCCCAAACCTCCTGGCAATCTGGGTGAGGGGGCGCATGTAGATGTTAAACAACATCGGGGAAAGCACTGCCCCCTGAGGCACACCACATTCAAGTGGGTGCCTCCGGGACTGCTGTTCCCCTATCGCCACCCTCTGTCCCTGACCTTGGAGAAAAGAGGCAAGCCATTGAAGAGCGAGCCCCTGTATCCCCACGTCGGCGAGGCGGTGGGTCAGCAACTGGTGGTCGACTGTGTCAAACGCGGCCGACAGATCTAACAACAACAGTGCTGCCATATCGTCTCGATCCAGATGCCTCCGAGGGTCATCAGTCAGGGCGACCAGCACTGTCTCCGTCCCATGACCTAGGCGAAAGCCGGACTGGAATGGATCCAGGACTCAGGATTGCAACAGCACAGACATGTTGATGTAATAATTGAGAGCAAGAGGTGTCAGTTATCGGACACTGTTAAATAAACAAAACATTGCAAGTTTTAAGCATGTTTTTATTTTAAGTAAAAAAAACCCTCTGTGTCCTTTATAAAGTTTATCTCTCCGCTACCTGGCATTACATTTTATGACACACATGTCCCGGCCCAACAAGGTCTCATTTATGTCAGATCCAGCCCTCATAACAAATGTGTTTGACACCCCTGCTTTAAGGTATATTTATTTAACCTCTTCCCCAGCTTTACCACGTTAGACAAAAATGTTCTCTTTGTTTAAAAAGTGTAACTGCCATCTAGGTACACTTAGGCTTCCTTCACATGCATAGTTTATTTTTAACCAGTTGTAATTCGGGGAACTCTCCAGCCAGCACCTGGAGGCTGGCAACCCTAGTTCAGGGTAAGGGGTAAAATAGGAAGGTACCAATTTCGGGGGGGGGAGACCTTATATTCTTACAGTTGATTGTAAGTTTAAAGATCCAGCCAAGGACCGGAAGGCCCTAACAATATTAGGAAATGGGTAAATAGAGTCGTGATAGAGCTTACACTCCAAACAGAGCTGTGTATACTATTTCTTTAAACCTACCAGTCCAGTTTCAATAACAGTACTCCAAAAGATCCACTGCTGCACACAGGAATTTGATTCCCCAGATAGCATAGAAATAGCAACTTATGTATATGAAGAAAAATGTATTACAAATTCCAAACAATTTGAACAGACATAATATTTAATTACAAAGTATCTACTCTGCAGCACAACCCAACCAAAAATTTCAGTCATTTGGGTGGCTTACAAATTAATTAAAGCAACAATAATAAAACAGTGGCCAGTTAACAAAGTAAATAGCACTTTAAAGTAATTCAAACAATCACTACTAAATGTATGTGTGTGTATAGCGCTATCGAGTCACAGCCAATTTATAGTGACCCTATAAAATTTTCAAGGCAAATGTTTCAGCAGAGGTTCTTTGCCATTGCCTTCCTCTGCAAAGTCTTCCTTAGTGGTCTTCCATCCAAATACCGACCCTGCTTAGCTTCTGAGATCTGATGAAATCAGGCTATCTATATATCTAATAGCCAAGGGTCCTCTGTGCGTGCGGATACTTATTTCCGCAGATCTGGGGCAGATGGAGGGTAAAGAGGTTTTTCTGCACACTTGGGGCAATCTCCAGGTGTGTAGAAAAATCTAAACTGTTTTTAAAAGTGTACAGGGGATACTTAAATCCCCCCCAAAGTAAAACTGCATTCTGTGTGCATGCGTGCTTACTGAGCAGCGGGAAAAGCAGCCGTCTCTGTTGCTGTCCACTCCACCGTTAGGACTGCCGGGAAAAGCTGTTGGAGCCACAAGGTAACCCACGGTGGCAATACCCACCCCAGCTGCTGCTTGGCCTGCCGCAGCAAGACCCGTCCATGTCACCGCAGGAACCGTCCCCAGGACTGCCAGTAAACAGGAGGACGGCAGGGGGACTCCCAGGGCTGCTGTTCTTTCCCCCCTCCCCCTGAGTCCTACGCCCTGTCAGTGGCCACCACGGGCTCCTATTCAAAAGAGCAGCAGCACTGGAGGAGTGACTAAGCTCAGTGGGCACGCAAACAGAGCACTGAGCGGCCACTAGGTGGGCCACCCCGCCAGCTTTTTGCCTCATATTCTTCCTCCCCCCTTTTGTTTTAAGCAGCAACTTTGTTAGGTGAAGGAGAGGAGAAAGCAGTACTGGCAGCAAGAGCAGTGGTACACGGGAGGAGTGACCAAAGCCAGCCAGCCACCAGCTGCCCCACCTGCCTCAACCATGCCGGAGAGGGCTCGGGCTCCAGCAACATTTTGTTGCGGGTCCTCTCTTGTACTATACTATTCCACATCCCCACTACCAATTAGTCAGGATTAAAACAAAACAAACCTTCAGTTGCCCAGGAATTATTTTTATATCGAACATACCATTTGGATATTCTCATTGACACATCCCTGTAAGATGGAAAATAAAATGTTAAGATATAAAAAACAAGTGTAAATCTCTGGAATATAGAAATTGGGATATTATAGACACAATCCATCTTCAGATAAGTTTGGTTGTTTCTGTGTTCACAACGTGAGTATGCCAGAGTTAATCTTGGTGTTATAACAAAGGTGAATCATTCTAATCTGTTGGGCAATCAGAAAAACAGAGCAATTGGAACCCAGAGAATAAAATAGGAAGACTCACAATAAAAATGAAATGGTACATGTGTCAGAAAGAAGAAAACTTGGAAAACACCGAAACCCTTGATCAACACCTTTTAGTGCTACGATTTGTTTCTGGGCAGAAGAGAAATTGATTGAAATTCTGTCTTTCACTGAGAAAGGCCTGCAACTGAGACACAGCAATGTTTTTTCTTTACTTGGGTAAATAAATTAAAAATATGGCAAGTTTTTACATTAGGGCATGAATCAATTGATGGTGTCATAAGACTTGCTGTGATTTCAGAAGCTACCCTTTACTGCTAATGATCTATCTCCACTTTTTGCCTTTTTTAAAATGAAAGCTTACTTTCAAGACTTTTGTTATATTATAAAGTGCTGTTCAGAACAAAAGTTTATGAACTATTCCTAGGTAGATGATGTTCTTATAACAGGGCACGATACTATACACCATGATGTGAGAACTTACAGGTGAAATAAAACAATAATCTTTAAAAGACTTGAAAGTTGTTTGAGAAAGGCATTGTCTCCCGTGTTGTGCAGACATATTTCTTCTACCCCATTGTCAGCTCAGATCATTAAACAAGTTTGTCAGGGTTTTTAAATCATACAAAAATCTACAAAACCTGTGTAACCAGAGACAAAAGTGGATGGATGTGCACATCATGTGCAGCAACTGTTCTTCCAAAATGCCTTCAAATTTCTGCATTTGCCATTTATGCGGCTGCTAACCATATCAGAGGAAGAGCCCTAGGGCCAGCCCTCCCTGAGCCATTTCTGTTGCTGCCAGACAGAATGCCAACAACCTGGGCTGAGGGAGAATCCTCCATTTCTCATCTGTACTGCAGCCACCTGACAGTACAAATTGCCCACAGCTGAGGGAAATACAAATCCATAGGCTTCTATTTTGTATTGATGTCACTTTAATTTTTAGTTAGCCATTCAGAGCATCTTAATAGAAAAGTGGGATTTAAAAAAACAAACTTGCTTCTCTTACTGTGACATTCTCAGTTTCTTTACTGTTTTCTCAGAGTCAAGACAATGCAGAATATTCATTGGAACTGAAAATACATAATTGATAAGGGACCTATCTTCTAAACAGTGTCTCTCTTGAATAGAAATCTAAATCTACTCGTGATTAATAGTTAAGAAGAGGTAAGAAACAAACGTGTAACAGTTCAGTTCCTAGCAAAGATACACTATTCTTTTTTAATTTATTTATCTTTGAATTTATATTCCGCTCTACCCCGAAGGCTCTAAGACCACTGATTTCAATGTACTTAGAAGCTATAATTTGGTTTAGATCCAGCTATTTTACTTATTTATTAATTTATTTATTTTATATCCTGCCGTCCCCACATGGCAGGCTTAGGGTGGGTTACATCAAATTTGTCTCCCAGAGTGGCCTCCTGTTACCCCGGAGGAAATAACAACTCTTATAGATCAATTAAAATTAGGCAAAGCTCCTGGCCCAGATGTGATAATCCCTGAGGTATTGAAAACTGACCCAGAGTGGTGGGCCTCCCCGCTAGCTGCTCTTTTCACCATGGTAAATAAGACTAGCCAGATGCCAGCAGCTTGGACCAACGCAATAATTGTTCCCGTCTACAAAAAGGGTTGTCATCTTAATCCCTCTAATTTTAGACCATTAGTCTTTTGTCTGTCATTGGGAAACTTGATGCTAAATTTTTGCAAACTAAGCTCAGCACCTGGATGTTATTTGGTAAAATTTTAGGACCAGAACAGGTGGGTTTCTGCCAGGGGAAATCAGCTCTGGACCACTGTTTAGTCCTTGCTCATTTGATCAATAAGTACGTAAGAAGGAAAAGGTCTAAACTATATATTGTCTTTTTGGACCTTAAAGGGGTTTTTGATTCTGTTTCCAGGGAACTTTTCTGGGTAAAGCTTGAGGGGATGTCTTTGGATAAAAGGTTATTATTTCTTATTAAAAGACTTCATACCTCCACATCCTGTCAGCTGGTGTTTAGTCCTTGCCTTGCTCATTTGATCAATAAGTACGTAAGAAGTACGTAAACTATATATTGTCTTTTTGGACCTTAAAGGGGTTTTTGATTCTGTTTCCAGGGAACTTTTCTGGGTAAAGCTTGAGGGGATGTCTTTGGATAAAAGGTTATTATTTCTTATTAAAAGACTTCATACCTCCACATCCTGTCAGGTCAGGTGTTCTTCGTTTGGGAGACTGTCCCCCAAGATTTGTATTAGGAAAGGGATAAAGCAGGGGTGCATTTTAGCCCCCCATTTGTTTAACCTTTTTTAAAATGACCTTGCCCCTTTTTGTCATTAGTTGATGGCCATAGCCCTAGACCTGGCTCTACTCTTATTCCCTTATTATATGCAGATGACACAGTTCTTTTGTCTACTTCTCATGTTGGATTAAACCGTTTACTGAACTGTTGCCATGAATATTGCATGATTAACAGATTGGAGTTGAATTACAAAAAATCAAAGGCATTAGTCGTTCCGTATTCCCGAAAATCTTATAAGTGGATTATTAATGGCAACAAACTTGAACAGGTTAAGCACTTCAAATATCTGGGCATCTATTTCCAGTCTAATGCTACTTGGACCTACCATCACAGAATGGCTATTAATGCAGCTAAAGTTAGTGTTGCAGCAATTTCTCACTTTTATTTTTCTGTTAGAGGTAACCAGTATGTGCCAGCTGCACTGAAAGCCTTCAAGAGTAAAATTGGAGCTAAATTACTGGATGGGGTACCTCTCTGGATTGACGCAATGGACATTTCAGTTGAATGTGTCCACTCTACCTTCCTGCGAAAGATCATGGGGGTACCTACGTGTGTTCCATTTGCCGCTTTGTTTGGAGTGCAGTCAGAATTTGTTGACTACTAAGGAATGGATCCACACTATTAAATTTTGGTTACGACTCCATTTCAACTCTGACCCCTTTAGTTATACGTACCAACTACACTCTGAATCTGTTAATTCCAGCTGGCTATCTTACATCGCAGCCAAAATAAGTTCCCTGAATTTATCTCTAGAATCCTTATTTATGCTTTCTGAGTCTGAGGCCTTTTTAAAAATAAAATCTAGTTTATTGGGATCAGAGCTACAAACTCTTTATAGCCTGGCTAACAGAACCTGTTGTCCCTTAAATTTGGGGATTGTTCCTAATGCAAACCTTCCAGCAGTATACCTCTATCAATTTATAGCTCCAAATTTCTGTAGAGCCATATCCTTGGCTAGATTTAATGTTCTTCCTTCAGCTATCTTATCTAGCAGATTCCAAGGGATTCCCCTAGCAGGTGCTGTCCTTATATGAAGGACTGTGTTGAAACTGTCATCCATGTCCTCCTCCAGTGCCCTCTCTATCTGGCGTCTCATTGGGATGATGATTTTAAGGTCCTTTCCCCCCCTAATAATCCAGATACAGAAATAACTGAAACAGTAGCAAAGTTTCTTTGCAGTGCCATGGTCACATGGCCTGATAAGTGATACTATGAATTAGGTTTTATTACGATGTTACCCTGTTTTATTCTGCAATTCTAATTTTACTCTGCACAGATTTTGTATTTAGATTACAGTATCTACATGTATATGCCAATAAAGGCTTTCTGACTGACTGACCTCAAATTTGATAAAAATACAATTAATACAATTAAAACACTAGTTAGCGTTCAGGTATTTATGGCAACTATTTTCTTGATATGATTGACTGAATGTACCAGTGATGAAGTGTTTTTCTTTCTTGGAGGTCGTAAAAGCACAGAGCTCCTGCTTTGTCATTAAAGATGAACACTTTTAAGAGCCATACCATAATATGACAGGAAGAAATGTAATAATTTTCAGTAAGAGTTTTGTAAGTGAAAATTTCTGTTAATGAAATGGCACAAAGAAAGCAAATTTGACCTTCTGTCATGGGCTACTAATGCATGGAATAGAGCTGCTTATTTTCCTGTGACAATTTTTAAAAAATTATTTATTTCAGAATGTTAAAAGACATGGTAGGGAAGAACAAGACTGCCTGGTCCCACTGTTTCATATGATTGGGTGCTTGTGACATTTACAATGGACAGATTCATCTCTAAAATCGCATTTACGTCCACAGGTCTGACCTATGGATGCTCTGAGGTCTACTTTGGTGCTTATAGTGTGGATGCAAACAGGAATTAAGATCTTCAAATTGGCTGTTTCTGTGAACCCAGCTGGAGAATGCAGCACACTTAGGTTTGCCAACCTTCAGGAGGTGGCTGGAGATCTCCTGGGATTACAACTGATCTCCAGGTGACAGAGAACAGTTCACCTGGAGAAGATGGCTGCTCTTGAAGGTGGAATCTATGGCATTAAACCCCACTGAAGCCCCTCCCCAAACCCTGCCCTCCTCAGGCTCCACCCCCAAAATCTCTAGGTATTTCACAACTTGGAGCTGGCAACCTAGATGCACTATTTGCCAACACAGGGTGTTGAGCAAGATGATGGCAGCTGGAATTGCTGCAGTGGTTGGCAACAGCCCGGTTTCTGTCTAGCTGACAGTGAGTAGGCTGCACCTTCAAAGTAACTGATCCTACAGGCCTCTTTGCACCATGGATTATGTAATTGGCTTGCAATACCCTACAAGGATTAGAATGGCTAGGTCACATACCACAGAAAGTGCCACTGACTATGGGCAGGATTTAGGTCCCATACAAAAGGGAAGATAAACAGTAAATTATATTGTAGCAAGCTCAGAATTTCACTGCCAACAAAGGGCCTTTGTGTGGCAAGTATTGGCTATACCCAAAAGATACAACATAAATATCTGTGGTATTCATCAGGTTTACTTAAACAGATCTGGTGGAGGTCAGCTTATCTGTTTCTCTGCCACCATTCTCTTGTATAACCTACAAATCTGGGGAGTCTATTCGTTCACTTGGCAAACATTCCTTCAACATATAGATAAACTGGATACCAGAAAAAATTAATGCTTATTTTACAGCCCAGTCCTAAAAGTTTACTGAGAAGGGAGTCACACTGAGTTTAACGGGACTTCCTTGTTGGTCCCTACATGTAGCACTGCAGCTTCAACTCTAATATGAATTACATGGCACATTAACAGAATAATCTATACATGGCTGGCTGATATATTACTTGATCTTATGTACTAAGATAACTTAATGCATTAAAATTTTGGATTTGCATATATGAACAAAATATATGCAATGTTGCCCTCCAATCAGATGTAAGAAAAAGACAATTATCGGACTTCCAGTCGACGGAACAGTGATGGCGGACACTCTCCTCACAACGGAGGAGGGCGAATCGCACACCAGCAGTCTGGTGGGGTGCCACCACAAGTGACACCCCCATGGAGCCTTTGTGATAGGCTCCAGGCCAGGGGGCTTTTTAGGGGTAGCCTCTTCAATGGTGTAATGCTGGGGAATTGAGGCTCCCCTCCGCCCCGAAGGACCAGTCGCTGAGTGGCCTTTGGGCACAAGCTGGACTGACCGGGACAAGCACCAGAGATCAAGCGGAATGGCGTAAAATTGAGCGTGGTCAGATAAATTGACCGACAATTAACGTGAGTTCAGAATAAAACGAAGTACTTTGAAAAGTTATTCCCCCCCCCACGTGATCGAAAACAGAGATTGCAAAGAGGGATGCCTCTTTTGCGAGAGCGGTAAACGGACACGAAGGGGGTGAGGGGAGGAAGTAAACCGAAAGTGTTTTGAGAGACGTATCTGAATCGCGAAGTCGTTTGGCGAGTTTTCCAAGTTTTGAGGGAGCGGTAGAAACTGTAAACAAAATGGGAAAGATGGTGGTTCAGCAGAGAAAGTTTAAGACGAATCCGGGCGGGAAGAGCCCAAGGCCGGAAGAGGGAACAGATGTCCTCAAACTCCTGGCGGATATACTTAAACCGGTGATGGAACAACTTGATGGTATTAACCAGCAATTGACTGTGATGAATAAAAAATTTGCTGCGCAGCAGCTCCAGCTGAACAAAACAGAGAAAAAAGTGGAGCAGGCAGATGAGAAAATTAAAGAGATAGATACCACAAGCAAGAAGCTGAAGAAAAGGATGGGAGAGGTGGAAACGAGGCAGAATTGCCAAGAGAACCGGGTTTTACAGCTACAGATGGAAAAAGCTAACATGGTTCTCAGGTTTCAGGGGGTTCCTGAAACAGATTGAGAAGATTTAAAGAAGATGCTCAGTGAACTTATCGCTCCAGTAATAGGCTTAACAGCGGATGAACTTGTAAACAAAATGGAAGTAGCCTATAGGGCATACTCCAACTACATTAAAAAAATAGTCTACCTGGAGAAATAGTGGTCAAGTTTGTAAGAAGACAAACTAGAGACACCATTTTAAAAGCAACCTCAGCAACTCCACTGAAAATGGGAAATGTAATCATCAAAACGTTAAAGGACATTCCATTTGAAATCAGACAAAAGAGGAAAAACTACAAGGATCTAATTTCTTTTCTTCAAACAAATGGGATATCGTACAGATGGGCGGTTCCGGAAGGTGTCATCTTTAAAATCAACGATAGAAGAGAGAAGATAGACTCCACTTTTAAAGCTAAAGAATTTTTGAGATGACAGCTGGGGGAAGAGGAACAGTCCAAAGAGGAAGAAACGAAGTTTAGTGACTCTGTTACCTCTGGAACAGAAGAGGACTCTGCGGCAGAAAAGGGTGCAGGACCTGCCAGGATCTCTGATTTTATTTTCCCAGAGAGACAAACTGTGGACCAAAATGTTACTACACTTGGATTGAAATCTGATAGGCATGTCAGGGATCTTACTAAATTGTTTCATGGGACTGAATCAGACTGCAAGCTGCTGGTGTGTCATTGCAAATCTAGATCATGATGACACAGAGAGACTGTCCACATGAGTTTTTGATGTCCAAATAACATCAATGTCACTGTAGGCACCTGTGAAGCAAGAAGATCTTGTAGACCTGTTGGAAAATGGAACGGTAGTGTTTAGGATGGATAGGCTGCTCAGACCCTACATCATCCTACAATGTTTCCAGCAGGGTGCACCACTGATGCAAGTGGCATGACAGAGTGGGTGTAGAACAAATGCAAAGAATCTGGGGTATGCTAG